>NC_049240.1:20838719-21152100 GCF_011100685.1 Canis lupus familiaris
GTGGGTATCTGTCATTTCTAATGGCTGAGTAATATTCCATTGTATACATAAACCACATCTTCTTTATCCATTCATCTTTCGATGGACACCGAGGCTCCTTCCACAGTTTGGGTATTGTGGACATTGCTGCTAGAAACATCAGGTTGCAGGTGTCCCGGCGTTTCATTGCTTCTGTATCTTTGGGGTAATATTGTATTATAATCAATTAATTAATTTTTGTTGTGTTGTTTATATATATACATTTATATATATAGTTTGTATTTTTATTAAGGTTTTATATGTTTGGTTGCTCCCACATTGGGTGCATAAATATTTATAGTGGTTAGATCTTCTTGTTGGATTGTCTCCTTTATTATCATATGGTGTCATATCCTTCTTTGTCTCTTGTTAATCTTTGTTTTAACATCTAGTTTATCTGATCTGAGTATTGCTACTCCAACTTTCTTCTGACATCCGTCTGTGTGATAAATATTTCTGCGTCACCCCACTTTCAATGTGCAGGTGTCTTCACATCTCAAATAAGTATGTTGTAGGTACTATAGAGTTGGATCTAGTTTGTTTGTTTTTGTCCATTCTGACACCCTATGTATTTTGATTTGAGCATTTAGTCCATTTACATTCAAAGTAATTATTCATAAATATTTATTTAGTGCCATTTTATTACTTGTTTTGTCATTGTTTCTGGAGATTTCTCTGGTCCTTTCTTGTCTTTGTTACTTTTAGTCTTTCCTTCCCGCTCAAGGAGAGCCCTCTAATATTTATTTTTTTTAATTGAAGTTTGACTTGCCCACATATAGTATAACACCCAGTGCTTATCCTGTCATGTGCCCCCCTCAGTGCCCATCACCCAGTCACCCCATCCCCCCCCTGCCCACCTCCATCTGCAACCCTTTGTTCATTTCCCAGGGTTAGAAGTCTCTCATGTTTTGCCACCCTCTCTAATTTTTCCCAGTCATTTTCTCTCCTTTCCCCTATAATTCCTTTCACTGTTTCTTTTATTCCCTGTATGAGTGAAACCATATAATGATTATCCTTCTCAAATTGACTTACTTCACTCAGCATAATACCCTCCAGTTCCATCCACATTGAAGCAAATGGTGAGCATTCTTCCTTTCTAATATTTTTTGAAGGGCTGTCTAGTAATCATGAACTCCTGTAGTTTTTGTTCTGTGTCCTTCTCAGCCTATTGATAGTGATATTATTAGCTTGGAATGCCTGAGGCACTCACCTGGGCCCCCACTACCTATGGCAAGTCCCCACAGACATTTTCCCATCGAGAGCCAATATTGTGGTTGGCATGGCCCTTGTGGCTCTTATTATTATTGGAAGATGTATCTCAGCAACAACTATCAAGGGACTTTGAAAAAAGAAATTTATTACTCAGAGATCTTGGAAGGCATATGGCATGCCCAAGAGCCATCAAGCAAGGTGTCAGATAGAGATTACAGACCTGGGTACTCTCCTTACTGAGATTGAGGGTAGGCTACCTAGGATTTCTTGGCTTTACTCTTTACTCATAAATTTAAAACAGAGCAGGAATTAGGGCACAAGAGGTGATAGCAGAGTTCCTTAAGTGGTCAATAATCTAGATTGCCAAGGACTTTCTAAAAAGGAAACTCAGATGGGACACCCTGGTTCCTTTTCTTATCTAGTTGTTTTAGCAGTAGTTGTATCATATAGCTGGCAATATGTTTATTCAAAATAGATGTCTTGGAAATGTATGCCTCAGCAATCAAAAGCTGATTTTCAGGCACTTACACTACAAAAACCTTGTTGAATCTTCTTTCAGAATGTATCTAGAATATTACCATTTTTACCATCCCCATAGCCTTGATCCAAGCCTACCCCATTTCTCACCTGTAGAACCACAGTGGCCCTAACAGTCTGGGTTCCCTGGAGGCTCCTCTAACTGAGTAGCCAGAGTTAACATGTCCTATCTCATCCCTCCCAGGTTCAGAATCCTCCATTACCTCACTCAGCACCAAAACCAAAGCCTGTATGACCAGACCAAACCTGGTCTTCTTCCTTGTGCTGCCTCCTTCCTTCCTCACCTCCTTGTTCTTCTCTTGGTTCTTCTAGAAGTTCACCTAGTCACTCACCTCCCTGCTCACCACACTACAGCCCCAGATGGTTTTTTCACCCTTCTTGAGCACCAGCCTTAGCCTTCCACTCAAAGCCTTTGCACTGACTGTTCCCTCTTCCTGGATGTTCCCTCCCCACACAACTGGGGCGTCCCTCTTTCCCTCTCCTCAGGCCCTTCTCCCACCTCACTGAGGACTTACTGAAAGTCACCCTGATCAAAATCCTGACTGCCTCCCCCAACAGCTTCTGATATACCCGCCCCTGTTTTTCTGATGTAACATACCACACATTATAGTTGTTTAATTAATGTAAACTCTAACCAGAATGGAAGTTACAGAAAGGCAGGGAATTTTGTTCACTACTCTAGCCCTAACACTCAGAACAGTGCCTGCCACAACTGGAAAGTACCAGTTAGGTTGGTGAATAAATGCACAGAAAGATGGATGGATGAATAAATGGAAATAAAACTTGACTTAATTAGTGGTTACACCATAATGACCACAAGATGGAGACATTCTTTAATATAAATTCATCCCTATTTTCCCTTCTGTTTGTTTCCCCATCCTGATAGTACTTCACTGCCTCTTTTACCTACACACATGCCTGGGTTTTACTCTCCGTGTGTGTGTGTGTGTGTGTGTGGTGTGTGTGTGTGTGTGTTCTCTCTTTTGAATTTTGTGTCCCCTCTTGGCCACTTGTGTACTCCTCTGTCTACAGAGGCTCTGTTTGCAGGATGGAAGAAACAGGTTAGAACTGAAAGAGATACCTCATTTATTTTTGTTTAGCCTACTGAATTTTAAAAATTTCTTTAATAGATTTTTTGCATGTGTTTTAAATGGAAAAATAGCATGTTTGCATTTTGTATTCACGTATTTTTATGAAGCTAAATTGATTTACTTTTGGCTTCTGTGCCCTGTATAAAGTGCTGAGGTAGTGGGTCTGAATGAAATAACAGTACAAATCCAAAGATGTGCTTTTTCTTTTGGACCAAACTAGTTCCTTCTCATGTGGTTTCATCTTCAGAGGTGGCCAAGTCTTTCTTGGAGGAAAATGCTTCACTTCCCCGCTCAGGTAGCGCCTGGGGAGCTCAAGTCTCATTGACTTTTCCTCCTTAACACTGACTCAATGTCACATAGGCAATGGGTCTGCTATCATTTATGCAGAAACCTATTTGACATTTCCTTACCTGGGATGAAACCCTATAAATTATAACTCACTTCTTCTTCTTCCTCCTCCTCTTCCTCCTCCTTTTTTATAGTCTTCGTTTCTATTTCAATTCCAGTTAGTTAATATACAGTGTAATACGTGTTTCAGGAGTAGAATTTAGTGGTTCATCACTTACACAAGTACCCCATGCTCTTAATAACAAGTGCCCCCTTTAATACCCATCACCTATTTAACCCATCCCCACCTACCCACCTCCTTCCAGCAACCCTCAGTTTGTTCTTCATAGTTAACATTCATTTTTATGGTTTCCCTCTCTTTCCCCCCATGTTCATGTGTATTCTTTCTTAAGTTCCACATATAAGTGAAATCATAGTATTTGTCTTTATCTGACTTATTTCACTTAGCATAATAGGTTCTAGCTCCACCCATGCTGCTGCAGATAGCAAGATTTCACTCTATTTGATAGCTGAGTAATATTTTATATATATAATTATATATATTGCTGCTTCTTTATCCATTCATCTGTCAATGGACATTAAGGCTCTTTCCATAGTTTGGCTATTGTGGATGTTGCTGCTATAAACATTAGGGTGCATGTATCCCTTTGAATCAGTATTTTGTACACTTTCAGGAAATACCTGCTAGTGTAACTGGTGGGTCATAGGGTAGTTCTATTTTTAACTTCTTGAGGAACCTTTATACTGTTTTACAGAGTGGCTGCACCAGTTTGTATTCCCACCAACATTGTAAAAGGGTTTCCCTTTCCCCACACCTGTTGTTTCCTGTCTTGTTAATTTAAGCCATTCTGACATGTGAGGTACTATCTCATCATGGTTTTGATTTGTATTTCCCTGATGACGAGTGATGGTGAGGATCTTCTCATGTGTCTATTAATCATCTATATTTATTCTTTGGAAAAGTGTCTATTCGTGCCCTCTGCCCGTTTCTTAACTGGATTATTTATTTTTTGGGTGTTGAATTTGATAAATCATTTGCAGATTTGATACGAACCCTTTGTCAGATACGTCATTTACAAACATCTTCCCCCATTCTATAGGGTGCCTTTTAGTTTTGTTGACTGGTTCCTTCACTGTGCAGACACTTTTTATCCTGATGAAGTGTCAATTGTTCAGTTTTGATTTTGTTTCCCTTGCCTCCAGAGACCTGTCCACTAAGAAGTTGCTAAGACCAAGGTCAATGAGTTTTCTGTCTGTGTTCTTCTCTAGGATTTTAATGGTTTCCTGTCTCACATTTTTTTTTTTATAAATTTATTTTTTTATTGGTGTTCAATTTGCCAGCATATCGAATAACACCCAGTGCTCATCCCGTCAAGTGCCCACCTCAGTGCCTGTCACCTGTCTCACATTTAGATCTTTCATCCATTTGAACTTATTTTTGTGTATGGTGTAAGAAAGTGGTTCAGTTCCATTCTTTTGCATGCAGCTGTCCAGTTCCCTCAACACCATTTGTTGAAGAGACCGTCTTTCTCCCATTGGATATTCTTTCCTGCTTTGTTGAAGATAAGTTGACTATCAAGTTGTGGGTCAATTTCGGAGTTCTCTATTCTGGTCCACTGTCTGTTTTTGTGCCAGTACCATACTGTCTTGATGATCACAGCTTTGTAATACAGCTTGAATTCTGGAATCTCAATGCCTCCAGCTTTGCTTTTCTTTTTCAAGATCGTTTTGTCTATTCAGGGTCCTTTGTGGTTCCATAGGAATTTTAGGGTTATTTGTTCCAGCTCTGTGAAACATGCTGGTGATTTTGATAGGGATTGCACTAAATGTGTAAATTACTGTGGATAGCATAAACATTTTAACAATGTTTGTTTTTACACTCCTTGAGCATGGAATGTTTTTCCATTTCTTTGTGTCCTCTTCAATTTCTTTCATAAGTGTTCTGTAGTTTTCAGAATGCTGATGATCCCTAGGAATCTTATGTTCTTTCGGAGGCCCCTGACCTCATGGAATCTCTCTCCTGAGATGCAGATGCTGCTCTCTAGCCCCATATTCTTACCCACAGAATATAGTGATCAATTGGCTGCCACACCCATGAATGACTGCCGTGCTCTCTTGGAGGTATGACTGTTGCTTATTCCAGAAGAGAATGAAGTTCAGGGAAAGAGTAGCAAAACAGGGAAATAATCAGTAGAAAAATGAAAGGAAAATTGGGGAAAAGAAATGGGAAGGTAATGGGCATAGATGAGAAGGATGCAGAGAAGAAAAAGAATAATGGGTTATACCTATTAAGTATACACTGTGTATTGACACTGTGCCAACCACTTCATACGGGAGCAATAGTTGAAAAGTTTTTCTCAATGCCTAAAGTCATTTACTCTATAACCCTTTGCTATGGGTTGAGTTGTGTTCTGCCAAAATTAATATGTTGGAGTTCTAGTCTTCAATACCTCAGAACTTTACTGTATTTGGAGACATAGCCTTTTAGGATGAGGTCACTATAGTGGGCCCTGATCCAATCAGACTGATATCCTTATAATAGATGATTGGGACACAGACACTGCCTTAGTCCATCTGAACTGTTACAACCAGATAACACACAACCGATGGCTTATAAACAATGGAAATTTATTTCTCACAGTTCTGGAGCCTGGAAGACCAAGACCAAGCTCCAGACTTGGACCAGCAGACTCAATGTCTGTTAAGGATTCTCTTCCAGGTTCATAGACAGCCATCTCATTGTGTCCTCACACAGTGGAAGGGAGCAAGGGAGCTCTGTGGAGCCTCTTCTATAAGGGCACTGATGCTATTCATGAGGGTGGCAAGCTTTGAAAGTCCCCACTATCCAATACCATTGCTTGGGGGTAGGGTGCACAAACATCCAATATATAGCAGACACATGTAGAGGAAGGATCATGTGAAGACACAGGGAGAAGACAGCCCAAGAGAGAGACCTCAGAAGACAACAGTGTTGATGGCACCCTGGTCTCAAACTTCCAGCTTCCAAAACTGAGAAAAGTAATTTTTTATTGCTTAAGCCACCTTGTTCATGTTACTTTGTTGTGGTAGTCCAAGCTGACTGATGTGTCCAGGACTTGGTTATTGGTTGAGAGGCAGGATGGCACAGAGAATAAAGTCCCAGATTGTAAATTGACAATTTGGGTTAGAGTCTCCATCCTGTTGCCACTTTTTCTTTGTAAAACGTATGTGGTGGTAACAGCAACACCAGCCCCACTTGAGCTGATGTGACCTCCTTGGAGTTGAATCAGCACAGGATTTCCCATTATTACCCTAAGGGTTCCTTATCAAAGGTCTCCTGTGTAGGCTCTATTTGATTTACTGCCTTTCTGGGGACTTTGCTGTTTAACCATTTTTAGCCTACCATTTCCCCAGTGGGAACTTCACTTTCATACACACTCCTTCCTCAAGCCCTGTCTCAGTTTACCACCTTTGTGTACCAGTTTTGACTCTACCTCCTTTTTCCTCCCTGAATTTTCCTGCCCCTCTGATTATTTGTGCTTAGAATTCCGTGCAGTTACATGCAATCCTTTCATCATTCTCTGTGTATTAGCTCCTTATCCCTGAGGGAGAACCCTGTGTCTTTTGCAGTTTCCATCACTGTGCTGAGCACACAGTGAGAATATGCATAAAACGAGTCCTGGACATATAAACTCTGCACGCTGCCTGCTCAAAAGCCCAGGGAAGAGAAAATGGAGACATAGTCCCAAGGAGAAAGCCACAGTCTATGTAGATTTCAGGCTCAGATAAGCTTATAGAGTGCAAGGGCCCCAGCACGATACAGACAACAGATTGCTTCCCAGAAGGTCATCATTACGTGTGAGGTATTCTTTTCTTTTATGCAACTTACTGCACCCTGTAGGAAACTGAATTTGGAGAATCAAGAGATCCATATGAGCAGGTATCACGGTGTCCATTGTGTTCAGCACCATGAGGACATCATAGTTTGGATCCTGTAAGGGTTATTCCTGACCCCTGCTTCCTCATGGCATCACATGAAGAATGGTTGTGACTGCCCCTGACTTGTGGGACACAGCCTGAGATGCTATCTAATATTTCCTTACTTATTACTTGGGTTGAAGAAAGAATCCATTAGATGAATGAATAAGATTTTTTTAAAATATATTTAATTTATTTTTTTATTCATGAGAGACACAGAAAAGAGAGAGAGAGAGAGGCAGAGACACAGGCAGAGGTAAAAGCAGGCTCCATGCAGGGATCCTGATGTAGGACTAGATCCCAGGATTCCAGGATCACTCCCTGCGCCAAACGCAGGTGCCAACCACTGAGCCACCCAGAGACCCCCCTTCAATAAGATTTTTTTTAACCTGAGTTACTAATAAAGATTACAAATATACTTAAGGAAATATCAGCAACTTAATTCTGCAATGTCTGGAGAATGTTGGGGAGGGGAGACATCAGAGGACTCCAACTTTTTCAGGTTTGTAGAATTATGAGCTTGGAAGTGTGCAAACTTCAAAGCAAGACTTTGAGCAAGAAGGGACCAGTCAAGATTGATGAGGTGATGAACATCAGTGGGGATCTCCATTGCTTTGTTCTGTACAGTTGGTACGGATTTTTATGTTATTCAATATACTTATATTCCTCAAGTTGAGGACAGTTTCAGTAGCACAACCCATGGCAAAAATCATAAATATTGGACTATCTGCCAAAAGAAAAATCCAAGAGTTAGTCTTCTCTCTTATCTTGTCTCCCCTCTTCACCCACGTCCTATCCTATCTGCCTCGCTTGGGGAAGAAAAGGGTACACAGAATGCCCCAGAATTCCCCTCTGCCTTCTGTGAAAGAAGCAAGAACCACAGCTCCATCTCTGTCCAGGGACCAAGCCTTAGTTCCCTTTGGGCCCGACATCTCAGTTTAGGATGAATCCCAAAGGGCCCCTGCTGTGTCAGATGCATAGCTGAGATTGGAGTCTGTACCTTCTGACGAGGCAAGAGATAGTTGGAAGAGAGGAAAAAGCCTGAGGTCAGAACTCATGTATTCACCTAAACAGCCCCTTGGTACCTGTTGTTTTCTATCTGAATGGCATCTGTGCATCTTATTACAAGTCCATACTTTTCTCCTCCTCAGGAAAATGGCAAGTCCTTCTGCAGATTTCAGAATCATATCATGCTTATTCATGGGGATTGGGTAATAGCAATAATGGTAGTGATGAAAAAAAACAGAACTGAGGTATCACCCTCTTTGTTGAAGAGGGTGATGGCCAATGACCCAAGTTCCCATTCGAGGAGATCATGATATGACATGTTCCCAAGTGTCAGACTTTCCTGTGGAAAGCAGTTGTGTTCTCTTCATCTTCCCTCTCCTCTCCTCGTCCTCTCCTCTCCCCCTTCTCTCTTCTGACAGATGGCTCCCTCCAAACTTTGGAGAGTGAACTAGGACTTGGCCCTGTATCAGCCTTTGCTGTACATAGTAGTTAGTCTCTAGGATGGCCTGCGATCTCTTAGTATTCATGTCCTTGTATACTCTTCTCCCATGTTGTATCAGAGTTGATCTGTGCAACCAACAGGATACAACAGAAGTGAAGAAATGTTCCTTCTGATATTTGATTACTTTGAAACTGTAGTATCTCCTTCCTCCCTCCCTCTTCTCCTCCTCTTCTCCCTCTGTCATCATTTGCCCTGAGAAATGCCAGTTAGTGCTCTTCCTCCCTCCCTCCATCTCTCTTATCTCTCTTCTCTCTTCTCTTCTCTTCTCTTCTCTCTATCTCTCTCTCTCTCTCTCTCATCACTTGCTGTGGGGGAATACATTATAAGGACATCCAGGCAGCCCACACAGAGACCCATGTAGAGAAGAACCAAGCCTGACAACTACATGGGTGATCTTGGAAGCAGGTCTTCCTGGTGACAGGCCCTGCTGACAGCTAGATTACAACTTCATGAGAAACTCAGCCAGAAGCACTTAGCTAGGCCACTTCCAAACTCCTGACCCTCAGATGCCATGAAATAATAAATGCTCATTGTTTTAAACTGCCAAGTTTTGGAGTAATGATTACACAGCAAAGATAACTAGCACAGATATATCCTTTGAGAAAATGAACACCAAGAATCCTGTGGAAATAGTTGTACCTATGCCAATAACTTCCACACGCTTTGTCTCTGTACCAGTGCAGGCAAGAAGAACTGGGTCGCAGGAAACATCATACACGTTGTAGCAGGCAGGACACTTAATGCCATTGGGTACTGAGGATTCCTGAGGCACTGAATGAAGAAAGAAAATTTTCATCTCAAAGAGTAAGCCATAAAAGGAGCTCAGAGAATTTATTATCCCCCAACCAAGATCATGCTTATTCCATGATTCCTCCACCCAAAATCAAAATTATTTAAAACTAGGATGGCATGAAGGGTGTGTGTGTGTGTGTGTGTGTGTGTGTGTGTGTGGAGGGGAGTAGGTATTAAGTGGAAAGATAGAGGATCTTATAGGAATTTGGTTTATTTGCTTCTTTCATGAATTGATCCTTTGCCCTGGCTGGAGAAAAATGCTTAGATGCCAGAAGGTAACTTGTGGTCTTAAAAAATACTGGTAAGAAATTTTATCATTTCAAGTTTCACATCTAAGTCTTTAATACATTTTTAGCTTATTTCTGTGAATGGCATAAAAATGTGGTCTGGTTTCATGCTTTTGTATACATGTAGCTGCCCAGTTTTCCCAGCACATTTTTGGGAGAGACTGCCTTTTCCCCCATTGTATATTCTTCTCTCCTTTGCCATAGATAAATTGACCATACAAGCATGGGTTTATTTCTGCATTCTCTCTTCTGTTCCATTGATCTATGTGTCTGTTTTTGTGCCAGTACCATACTGTTTTGATCACTACAGCTCTGTAGTGTATCTTGAAATCTGGGATTGTGATACTTTGAGCTTTATTCCCTCAGGATTGCTTTGGCTACTCAGTCTTTTGTGGTGCAAATTTTACTTTTATTTTCTCTAGTTCTGTAAAAAATACTGTTGTATTTTGATAGGAATTGCATATCTGTAGATTGCTTGGGTAGTATGGACATTTTGACAATACTCGTTCTTCCAGTCCATAACCAAACATTGGAAGTAATTTCACATCATCTGTAGACACATTTTTCTTTATATATCTCCTTTAGCAAAGGAAATAAAACAAAAATAAACTACTGGGACTACACCAAAATAAAAAGCTTTTGCATAGCAAAGAAAATCACCAACAAAATAAAAAGGCAACCTACTGAATGAAGAAAGATATTTGCAAATTATATATATCTTTTAAATATATAATTAAATATATAAATAATATATAACTTATAAAAAATAAAATATATAAATAATATAAACACTAATAAAAATTATATATAAATAATATTCTAAATATATAAAGAGCTTATACAACTCAATACCAAAAAAGCCCCACGAATAATCCAATTAAAAAATGGGCATGGAGGGATCCCTGGGTGGCGCAGTGGTTTGGCGCCTGCCTTTGGCCCAGGGCGCGATCCTGGAGACCTGGGATCGAATCCCACTTCGGGCTCCCGGTGCATGGAGCCTGCTTCTCCCTCTGCCTATGTCTCTGCCTCTCTCTCTCTCTCACTGTGTGCCTATCATGAATAAATAAAAATTTAAAAAAATGGGCATGGAAAAAAAAAATGGGCATGGGACCTGAATAGACATTTTTCCAAGAAAGATATATAGATGGCCAACGGACACATAAAAAAAGATTCTCAACATCACTAATCATCAGGAAAATGCAAGTTCAAACTATAATGAGATATCACTTTATGCCTGTCAGAATGGCTAAAATAAAAAACATAGGAAATAACAATTATTTGTGAGGGTGCAGAGAAAATGGAATCTTTGTGTGCTGTTGGTAGGAATGCAAATTGGGGATAGCCACTGTGGAAAACAGTATGGAGGTTCCTCAAAAAAATAAAAATGGAAATTCCATATGATCCCATAATTTCATTACTGGGGTATTTACCCAAAGAAAATGAAAAACACTAATTTGAAAAGATATATGCACCCCTATGTTTATTGTAGAATTATTTGCAATAGCTGATATATGAAAAAACAACCCGGGTGTCCATGGACTGAAGAATGGATAAAGAACACGTGATATGTATGTGTGTGTGTGTGTATGAATAAATAAATTTATTTATTCATTAGAGACACAGAGAAAGAGAGGCAGAGATATAGGCAGAGGGAGAAGCAGGCTCCCTTCAGGGAGCCCAGTATGGGACTCAATCCTGGGACCCCAGGATCACAACCTGAGCCAAAATCAGATGCTTAAGCACTGAGCCACCCAGGCGTGTCTATACAAGAGGATATTACACAACCATAAAAACGGATGAGATCTTTCCATTTCAAATAACATGGATGGATTTAGAGCATAAATGCTAAGTGAAATAAGGCAGTCAAGGAAAAATAAATATCTATCATGTGATTTCACTCATATATAGAATTTTAAAAATGAAACAAATTAGCAAACAAAGGTTTTTAAAAAGGCAAACAAAAACCACTCTTAAATAGCATAAACTGATGGTTGCTAGCAGGTAGGTGGGTGGAAGATGGATTATATAGGTGAAAGAGATTAAGAGTACATTTATCTTGATGAGCCCCGAGCAATATATAGAATTGTTGAATCGCTGTATTGTACACCTGAAACTAATATAATACTGTATGTTAATTATACTTCAATAAAAAAATACTGTTGAGAGAGTTAAGAAATAAATAGGCAAGGACAAACACTTTTCAACTGGAATGGAAAAGCAAACAATTTAAACCTACAAACTCATACTTAGTGTAAATCCTGAGGACCCATCCCAGCCGCCCAGCTGCCATTCAGTCTTCCTTAAAAGAAGGGCTTGTGCCTATCCCTTCACAGGAAGGAAAGACAGTCAGTGAGGAAAATCAATAGGCAGCTCAGAAGCAGAGAGACAGGTCGTAGGAAGGTACTTAGAAGACAGACATAAGGGATCCCTGGGTGGCGCAGCGGTTTGGCGCCTGCCTTTGGCCCAGGGCGCAATCCTGGAGACCTAGGATCGAGTTCCACGTCGGGCTCCCGGTGCATGGAGCCTGCTTCTCCCTCTGCCTGTGTCTCTGCCCCTCTCTCTCTCTCTCTCTCTCTCTCTCTCTCTCTGTATGACTATCATAAATAAATAAATTAAAAAAAATTAAAAAAAAGACAGACATAAGACAATGGATTGGGATAAAGGATGGGAAGGGAGGGAGAGCAGAGATGTGTTGGCACTCACCTTGGAAGTCCCCTTGGTTATAGAGCTCATCTTGGCAGCACTGGTAGTTTTACCCGAATGTTTTATTATCTCCTAGTGTTGCTGAGAAGGTCCTTGGGACACACTTGCTTGAAGAACAACCTTCTCCTCAACATATTGTAAGAGCTTCCCTGTACAGAAGCAAACCCCAGAAGGAATTTCCCCTTTGAATCATAGAGAGAGCGATGCCCAAATGGGCTACCATTATTAAAGGATTCTGTGCTTCAAATCCTTTTGTCTTTAGTCTTTCCACTTCTCAAGGAGCCCTTCTGCATTGGTCCATGGAATAAACCAGTGGAGGGATGGTTTGTTAGCACTTGTTAGAATGGGAGTGTCATACTTCAATGAGGTGATGCAGAACAAGGATTGTCCAGTCTTTTTACCAGTGTCTCCCACCCTGCCTCCTCCCACCACCCCACACCCCCAGGTCTATCTGGGTAGAATTCAACATAAGAAAGTAGGGTAAAATAGAAGATGCACAGGAAAGCTCCAGCTGGCACCAACATCAGCACTTGTCTGATCTAATCTCTGATTCCTCAGATGAAGAATCTGAGGCTCAGAGAAATGCAAAACTTGGCTAAAGTTGACTGAGAGGTGATGTGGGTCTCCTAATTTTGTCTCGTGCCTGTTGCCTCCACCACCAACTGCTCTCAACATCAGGAGAACCACAGAAAACTAGCTCTATCTGTTGCTGCCCTACCTCCCCAGTTCTTAGAGGAATAGCCAAGGGCTTGCTCGTGAAAAGAAACAGGGTCTGAGAGAATGTATTAGTATCTTCAGAGATTCACTGACACTGTTAGGGTAGAGTATACTTCCTTGTCTCACTGACAATAGACATGGTCATATGATTTGCTCTGAATACTAAAATGTGAGCAGAAATGTGTATTCTATGTTCCAGCAGAAGCTAGGGTATACTTGGAGTATGGTTCTCTCTATCTCTCTTCATTTTTTTATTGTGGTACAATGCATATAAGGTAAAAAAATACTATCTTAAAAATTTTTAAAGATTTTACTTATTTATTCATGAGACACACAGAGAGAGAGAGAGAGAGAGACAGGCAGAGATACAGGCAAAGGGAGAAGGAGGCTCCATGCAGGGAGTCCAATGTGGGGCTTGATACTGGGACTTCAGGATTATGCCCTGAGCCAAAGGCAGATGCTCAACAGCTGAGCCACCCAGGCGTCCCTATATTAAACATTTTTAATTGCACAGTTCAGTGGTGTTAATCTCCATGCTCTTTCTTCCCTCCACCATGACACCCAGCAATTCTTTAGAAAGCATCTTCTCCATCAACTTGAGTCCCAGGTTAATATGATTTAGAGTAGACATGCGGCTGACCCAGATGGTGTGAGCAAGAAATAAATCTTTAATTTTGTAGCTTCTGACACCTTGGAGTCACTTGGTATAGCAGCGGTACTTAGCCTCTTAGTACTTAGCAGTACTTAGCCTGGCTGATACCAGGATAACACATGGCTGTCATCTCTAACTTGCTGTCCACCCTGCTGGCTAAAGACCATGAAGTTTCCATGCAATAGCATCTGACTTACAACTAAGTAGAAGAAAGTGTTTCTAGCTTCTAAAATCTCAAGGTGAAGGATGCAGACCGAGAATAAAAACATCTGAAAGCAAGGGCAAATGTATACAACTGAACATGTGCTTTCATTGGCACAGGGCATGCTCAAATGGCCTGATCTTCTGCCTTGTTGAGAATGGATTTTCCTCGGATGTGAGTCTTTGAAACAGGGTGTCACAGCCAACTTTCTCATTCTAAAGAGAAAGATAGAAATGAAGAGAAGCCAGGGCAGAGGGAAACATTAGTTCTTCAGTCACTGACTATCATTTCAGGCAGGGAATTTTTATTACTGTCTACCCCTAAAAACACGTAGGAAGACACAGACCAAAGAGATGTGATGGTGTCAAGTTGTCCACCCCCAGCCTGGGGCCACCCAATGCTTGCACAATCCCTGGTAGCCTGCCACCCAAGAGTACAGGTTCTTTGAGTGACCAAGCCCTCTGGTCACTGGGCTTGACAAGGGACAGATGGTGTTTGTACTTCTTCCAAGGATAGACTATGTCATGCTTAGGCGGAGGAGGAAATAAAAGCTTCATAAACACACTCAAGCCCTCTTTATGGTATTCACTTATATACCTGGCAGATGTCCAACTCATCAAAATTCCACCCTTTTCTGAACATGTCAAATGACCAAAGTTAGGTCGAAGTTTGAGAAGGCAGAGAAGGGTCTGGAAGTGATAGAATTGGGTTGAGCACAGGCAGTGTTCATGGTGGAACCCACCCTGGAGAAAGACAACCAGTTACTCATTTCCCCCTCAATTTCTGGCCCTTGATGTACTCACCAATATCTATCATATCCCTTCTAAGAACCTGGGCCTAAGGGAAGTATAAAAGCTTACAGTTTTTTTTTTTACCTGGATTCTGGAGCCAGAGTGCCTAGGCTCAAAGCACCTAGAACAATGCTAGCATGACTAGATTTGAATAAAGTTTAGCTATAGCTGCTGCTATAATGCTCTCACTCGTCACTTTTCATAGAGCTCGTAATTCAAGAGCACAGATAGGCAGCATTTTTCTGAACCTGAGGCTTGGAAGATAAATGGGATTCAGGTAAGATTCACGTAAGCCTGTGAAAATCCCACTCCCTGAGGCCTAGAGGGAAAATGAAAAGGCAGTTGTCATGTGGAGAAACCACCAATACCAAGAATGAGGGTCCCAACCCTGAATCCCAGATTTTTGGTTATTTCAAGAGGTGGGGATGGAACTCCTCAAAAGCCAGTCTGGAGAGCTAAGAGTAAGGTGTCATCCTGAGGCCCACCACTGTTCATCTGAGACGTAGGCAAGTCAGAGTAAGGATGTACCGGCAGGTGGCCTGATAACAAGAAGTAGGGCTGCAGGTCCTGATGTGCAGGGCATTGTGCACAACATTGTGATGCTCAGACAATCTTGCCAGTAAACCAGGGGAGGTAAAGGTTATGTGCAGGTCTGGGTGGGATTCTTGGCCCAGCATAGGGATGCTTCCCTGAGACCACTGCTCAGTGAGAATCAAGACTCTACATCCAGCTGCCATGGGATCATGAAAGGAAATGACTATAAGAGAGAAAATGTCACCCTAACTACTTCTTACTACCAGCTTAAAGCACTCTTCCCCACTCACTAATTCACAGGACCAGAAGGTATTTTCTAACCCCATACGAACATGTAATGGGCAGAACATATAAGGGTGAATGAAAAAGAGTTAGGATGAAGATATGGAAGTTTTCCAGTTAACAAAATAAGCCTAGAAGTCAAAAACTAGAAAGTTTCATGTGAGGGCTATGAATGAAAGTTTGGACAGGGTGGCGTGTGTGTGAAGGTGTGCAGCAGGGAGGCATCTTGGGTTCAAATTATGAAGGTAACTGTCTTGGTTTCTTAGGACTACCATAACAGAGTGCCACCAACCAGGTAGCTTAAACAACAAAAATGTGTATTCTCACAGTTGTGGCATCTAAAAGTCTGAACATGGAGCCAGCAGGGTTGGCTCCTTCAGGAGGCTGTGGAGAAGATACTGTCCCATGCCTTTGTCCTGGCTTCTGGTGGCTGCAGCAATCTTTGTCACCCCTTGGCTTATAGACACATCACTCTGATCTCTGCCTCCATCTTCACATGGAGTTCCCTTGTGTGTCTCCCTCCTCTTTTTATAGGGATAGGGACACTAGCCGTATTAGGTTGGGGCCCACATTATTTCAGTATGACCTCATTTAACTGATAACATCAGCAATGACCCTATTTCCAAATAAGATCATATTCTCAGGTATCCAGGGCTTAGGACTTCAATATATCTCTTTTGGAGGTGCAATCAAAGTCATAACAGGAACAGAAGCCCTTGGATTCCCCCCTCTCAGTGCCCCATTCCTTCTACCTGGGTCCCTCTAACTTTGTCCTTTCATGTGTCCATCCAAGTGGCTAGCACTGCTCTCCTCAGGGACACTCTTTACTGTCTGAAAGCGGTCCATCTGAGAGTGGAAATTGGGACAGCCACTATGGAAAACAGTAGGAAGGGTCCTCAAGAAACTATAAATAGATGCACTTCTGGATATATAACTCAATGAAACAAAATCACCACCCTGAATATGTCTACACCCCATATTCATCACAGCATTATTCACCATAGCTAACCAATGGTAACAACCTAAGTATCTATCAACAAATGAATGGATGAAGGAATACTATTTGGCCATAAAGAAAATCTTGCCATTTATGACAACATGGATAGACATTGGAGGAATTATGCTAGGTGAAATAAGTCAGAGAATGACGAACACTTATAATCTCACTTACATAATAATTGATAGAAACAGAATAGATTGGTGCTTACCAGAGATAGAGGGAGAGTGTGGGGGCATACTCCTTAGTTTTGTGATCTTGGGGCTAAATTTATCCTTTTCTTTGAAAAACTTGTCATGCCCTGTCTTCCATTTTAAGTACCATCTTTATGGATAATGATCATTACAAAGAATACATGTTTGTTGCAAAAAAACCCTCAGAATGTAGAAGTATAGAATAAAAAGTGGAAGTTACCTGCCTTCTGGTGGCTTCTACATCCTGTGATTGTTTTCTGAGTGAGGATGTTCCAGGGTGTAGTCTTCCTGAGGCAACAACTGTTCTTGTAAACTGTAGAGAGGTAGTTTAAGGAAGTGGGTTTATGGATGAACATAAGATTCATCCCTAACTGGGTTCAAATTCCTACCCCTTCTGTTACTAGCTCTTCCAAAGTGGATGTTATTTCAGCTTTCCATGCCCCTCTTTATCTTTAAGCTACAAGATGATCATGGTAGTAGTCCCTATATCATGGAGTTGCTGTGAGAATTAAGTGATTTCACAAACATGGTAATTCTTGGCTACTTTTATTATTGTTTTGTATCTTCCTGCCTACTGGAGGTCTTTGAGCCAAGGAATAATGAGATAGTACAAGTTCAAGAATGTAAATTAACCAACGAAAAGCCAAATAAGGATAATAGCACTGTCTCTGAGGTGTGGATGGAAAACGTAAAAACAATTTTAAAAATTAATTTTTCCAGCTTTATTGACATATAAATGACATGTAATATTGCATAAATGTAAAGAATATAACAGTTTAAAAATATTTTTATTTAAATTCCAGTAAACAGTGTACTGCATATTAATTTGAAATATATATATATATATATACTGTGAAATTACTACAATAAATTTAATTAACATCCACACCTCACATGGTTACAAATTCTTTTTCTTGTGATGTGAACTTTTAAGGTTTACATTCTTATCAACTTTCAAATATATAATATTGTTAACTATAGTCACCGTGCTGTGCACTATATCCCCAGACCATTTCATAGGTTGCCTTTTAGTTTTGTTGATGATTCCTACACTGTGCAGAAGCATTTTGTTTTGATACAGTCCGAATAGTTTTACTAGTTTCAGAGGCAGAGCTTAGTGATTCATCAGTTGCATATAACATCCAGTGCTCATTACATCATGTGCCTGCCTTAATGTCCATCACCCATTTACCTCATCCCCTCACTCCCCTCCCCTCCAGCAACCCTGTTTGTTTCCTAGTGTTAAGAGTCTCCCATGGTTTGCCTCCCTCTCAATTTTCATCTTATTTTTCCTTCCTTTCCCCTATGTTCATCTGTCTTATTTCTTAAATTTTACGTATGTGTGAAATATTATGGTATCTGTCTTTCTCTGACTGACTTACTTCACTTAGCATCATACCCTCTAGTTCTAGTCACATCACTGCAAATGGCAAGATTTCATTCTTTTTGATGGTTGGGTAATATTCCATATTATATCCATATATATTGCTTCTCCATTCACCTCTCAATGGGCATCTTGGCTCTTTCCATATTTTGGCTGTTGTACGCACTGCTGCTATAAACATTGGACTGCTTGAGCTACTTTGAATAACTATGTTTGTATCCTTTAGATAAATACCTAATAGTACAATTACTGCGTGGTAGGATGGTTTTATTTTTCAGTTTTTGAGGAACTTCCATTCTGTTTTCCACAGAGGCTGCAAAAGTCTGCATTCTCACCAAGAGTGTAAAAGGGTTCCCTTTCTCCACATCCTTGCTAACATCAGTTGTTTCCTGTCTTGTTAATTTTAGCCATTCTGACTGGTGTGAGGTGGCATCTCATTTTGGCTTTGATCTGTATTTCCCTGATGACAAGTCACGTGGAACATTTTCTCATGTGTCTGTTGGCCATGTGTATGTCTTATTTGGACAAACGTCTGTTCATGTCTTCTGTCCATTTCTCAACTGAATTTTTTGCTTGAGTTTGATAAGTTCTTTATCGATTTTGGATACTAGCCCTTGACCTGATAAGATCATTGCAAATATCTTCTCCCATTCCATAGTTGCCTTTTAGTTTTGTTGGTTTTTTCCTTTACTGTGCAAAAATTTTTATCCTGATGAGGTTTCAGTAGTTCACTTTTGCTTTTGTTTCCCTTGTCTCCAGAGACATGTCTAGAAAGAAGTTGCTGCGGCTGAGTTCAACAGATTGCTGCCTGTATGTATTCTCCACTAGGATTTTGATGGATTCCTGTCTCACATTTAGGTGTTTCGCCCATTTTGAGCTTATCTTTGTGTATGGTGTAAGAAAGTGGTCCAGTTTCATTCTTCTGCATGTGGCTGTATAATTTTCCTAACACCATTTGTTGAAAAAATGTCTTTTTCCACTGGATGTTCTTTCCTGCTTTGTCAAAGATTAGTTGACCGTAGAGTTGATGGTCCATTTCTGGGTTCTCTATTCTGTCTCATCGATATATGTGTCTGTTTTGTATCAGAACCATACTGTCTTGATGATCAGAGCTTTGTAATACAGCTTGAAGTCCAGAATTTTGCTGCCTCCAGCTTTGGTTTTCTTTTTCAACATTACTTTGGTGATTTGAGGTCTTTTCTGGTTTCATACAAATTTTAGGGTTGTTTCATAGATCAATGGAACAGAATAGAGAATCCAGAAGTGGAACCTCAACTTTATAGCCAAATAGTATTCGACAAAGGAGGAAAGACTATCTATCCACTGGAAAAAAGACAGTCTCTTCAATAAATGGTGCTGGGAAAATTGGACATCCACGTGCAGAAGAATGAAACTAGACCACTCTCTTGCACCATCCACAAAGATAAACTCAAAATGGATGAAAGATCTTAATGTAAGACAAGATTCCATCAAAATCCTAGAGGAGAACACAGGCAACACCCTTTCTGAACTTGGCCACAGTAACTTCTTGCAAGATTAATCCATGAAGGCAAGAGAAACAAAAGCAAAAATGAATTATTGGGACTTCATCAAGATAAGAAGCTTTTGCACAGCAAAAGATACCATCAACAAAACTCAAAGACAACCTACAGAATGGGAGAGGATATTTGCAAATGACATATCAGATAAAGGGCTAGTTTCCAAGATCTATAAAGAACTTCTTAAACTCAACAGCAAAGAAACAATCCAATCATGAAATGGGCAAAAGACATGAAGAGAAATCTCACAGAGGAAGACATAGACGTGGCCAACAAGCACATGAGAAAATGCTCCGCTCACTTGCCATCAGGGAAATACAAATCAAAACCACAATGAGATACCACCTCACACCAGTGAGAATGGGGAAAATTAACAAGGCAGGAAACCACAAATGTTGGAGAGGATGTGGAGAAAGGGGGACCCTCCTGCACTGTTGGTGGGAATGTGAACTGGTGCAGCAACTCTGGAAAACTGTGTGGAGGTTCCTCAAAGAGTTAAAAATAGATCTGCTCTATGGACCCAGCAATTGCACTGTTGGGGATTTTCCCCAAAGATACAGATGCAATGAAACGCCGGGACACCTGCACCCCGATGTTTGTAGCAGCAATGTCCACAATACCCGCACTGTGGAAGGAGCCTCGGTGTCCATAGAAAGATGAATGGATAAAGAAGATGTGGTTTATGTATACAATGGAATATTACTCAGCCATTAGAAATGACAAATACCCACCATTGGCTTCGACGTGGATGGAACTGGAGAGTATTATGGCTGAGTGAAATAAGTCAATTGGAGAAGGACAAACATTATATGATCTCATTCATTTGGGGACGATAAAAAATAGTGAAAGGGAATAAAGGAGAAAGGAGAAAAAATGAGTGGGAAATATCAGAAAGGGAGACAGAACATGAAAGACTCCTAACTCTGGGAAACGAACTAGGGGTGGTAGAAGCAGAGGAGGGTGGGGGGTGGGGGTGATGGGCACTGAGGTGGGCACTTGACGGGATGAGCACCGGGTGTTATTCTATATGTTGGCAAATTGAACACCAATAAAAGATAAATTTATTTTAAAAAATTTTAGAGTTGTTGGTTCCAGCTCTGTAAAAAATGCTAATGCGGGCAGCCCAGGTGGCTCAGCGGTTTAGCGCCACCTTCAGCCCAGGACCGGATCCTGGAGATTCGGGATCCAGTCCCACGTTGGGCTCTCTGCATGGAGCCTGCTTCTCCCTCAGCCTGTGTCTCTGCCTCTCTCTCTCCCTCTCTGTGTATCTGTCATGAATAAATAAATAAAACCTTTTAAAAATTGGTATTTTGATAGAGATTGCACTGAATGTGTAGGTTGCTCTGGGTAGCAATAGACAACTTTTGGGGTAGCATTAACAATATTTGTTCTTCCAATGCATGAGAATGGAATGTTTTTCCTTTTCTTTATGTCTTCCTCAATTTCTTTCATAAGCATTCCATAGTATCCAGAGTACAGATCCTTTACCTCTTTGGTTTATTCCAAGGTGTCTCATGGTTTGGGGGACAATTGTAAGTGGGATCCATTCCTTCATTTCTTTCATCCGTTCATGTTTAGTGTATAGAAATGCAACTGACTTCTGTGCATTGATTTTATATTCTGCGATTTTGCTGAATTCCTACATCAGTTCAAGCAATTTTGGGATGGAATCTTTTGGGTTTTCTATATAAAGTATCATGTTGTCTACAAATAGTGAAAGTTTGACTTCTTTGCCAATTTGGATGCTTTTTATTTGTCTGATTTCTGAGGCTAGGACTTCTAGCACTATGTTGAACAGCAGTGAGAGTGGACATCCCTGTCTTATTCCTGACCCTGGAAGAAAATCTCTGTTTTTCCCTGTTAAGGATGATATTCACTGTGGATTTTTTGTATGGCTTTTAGGATACTGAGGTAAGTTCCTTCTGTCTTTATACTGCAGTGAGTTTCAATCAAGAAAGAATGCTGTATTTTGTCTTTTATTAATGTTGTGTATCATGTTGATTTGCAACTGTTGAACCACCCTTGCATCTCAGGAATAAATTCCTTTTGGTCATGGTAAATAATCCTTTTAATGAACTTTTGGATCCAATTTGCTACTATCTTGGTGACAATTTTTGCATCCATATTCATCAGGGATCTTTGATCTGTACTTCTTTTGGGTGGGGTCTTTATTTGGTGTTGGGATTGATGCTGGCCTCATAGAATGAGTTTGGAAGTTATTCTTCCATTTCTAGTTTTTGGAACAGTTTCAGAATAGGTACTAATTATTTAAATGTTTGGTGGAATTCCCCTGGGAAGCCATCTGGCCCTGGACTCTTGTTTGTTAGGAGACCTTTGAGATCTGATTCAATTTCTTTGCTGGTTATGGCTCTGTTCAGATTTTCTATTTCTTCCTGTTTCCGTTTTAGTAGTTTATATATTTCTAGGAATGCATCCAAATTGCCTAATTTGTTGGGATATAATTGCTCACAATATTCTCTTATAATTGTATTTCTTCAGTGTTGCTTGTGATCTCTTTTTCATTCATGATTTTATTTCTTTGAGTCCTTTCTCTTTTCTCTTTTTGATAAGTCTGGCTAGGCATTTATCGATTTTATTAATTCTTTCGAAGAATCAGCTATTAATTTCATTGATCTTTTCTGTTTTTTCCCCCATATCATTGCTTTATGGTCCACTCTATTATTTTTCTTCTCCTGCTAGATTTAGGCTTTATCTGTTGTTCTTTTATCAGCTCCTTTAGATTTCAGGTTATGTTGTGTCTTTGCAACTTGTTTCTTGAGAAAGGCCTGTGTTGCTATATACTTTCCTCTTAGGACCACCTTTGCTGCATCCTCATAGTTTAGGGGACATGTCTAGAAAAATGTCGCTACAGGAATACCAGAGAAATTGCTCTCTTCTAGAATTTTTATACTTTCAGATCTCACAATTAGGTCTTTGATACATTTTGAGTATATTTTGTGTATGGTGTAAGAAAATGGCCTACTTTCATTGTTTTTGCAAGTAGCTATCCAGTTTCCCAACAGCACTTGTTGAAGAGACTTTTTCCCATTATTTTTTCCTGCTTTGTCAGAGAGTAAATGATCATATAATTATAGATTTTTTAGTGTTGTTTTATTAATCTGTGTGTCCATTTTGTACTAACAGTATACTTTCTGAGTTACTACAGCTTTGTAATAGAACTGGAAGTCTGGAATGTGTTACCTCCTGTTTTGTTTTTCCAAGATTGCTTCGGCTGCTTGGGGTATTCTGTGGTTCCATATAAATTTTAGGATTGTTTTAGCTCTGTGAAGAATGCCGGTGATATTTTGATAGGAATTGCATCCAAAGTGTAGATTTCTTTGGTTGGCATAGACCTTTTAACAGTATCTGGCCTTTTTTTTTAAATTTTTTTTAAATTTTTATTTATTTGTGATAGTCACAGAGAGAGAGAGAGAATGAGGCAGAGACACAGGCAGAGGGAGAAGCAGGCTCCATGCACCGGGAGTCCAACGTGGGATTCGATCCAGGTCTCCAGGATTGCGCCCTGAGCCAAAGGCAGGCGCCAAACCGCTGCACCACCCAGGGATCCCAGTATTTGGCCTTCTAATCCATAAGCATGGAATGTCTTTCCAATTGTGTCATCTTCAACTCTTTAATCATTGTTTTATAGTTTTCAGAGTATAGGTCTTTTACCTCTTTGGTTAAGCTTATTCCTAGGTATTTTAATATTTCTGGTTCAATTGTAAATGGGATTATTTTATTAATTTGTCCTTCTGCTGTTTCATTATTAGTGTATAGAAATGATACAGATTTCTGTGTGTTGTTTTTGTATCCTGTGACTTTACAAATTTATTTCTCAGCTATAGAATGTTTTTGAAGGAGTGTTTAAGGTTTTCTGTGTGTACTATTATGTCAACTGCAAATAGTGAAAGTTTTACTTCATCCTTGCAATTCCGGATGCACTTTATTTCTCTTTGATGTCTGATTGCTGTGGCTAAGATTGAGAGATAGGGAGGGAGACAGGGCCAGACCAGGAGGGACAGAGAGTGAGACCGGGAGGGAGAGACAGAGACCCGGACGGAAGGACAGGGAGGGAGACACAGAGCCAGAGAGAGGCTTCGTGCCTCCATGAGCAGGAGTCCCTTGGGACTGAGCGGGGGGCTCAAGGCCTCAAACCCAGCGCCTGACCAGACTACCCGGCAGAGGCATAGGCATTCTCCACTCCGCTCTGAACTCCGCGAAGGGCGGGCCTCTGTGCGGGGGGCGGGCCCAGGGGCGGGAGCGGGGGTGAGGCCACAGGGTTCCAGGAGCTTGCCCCTGCGCCTGACCCCGAGCGTGACCTGAAGGGGGCCGCGGCTGGCCGCAGGAGGAGCTGTGCGCAGATGCGACCCGGCGGTGGCAGGAGGTAGCTCGGCCGCGCCCCCAGTCCAGGCCCGCGGTTCCCCGCGGTTCCCCGCGCTCCGGGCTCGCGGCAGCGGCTCTGCAGGCCTCGGCCCCCTGCGCGCAGGTCAGAGTGGGCCCCGGGAGGTGTGACGGGCCCCGGGGTGGCTGTGCGAGGGGCATCTGACCCTCGCTTGTGGCGCAGCGGGTGCCTGGGAGGGACCGGGAGGGGGACAGCGGGCCTTGGGGCTGCATGGAGGTGGCCCCGTGGCGAGCCGGACCCACACCCTTTGGGCCGCCAGGGTGCCGGGCAGAGGGCTGCGGGGAAGGAGTGGTGGGACCTGTTGGCGGAGGGGGGCGGCGGTGGGGCCTCCTACAGGTCAGGCCAGGTCTCCTTTGGGCGGCTCAGGGAGGGTGCGGGGCCCCTCCCCCGGGCTCAGGGAGGTACCGCGGAACCCATGTGCGTGCGCTCAGAGGGGTTAGGGTGCAGGCACCTTGCAATGTCAGGGCACGGCCTTGGGACGGTGGCTTGAGGGCCTGGGCTGCTGGGCCCCAGGAGCCTCCCCAAGCCCTTGGCTCTTACTCCGCCCCCCTCCCCCTCCCAGCTCTCAGGTCCCTCCCTAAGCACCCCAGCCTGGCCAGGAGCCCGCCCCTCCCGCTTGGTCCCTGTCAGGTGAGTATGGCTACCTCTGAAATTTTTGCATTTTGAAAACGTTCTCCTTTCTCCACAGCCTCCCCAAAATTTGGTGTTTCCTGTCTTTTTAATGTTCTCACCGGTGTGAGGTGGCATCTCATTGTGGTTTTGACCTTTATTACTCTGATGGCCAGTGACCCAGAGCATTGTCTTGCCTGCTTGTTGGCCATGTACATATAGGTCTTCTTCCGTGACTTTTCTGTTCGTGACTTTTCCCGTTTTCTGGATGGGATGGTTGGTCTCTTTGCTGTGGAATTGCAGAGGTTCTTCAGAGATCTTGGATGCTGGCCCTTTATCTGACGGGGTCATTTGCACATACCTTCTTCTCCCATTCTGTGGGCCACCTTTGAGTTATGTTGAGTGTTTCTTTTGCTGTGCGGAAAGTGCTCATCTTGATGAAGTACCAGCGATCCATTTTCGCTCTTGTTTCTCTGGACTTTGTGGCTGATGTAATTTGCAAGAAGTTGCTGTGGCCCAGTTCAAGAAGGGTGTTGTTTCCCGTGTTCTCCCGGGGGGTTTTGATGGAATCTTGTCTCACATTTAGATGCTTCATCCATTTTGAGTTTATCCTTGTGTTTGGTGTGAGAGGAATGGTCCAGGTTCATTCCTCTGCATGTGGCTGTCCAGTGTTCCCAGCAGCCTTGATCGAAGAGACTGTCTTTTTTTTCCCATCTTTCCTGCCTGGCCAAATATTAGTTGCCCGTAGAGTTGAGGGTCCACATCTGGATGCTCTCCTCTGTTCCATTGATCCATGTGTCCGTTTCTGTGACAGTACCACACTGTCCTGATGCTCACAGCTTTGAGGCGCGCCCTGAAATCTGGCATTGTGCTGCCCCACCCCCACCCCCTGCATTGGATTTCTTGGCTACTATTCCCGTGGCCGTTCGGGATCTTTTCTGATTCCACACAAGTCTTCAGATGATTTTTTCCAGCTCTCTGAAGATAGTCCATGGTATTTCTGAGAGGGATTACACTATTTGTGTAAATTGCCCTGAGTCACGTTGACATTTTCCCCAATATTAATTCTTCCAAACCAGGAGCATGGAACCTTTTTCCATCGCTTTGTGTCTTCCTCAGTTTCTTTCAGACATGTTCTGCAGTGTTTTGGGTAGCAATCCTTTACCCCTTTGGTTAGGTTTATTCCTAGGTAGCTCATGCTTTTTTTGGGTGCTGCGGTTGTATAAATGGGGTTGACCCCTTCCTCGATGTCCCTTTCCTCGGTCTCATTCTTCGCTTACAGAAAGGCCACTGGTTTCTGGGTCCCGAGTTTGTATCCCGCCACACTGCCGAACTTGCTGTAGGAGTTCCAGCCATCTTGGGTTTTCTAGGTACGGTATCGTGTCATCGGTGAAGAGGGAGAGTTTGACTTCTTCTTTGCCGATTTGAATGCCTTTTATTTCTTTTCATTGCCTGATTGCTGAGGCCATGACGTCTCGTACTATGTTGAGAATAGCAGCAGTGAGAGTGGACATCCCCGTCTCGTGCCTGGTCATCGGGGAAAGGCTCCCAGTGTTTCCCCATTGGGAATGAGAATTTGCCGCGGGCTTTTCGTAGATGGCTTTGAAGATGCTGAGGGACGTTCCCTCTATCCCGGTACTCTGAAGCGTTTGGATCAGGAATGGATGCTGTGTTTTGTCAAATGCTTCTTCCTCTGCGTCTCTTGAGAGGATCATCTGGTTCTTGTTTTCTCTCTTGCAGATCTGATGAAGCACCTTGAGTGCTTTCTGAGTGCTGAAGAAGCCTTGCACCCCGGGGATAAAGCCCACCGGGTCATCGTGAGTAACTTGTTAATAATGTCCTGTTGGATCCCGTTGGCTCATAGCTTGTGGAGGTGTGCATCCGTGTTCATCAGGGACATCGGTCCAGAATTCTCCCTTTGGGTGGGGGGGGTCTTGGGTTTTGGAGTTAAGGTGACGCTGGCCTCCAAGAACGAGTTTGGAAGTATTCCATTTCTTTCTATCTTTCGGAGCAGCTTTGGTAGCACAGGTATGATTTCTTCTTGAAGCGTTTGATAGAATTCCCCTAGGAAGCCATCTGGCCCCGGACGTTTGTGTCTCGGGAGGTTTGTGTGTTTCTTTATAGGTGTGTTTCTTATTTCCTATTGGGGTTCATTTTGCCAACATAGAGCATAACCCCCCAGGGCTCATCCCATCAAGTGCCCCGCTCCGTGCCCGTTGCCCAGTCACCCGCACCCCCCACCCTCCTCCCTTTCTTCCACCCCTTGTTCATTTCCCAGGGTTAGGAGTCTCTCCTGTTCGGTCTACCTTTCTGCTATCTGCCACTCATTTTTTTCTCCTTTCCCCTCTCTCCCCTTTCACTATTGTTTTCATCCTCCCCAGAAGAATGAGACCATATGATGTTTGTCCTTCGCGATTGTCTTCTTTCCCTCAGCCTTAATACCCTCCGGTTCCATCCAGGTCGAAGCAAATGGTAGGTGTTCGTCGTTTCTAACGGCTGAGTAATCTTCCATTGTGTACAGAGACCACTCACCCTCCTTATCCATTCATCTTTCGATGGACACCGAGGCTCCTTCCACAGAGTGACTATCATGGATGTTGCCGCTCGAAACCTCGGGGTGCAGGTGTCCCAGCATTTACCTGCATCTGTATCATTGGGGTACATCTCCACCAGTGCACCCCCATGCTGGATCACAGTGTAGATCCGTTGTTACCTCTCTGAGGCACCTGCACACGGCTTTCCAGGCGTGGCTGCACCAGGTCACATTCCCACCAGCAGTGCAAGAGGGTTCCCCTTTCGCCACATCATCACTGACATTCGCTGCTTCCTGTCTTGTTAACGTTCACCGCGGTCACTGGTGCGTCAGGTGGGATCTCGTTGTGCTTTTGACCTGTATTTCCCTGACGGCCAGTGATGCGGTGCATTGTCTCATGTGCTTGTCTGTCACGCCTACGTCTTCCTCTGTGACATTTCCGTTCACGTCTCTTGCCCGTCTACCAGATTGGATCCTTGGTCTCTTTGCTGTGGAGTTACAGAAGTTCTTCAGAGATCTTGGATACTGGCCCTTTACCTGACAGGGTCATTTGCACATAACTTCTCCCATTCTGTGCGTTGGCTTTAAGTTTTTTGAGTGTTTCTTTTGCTGTGCGGAAGCTGCTCATCTTGGTGAAGTCCCAGCGATCAATTTTTGCTCTTGTTTCTCTGGCCTTCATGGCTGATGTAATTTGCACGAAGTTGCTGTGGACCAGATCAAGAATGGTGTTGTTGCCTGTGTTGTCCCCTAGGATTTTGATGGAATCTTGTCTTGCATTTAGATCCTTCATCCATTTTGAGTTTATCCTTGTGTATGGTGTGAGAGGAATGATCCAGTTTCATTCTTCTGCGTGTGGCTGTCCAGTGTTCCCAGCAGCATTTACTGAAGAGATTGTCTTTTTTGTTCCCCCTGCAAGGTCTTTGCTGCCTGGCCGAATATTAGTTACCCATAGAGTTGAGGGTCCACCTCTGGATGCTCTCTTCTGTTCCATTGATCGGTATGCCTGTCTTTGTGCCAGTATCACACTGTCTTGCCGGTAACAGCTTCGTGGCACAACGTGAAATCCAGCATTGTGCTGCCCCCGCAGTGGTTTTCTTGGCTACTCTTCCTGTGGCCGTTCGGGGTCTTTTCGGATTCCACACCAGTCTTCAGATGACTTGCTCCAGCTCTCTGAAGAGAGTCCAGTGGTATTTCTGACAGGGATTGCATTAGTTGTGTCGATTGCCCTGGGTCACATTGACATTTTCCCGAATATTAATTCTTCCAATCCAGCATCATGGAACCTTTTCCATCTCTTTGTTTCTTCCTCAGTTTCCTTCAGACTTGTTCTGCAGTCTTTCGGGTAGAGACCCTTTACACCTTTGGTTAGGGTTCTTCCTAGGTAGCTCATGCTTTTTTGGGGGTGCTGCAGTTGTATAATTGGGGTTGACCCTTTCCTCGATGTCCCTTTCCTCGGTCTCCTTGTTCGCATGTAGAAAGGCCACTAGTTTCTGGGCCCCACGTTTGTATCCTGCCGCACTGCCGAACTTGCTGTAGGGAGTTTGAGCAATCATGTGGTGGAGTCTTTTGGGTTTTCTAGGTACAATATAATGTCATTGGCGAAGAGGGAGATGTTGACTTCTTCTTTGCCAGTTTCAATGCCTTTTGTTTCGTTTTGTTGCCTGACTGCTGAGGCCATGACGTCTCGTACTATGCTGAGAATAGCAGTGGTGAGAGTGACATCCCAGTCTCGTGCCTGTTCTTCAGGGCAAGGCTTCCGGTGTTTCCCCATTGCGAATGATAATTTGCCACGGGCTTTTCGGAGATGGCTTGGAAGATGCTGAGAGACGTTTCCTGTATCTCTGTACTCTGATGCGTTTGGATCGGGCATGGATTCCGTATTTTGTCAAATGCTTCCTCTGCGTCACTTGAGAGGATCATCTGGTTCTTGTTTTCTCTCTTGCAGATCTGAAGAAGCACATGGAGTGCTCTCCGAGTGCTGAAGCAGCCTTGCACCCCGGGGATAAACCCCACTGGGTCATGGTGAGTAACTTCTTAATAATGTCCCGTTGCAACCTGTTGGGTCGTATCTTGTGGAGAAGGTGTGCATCCGCGTTCATCAGGGACATCGGTCCAGGATTCTTCTTTTTGGTGGGTTCTTGGGTTCTGGAGTTAAGGTGACCCCGGCCTCCAAGAACGGGGTTGGAAGTGTTCCATCTCTTTCTATCTTTCGGAGCAGCTTTAGTAGCATAGGTATGCTTTCATCTTGAAGCATTGGATAGAATTCCCCTGGTAAGCCTACTGGCCCTGGACTTTTGTGTCTCGGGAAGTTTGTGAGTTTATCGGTTTATTTATTATTGGAGTTCGTTTTACCAACATAGAGAGTAACCCCCCAGTGCTAATCCCATCAAGTTCCCCCCTCGGTGCCCGTCGCCCAGTCACCGCCACCCCCCGCCCTCCTCTCTTTCTTCCACCCCTTGTTCGTTTCCCAGGGTTAGGAGTCTCTCCTATTCTGCCCTCTCTGCCATCTCCCACTCATTTTTTTCTCCTTTCACCTCTATTCCCTTTCACTATTTTTGTCATACTCCCCAAAAGAATGAGACCATATAATGTTTGTCCTTCACCTATTGCCTTCTTCCCTCAGCCGTAACACCCTCTGGTTCCATCCATGTCGAAGCAAATGGTGGGTGTTTGTCATTCCTAACTGGCTGAGTAATCTTGCATTTTGTACAGAGACCACACACCCTCCATATCCATTCATCTTTGATGGACACCGAGACCCCTTCGCAGTGTGGCTATCGTGGCTCTGAACCTAAGGGTGCGGGTGTCCCAGCGTTTCATTGCATCTGCGTCTTTGAGGTAAATCCCCAGCAGTGCAATTGCTGGGTCGTACGGAGGTCTATTTTTAACTCTGAGGATTCTCCACACAGTTTTCCAGAGTGGCTGCACCAGTTCACAATCCCACCAACAGTGTAAGAGGGTTCCCTTTTCTCTGCATCCTCTCCAACATTTGTAGTTTCCTGCCTTGTTAATTTTGCCCATTCTCACTGGTGTGAGGAGATATCTCATTGTGGTTTTGATTTGTGTTTCCCTGATGGCAAGTGATGTAGAGCATTTTCTCGTGTGGGTGTTGGCCATGTCTATGTCTTCCTCTGTGAGATTTCTGTTCTTTTGCCCATTTCATGATTGGCTTGTTTGTTTCTTTGGTGCTGATATTAATAAGTTCTTTATAGATCTTGGAAACTAGCCCTTTATCTGATATGTCACTTGCAAAATCACATTGATAGTTTATGAGTGTTGAACCAGCCTTGTGTCCTGGGAATAAATCCTACTCAGTCATGGTGAATAATTTTCTTATGTACTGTTGAATCCTATTGGCTAGTATCTTGTTGAGAATTTTTGCATCCATGTTCATCAGGGATATTAGTCTATAATTCTCCTTTTTGGTGGGCTCTTTGTCTGGTTTTGGAATTAAGGTGATGCTGGCCTCAAGAACGAATTTGGAAGTACTCCATCTCTTTCTATCTTTCCAAACAGCTTTAGGAGAATAGGTATGGTTTCTTCTTTAAACGTTTGATAGAATTCCCCTGGGAAGCCATCATGCCCTGGACTTTTGTGTCTTGGGAGGTTTTTGATGACTGCTTCAATTTCCTCCCTGGTTATTGGCCTGTTTAGGTTTTCTATTTCTTCCTGATACAGTTTTGGTAATTTGTGGCTTTCCAGAAATGCGTCCATTTCTTCTAGATTGCCTAATTTATTGGCGTATAGCTGTTGATAATATGTTTTTAAAATCGTTTGTATTTCCTTGGTGTTGGTAGTGATCTCTCCTTTCTCATTCATGATTTTATTAATTTGAGTCTTCTCTCTCTTCTTTTTAATAAGGCTGGCTAATGGTTTATCTATCTTATTAATTCTTTCAAAGAACCAACTCCTGGTTTTGTTGATCTCTTCCACAGTTCTTCTAGTCTCGATTTCATTGAGTTCTGCTCGAATCTTTATTAACTCTCTTCTTCTGCTGGGTGTAGGATCTATTTGCTGTTTTTTCTCTAGCTCCTTTATGTGTAAGGTTAGCGTTTGTATTTGAGATCTTTCTAGTTGTTGAATGGATGCTTGTATTGCAATGCATTAACCCCTTAGGACTACTTTTGCTGCATCCCAAAGATTTTGAAAGGTTACATCTTCATTCTCATTAGTTTCCATGAATCTTTTTAATTCTTCCTTAATTTCCTGGTTGACCCTTTCATCTTTATTCAGGATGGTCCTTAACCTCCACGTGTTTGAGGTCCTTCCAAACTTCTTGTTGTGATTTAGTTCTAATATCAAGGCATTATGGTCTGAGAATATGCAGGGGACGATCCCAATCTTTTGGTATTGGTTCAGACCCGATTTGTGACCCAGTATGTGGTCTATTCTGGAGAAAGTTCCATGTGCACTTGAGAAGGATGTGTGTTCAGTCGAGTTTGGATGTAAAGTTCTGGAGATATCTGTGAAATCCATCTGGTCCAATGTATCATTTAAAGCTCTTGTTTCTTTGGAGACGTTGTGTTTAGAAGACCTATCGAGAGTAGAAAGAGCTACATTGAAGTCACCAAGTATAAGTGTATTATTATCTAAGTATGTCTTAACTTTGGTTATTAATTGGTTGATATATTTGGCAGCTCCCACATTCTGGGCATATATATTGAGAATTGTTAAGTCCTCTTGTTGGATAGATCCTTTAAGTATGATATAGTGTCCCTCTTCATCTCTCACTACAGTCTTCGGGGTAAGTTTTAGTTTATCTGATATAAAGATGGCTACCCCTGCTTTCTTTCAAGGACCATTTGAATGGTATATGGTTCCCCAACCTTTTATTTGCAGGCTGTAGGTGTCCTTCTGTCTGAAATGAGTCTCTTATAGACAGCAAATTGATGGGTCCTGCTTTTTTATCCGGTCTGAAACCCTGCACCTTTTGATGGGGTCATTAAGCCCATTCACGTTCAGAGTTACTATTGAAAGCTAGGAGTTTAGTGTCATCATGATATCTATTCAGTCCTTGTTTTTGTGGACTGTTCCACTGAACTTCTTCTTAAAGGGGAATTTTAAGAGTCCCCCTTAAAATTTCTTGCAGAGCTGGTTTGGAGGTCACATATTCTGTCAGTTCCTGCATGTCTTGGAAGCTCTTTATCTCTCCTTCCAAGTTGAATGAGAGCCTTGCTGGATAAAGTATTCTTGGTTGCATGTTTTTCTCATTTAGGACCCTGAATATATCCTGCCACCCCTGTGTCCTGCCAGGTCTCTGTGGAGAGGTCTGCTGTCACCCTAATACTCCTCCCCATAAAATCAGGGATTTCTTATCTCCTGATGCTTTAAGGATCTTCTCTTTATCTTTGGAATTTGCAAGCTTCACCATTAAATGTCGAGGAGTTGAACATTTTTTATTGATTTTAGGGGGTGCGGATCACTCTATCTCCTGGATCTGAATGCCTGTTTCCCTTCCCAGATTAAAAAGCTTTCAGCTAGGATTTGTTCAAATACATATTCTGGCCCTCTGTCCTTTTCGGCACCCTCGGGAACCCCAATTAAATGTAGGTTTTTCTTCCTCAGGCTGTCATTTATTTCCCGTAATCTATCCTCATGGTCTTTTAATTGTTTGTCTCCTTTTTCCTCAGTTTCCCTCTTTGCCATCATCTTGTCTTCTATGTCATCCACTCGTTCTTCCACCTCGTGAACCCTCGTTGTGAGGACTTGTAGTTTGGATTGCATCTCATTCAATTGATTTTTAATTTCTGCCTGATTAGCTCTAAATTCTGCAGTCACAAAGTCTCTTGAGTCCTTCATGCTTTTTTCTAGAGCCACCAGTAGCTGTATAATAGTGCTTCTGAATTGGCTTTCTGAGATTGAATCGTAATCCATATTTGTACCTTTGTGGGAGAGAGGACTGTTTCTGATTCTTTCTTTTGAGGTGAGGGTTTTCCTTTTAGTCATTTTGCTCAGTGCAGAGCGGCCAAAAACAAGTTGTATTGGGAAAAGGAGAAAAAGAGAGGATAGAAAGAAGGAAAGAAATGAGAAAAAGAAAAAAGGAAGGAAAAAAAGAGAAGAAAGAAAGGAAAATAAAGGATGGGGAAAGCAAACAGAAATCAAAAAGAAAAAAAAAAAACACACGGGGGAGTATCTTCTGATTCTGTATACTTTAAGTCCCTTGACTTCCCCTGGAACTTGTGTGTCTAGCTAGTCTTCTGGGGGAGGGGCCTGTTGTGCTGATTTTCAGTTAGCACTTGGGGATCTGCTCTCCCCCTTCCTGGTTCAGGGCTCAGTGGGGGTTGTTTACCCCGTGAGGCCCCAGGAGGGACAACCACAGTGGCAGTGGCTGGCTCTGGAGCCCTGGATTCAGCTTCCGCAGTAACTCGGGATCTCTCGGACTGCAGGGGCCTGGATGCTCCGGGGGCGGGGCCACTGATCTCCTCAGCTCGGGGCAGAAGCATCCTTGCTGTCCTGGGCCCTCCTGGCCTCTGCCTGTCCTGGGGGGAGGTTGGATCCTAGGCTGTGTCCCCAGAGCCCTGTGCTCCCGGGCCTGTGCTGTTGGATTCGCGCTCCTGGCCGCGAAGACCCTCTCTGCGGAACCACCACCTGAGACCCACAGAGCTGCTCCCGGGCCATACGGCCCCCTCCACGTGGAGCCTCTACCTCTGCTAGAGCTGCCTCTGAGCTGCTCTCGGGTCCCTGCAGCCCCCTCTCTCCGGAGCCTCTGCTGGAGCCCCTCCGAGCTGCTCTGGGGTCCCGCCATGCACACGCTGCAGCCCTTAGGGAGCTGGGTGCACTTTCCTGGGGGCGCAGGTGTCTGTTAGTTTCCCAGGGAGCCTGAGGGCATCCCCGCCTTCCTGGGGTCCTGCTCTAACTCCCTGCGAGCATCTTTCTGCTTGGGAAGATTGGTTAAGCTCCTGCTTCTCCAGGACGGGGCTTTCCTCTTCTGGGGGCACTAGCCTTTGCTGGACTTCTCGTGAGGCCCCTCCCCCTTGGATGCCTTTTGTTTCTCTATTTCATTTCCCCCCATCATCCTACCTTGATAGAAGCGTGAACTTTTCTCACTGTAGCATTCCAGCTGTTCTCTCTTTAAATCTCAGGCCGGATTCATAAATTTTCAGGATGATTTGAAGGTTATCTAGGTAATTTGGAGGGGACAGGTGACTTGGGGACCTTACTCTTCCACCATCTTCCCCATCCTTATTTTCGATCTAAAAAGAAAGACAGTATGTATGAAGCCATAATGACACACGAGGTAGACCCAATGTCAATGAGACTAATAAATTTTTCATCCAAGGAAATCTACCAAGAATTTGTCTAGAAAGCAATTCCAAATATAGTCAAATGAAACCATACTTTCTGGGGTGGGTGGGTGTGCTCAGTTGGTTAAGTGTCTGAGTCTTGATTTCTGTGCAGGTCATGATCTCAGGATGATGAGATTGAGCCTCACTTCAGGCTCCATACTCAATAGGGAGTCTGCTTGAGATTCTCTCTCTCTCTCCTTTTACCCCTCCTCTCACTCATGTGCATGTGCACACATTCTCTCTCTCTCTCTCTCTCCCCCTCGCAAAAAAAAATATAAACTTAAAAAAAAACATGTTTTTTAAGCAAGTACTATGTGCACAGCTATATAGGAGCTTAGGTGAATATGATACAAGGCAAAACTAAATATCTTCCCCAATGAGTATATTTCAGAGCAAAGCTAAAATGTAGAGGAGAGTTGTTCAAGTGACATTGTGATAAATTCATGTAATTCAATGTCTGTCCCATAGTCCTTCAGAGTTTATAAATAAAACAACTTTCTTCTTCTTCTTCTTCTTCTTCTTCTTCTTCTTCTTCTTCTTCTTCTTCTTCTTCTTCTTCCTCTTCCTCTTCCTCTTCCTCTTCCTCTTCCTCTTCTTCGGAAATAAAACTTTTAAAGCATCTCAAGAATAGTATTGGTTCTCAGGGGCAAAGTGTTTAAGACCTGAAAACATACATAGAGCATCTCTGATTCTATAGGAAAACTTCTCTAAAACGTTAAATACATTTGTGCGACTAGACCACCAAGACCAAATTCTTGAGTCTCAATTTCATAGAAATGACCACTGAACTTGAGAGAAAGAAAGCAGGTGGAGTTTATTGGAGATACCTTACATATAGGGGACTGGATAGAAAGAAAAATGTTGGGATGCCTGCATGGCTCAGGTCATGATCCCAGGGTCCTGGGATGGAGCCAACTTGAGCTCCACACTCAGTGGGAGGAGTCTGATTCTTCCTCTACCCTTCACACTCCCCCTGCTCGTGCTCTCTCTCTCAAATAAGTAAATAAAATCTAGAAAGAAAGAAAGAAAAAGAGAAAGAAAGGAAAGAAAAAGAGAGAAGAAAGGAAGGAGGGAGGGAGGGAGGGAGGGAAGGAAGGAAGGAAGGAAGGAAGGAAGGAAGGAAGGAAGGAAGGAAGGAAAAGAAAAGAAAAAAAAGAAAAGAAAAGAAAAGAAAAGAGCAATGCCCTCCTCTGAAGGGGTGGTGTGCCAGACATAAAAGCAGTTTTCCAAAGGATAAGAGGCTGGGCTTGCGTAGGCATCCTTCAGTCCCATGATCATTATTTTGTAGTCATTACTGTTTAGCAGACATAAGACAATCACAGGATTCCTTTCTTTCTGGTCAAAATTCTTCTAGGGCTCCTGGAAATTAGAAATACAGCAGGGTTTAAATTGTTACTTCTAATTTTGCCAGACAACCATCCCTCCCTGTCAGCTGTTATCTCTGGTTTGTTCTCTTTCCCATAAAAGGTATTTGTCTCTGAGCATATGGAAACTCTTGACCCTTGCCTGAGACCAGACGCTTTACAGGAGTTAAGTCGCTCTTGTTTTCCCTATACGGTCTCATTTGTACCAAATGGTTACTTACCCATAGAAGAAAAGTAAGGGAGAGAGAATTCTAGTGTTATAAATTTTATATTATCCTCCAGCAATGACCACTCTTTATTGGCAAGAAGTTATTTCAAGCTTTACCAAAGAGATGGATAACTACATAGAATGCTTATATTTTTGCCTGTGTTTATATTTTGTATACTAGGAGATTTTAAGAAAACATTCTCTTGTGATGAGGGAGGTCCGGCATAAGTAAATAAATGAACCTTGCTTGTGTTTCCATCTCAGACACTGAAGAACTTGGAGCAATTCCAAGGTGTGCTGACTCGGGATCTAAAGTGTCCTTACCTTCACAGGAGAGACCACGTACCCAGACTAGCCCCCTTTCAGGATAGTTGGGAGATCTGTTATGAATTCCCTTTAGAAACTCAGGAATATATAATATATAATACCTAATTATATAGATAATATATAATATATAATACCTAAATAATTATTATTAAGATAATGCCTGTCCTGGGGGGACAAGAGTGCCAAGAATACAAAATGGGGAGAAAAATCATCTCTTCAAACACTGGTTTCAGGAAAACTGGATATTCACATGCAAAAGAATGAAATGAGAACCTTATATGTCACCATACCAAACAACAACAACAACTCATAAATGTAAAACCGAAAATTATAAATCTTTAGCAGAAAGCCAGGGGGAAAAATTTTCATGACATTGATCGCGGCAATAATTTTTTGGATAAAATACTAAAGGCACAAACAGCAAAAACAAAAATAGATAAATGAGAGTACAGGAGATGTAGTTATTTCTACACATTAAAGGAAACAATCAACAGAGTAAAAAGGCAGCCTATGGAATAGGAAAAATATTTGTTAGCCATTTATATAATAAGGGGTTAATATTCAAAATATATAAAGAAACCTGACAAATCAATATCAAAAACCAAATAACCTGATTTTTAAAATAAGCAAAGAGGGGATCCCTAGGTGGCACAGCGGTTTGGCGCCTGCCTTTGGCCCGGGGTGCGATCCTGGAGACCTGGGATCGAATCCCACATCAGGCTCCCTGCATGGAGTCTGCTTCTCCCTCTGCCTGTGTCTCTGCCTCTCTGTCTCTCTCTGTGTGACTATCATGAATAAATACATAAAATCTTAAAAAAAAGAACAAACATAGGAAGAAAATTATAAAAATAAAAATAAATAAATAAAATAGGCAAAGAATGTAATAGATGTATTTCCAAGGAATATATACAACTGGTGAACAGATACATGACATAAGAACATGCTTAATATTACTAACCGTCAGGGAAATGCAAATAAAAAACACAATGAGATATCAACTCATGCAGTGAATTATCACCCAACACACTGGCCATTATCAAACACAGATACACATTTTGTACATAGAGAAAAAAATTGTTTAAAGATTTTATTCATTTATTTATAGAGACACAGAGAGAGAGAGAGAGAGAGGCAGGGACACAGGCAGAGGGAAGAGAAACAGGCTCCATGCAGGGACCTCAATGTGGGACTCGATCCTGGGTCTCCAGGATCACACCCTGGGCCGAAGGCGGTGCTAAACCACTGAGCCACCTGGGATGCCCAAAATTTTTTAAAGTATTAGTAAGAATGTGGAGAAATTGGAACACTTGTGCACTCTAAGTGGGAATGTAAAGTGGTGTAGCTGCCATGGAAAACAGCAGAGAGCTTCTCCCTCCCCAAAATTTCTTTTTAATTAGAATTATCTTATGATCCAGCAATCCCACTTGTGAATATTTATCCAAAATAATTGGAAGCAGAATCTAGAAATGATACGTGCACTCATATGTATTGCAGCATTATTCACAACAGCCAAGAAGTAGAAATCATTCAGTGACCATTAGAGAATAATGGATAAGGAAGTGTGGTACAGACAGGCAGTGGAATATTAGTCAGCCTTGAAGAAGAAGGGAATCCCGTCATGCTGCATGTGAATGAACTGTGAGGACATTATGATAAATAAAATAAACTGGTAACAGAAAGAAAAATACTCCATGATTCTACTTATTTGAGATATATAAAATGGTTAAACATCACAGCACAAAGTTAGAATGGTGGTTGCCAGGCAAAGAGAATGAAAGGTGGAAATGCACCTTTTGTTCCATCGGAATAGTTTCAGTCACGAGATGAAAACATCCTTGAGACCGGCTGTTCAACCAGCATATTTAAACATTTAAGAGGGTAGATTTCATGTTTATTTCTACTAAAATTAAAAAAAAAGGCTTACCCAGAGTTCTTTTTCACATTTCAGCTTTCTCAACATTAAGAAATAACTGCACATTGAAAGATCCAAAATAAGAGAATATAAAAGGATATTCAAAATATAAGAGATATCCAAACTAACGTAAGCCATCCTTGGTGGAAAAGTAAAGCTTAATCCTGAGTCTCTAACACATATTAGAGCTTTTGCCTCTCATAATATTTACTTGAGATTCTCAAATACGTATTAGGTTAACGTACTTTCCTTCTCATTTTCTAGGAAGGTCTTGCCTTCCTCTTCAATCCCCCTCTTCAGCTTGAGCAACTTAGCTCTTACCATTTTATGAGATTTGTGCTCTAAGTAAGGTTTCCTTTGAGTAAGAAAAAAATCCCTATTTAAAAAAATGATTGAAAGTCAGTAGATTCTAGTACTTTCTCTTACAGGTGAGGCATACAAAGTCTAGACAGGCTTGCAACTCATTCAAAGTCTCGTAACCAGGGCGAAAAGGTTGGTCTGCAACTCAGAATCTCCATTCTCGCCAATATTCACTATGCCTCTGATTTTACTTCTATACATCAAAGATGGACACAATAACTGGAAAATCATTATTTTATGCCTAACATGTACAGCAGATTATGACCGGTAGTAAGAATGAAAGGGAAGACCTGTGTCCTTTCTCAAGGAGCTCCCATCAACATGATCTAATGGAGTTTGTTTAATGTTTTAAATGAGGGTATGATATGCATAATTTCTTAAAAAGCAAAATGAAATGTTTATAGTATATTTTCTGAAGTGGTCTAAGAATACAGTACACTGTGATGTATACAGTGTGTGTATATATGCAATTTAAGTTTCAGTAATAGAGAAAGAATGTGCAGGATCTAGGAGGCAGCATTTACTCAACTCTGCATTGATCACTGGAATACTGCTTTTTAAATCGAGAGACCACACCTTGATTCCAAATTATCACGACGTAGTTCGTATAGAGCATCCAACGTGGCTGGAGAAATAACTACTTTGTGAGCACTGACGAAAGGGATTAGAAAAGAGTAAGGAAATAGAGCAAGCAACAAGTTTAAGTATCTGAAATTCTATCCTGACAGAGAAATAAACCTTATCATGATTGGCCCTTGAAGAATATGGACTATTTCGATGCATAGGATAGATAAGCAGAATTTTGTCTTCACGTGAGGAAGATTTTCATAATCACTGGAATTATCCAACACTGAAACGGGCACCTGAGGTATTGATTACCCAGGAAATGAAGATATTGGATCTGGATCAGCATTCGGAACAGATACTGTCAAGCAGGGTTTCTTAGACTAATATGCATGTGCATATTAAATGCACCTGGGGGTCTTGTTTAAATGAAGATACTGGAAGTGTATGTAAGGGTACGAGTGTGATCCTACAGTCCTAGGAAGCATCTAGGTGATGCCCATGCTCACGGTTTGAGGAGCAAGCTTGTAGAACAATTAAGCACATTTAATTTGTACCTTGAAATAAGTGATTTAAATTTTTTTCGAGGCCTTAGGCTTTATTAGACTTTATTACCGAACACGTCATAAAAGCAGCTGCTCTTTGATTATGAGTTATCTCCTTCATCCTGACAAAAAAGGAAAATAAATCTCTTGAAGGGTCAGCCAGGGAAAGTGAATTGCCTTTTCTAAAGAGCAGGAAATCCCACATGCACTTTCAGCTGCAGCGTCCTCGTGGTTCCTTCGTTCCCTGTTAGCTGTCTGTTGTCTTCCTTAACGTTGTTGGAAGTGAAACCTTTGGCTGAGATACTTGCCTTAGAGGCTGACTTGTCAGATGGATTTCTGCAAATTGCATGTGGTAGCGGAAATGCTCATTTTTGACACCCAAAATCTTCACATAGGATTTTTACAGCCCACCTATGATAAAGACCAATTAAAAGTTTGGCCACTTGGCCATGGAGCAGCTGACTCATTTATCTCTTCTAAGTGAGACCGTCTGAGCACAGCATCTTCCTTTAAACATGAAAAATTTTGAACACTATCTCGTTTGACCATAATTAAATCTTTCAGTCCCTCAAGGAAGTGTTTGGTTTTTCTCTCCACGGTTGATTTTGGTTATTTTACCTTCACATAAGAAACATTAAAGAATACAAGAGTAAACACTTCAAAACTAGTTTTCAAAATCTGTCACAGACTAGACATAACAACCAATTATCCTTCCTTTCCCCATTCTAAGGCTTCAAATAATAGTGGGGAAAACAGTTATTATTTTATACTACAATTTTCGACTATGAGTACTAGTATCCAAGGCAAGAATTCCAGTTTTCTTCAAAGAAAAGAGCCTGCACCATCATTTCCAGAAAGCTCAAAGGAGAATTAAAAAAAACATCTATGAAATGTTCTGACATTTCTGACAGAAGTTTCCACAATGTCTACTAATTAATAGGAAAAATATAAAACACATTAATTAGTTTCCTCACAATTATATACAAATCATGACAAATTGGCGTAAGGAACGAAGTTTCAAGCTTTGTGTTCAGGCTAATGGAAACCATTCTCTTGTTTTGGGGATGATAAAAAGAATTCTTGACTTGAGAGAATTTAGGTGACATTTAATCTCGATTCACCCGGCTGGTGGAAAATGAAACCATATTTCCTCTGGGTTCAGATGTCAATCAATGAAAATACAATCCTCATAAATAAATAGGGTTGCATTATCTCACTTATTTCTTTGCCTGCTTCAGAAAGGAGCCTGTCACAAAACCATTGTAGGAGATCAATTATGGAGGAGGCCTGTGAATCAGAAGTATAAAATGGTCTCTCACAAACAGATTCTGAATCAAAAAGAATTTAAGCATTTATGGCTGGGAAAGTATTTCTCACAGAAACAAGGGGGGAAATGTAGATGTTTTGAAAAATAAATAGGACAACATTTCCTCATCAATTATGTAGCTATATATTAATCTATAACTTAAAATGTCTACTTATACATTATATATGTGTATTTATACGCAAACATGTCCATGCACACGTACGTGTACCTACATAGAAACACACATATGTGTGGGTGTTTATCTGCATATGTATACAGGTACACATATTTGCTTGTGTATACATATCACCCCGTGAGTGCATACATATTCACGTCTATATACGTGTGTGCATATATGGGTATATATGATGATAGCAGGAATTTTAATTTGAAAATTTTAACTAAAAAATTTGAAACGCAGAAGGTGGAAATCAGGCAAACCAGATGCCACCAGAATTAGTCAGGAGTAGCGCAACTCATGTTTTTAAATTATTTGTGCCGGGATCAAAGACAGCAATGACACACCTAAACATCCCTTTTGTTTTAAAGAGTCTCCACTTTCCAAAAATAAAAGAACACTATATGGAAATGTTTCAGATTTGGCTTGACTCATAACAGGTGCACCCTAATGAGGATGGCATCCACTGCGCCTTGGACCGAGTCTATGCTTCTACTGTGTAAGGCCAGGAACAAAGAGAGGTGGTCACTGAAAGGGCTTGCCTGGGACTATCCCCAATCCTCCATGCTTACAGCAAATCTTCCCCTTGCCAGGCCTTTGAGGACGGCTACATGGTACTTGGTTTGGCATCACTGCAAACATGAGTTGGAGATCGATACTGAAGATCCTCAGAAATATGAATTTTAGAAATTTCTATAGGATCGAATGAGCTGATTCTGATTTCAAGGGATTTTTTTTTCTGCTACTCTTTATTCTCCTCTTAGAAAACACAGATTGTCATAAAGGGCTCTAATGAGATCAGAGTACATGGTTTGTTGGCTGTATAAGCTTTTGCAGTTTTTGTGCTGTCAAGTCCATCTAGTTTTTTCTTTTCTGAGGCTTAGGTCTCTTTTTGGAATACCCTCTTTGCCTCAAGACTACATTCATATATATTATATATATTATTTTCTAACGATGTTTTAATTTGGGGTAATTGATTAATGCCTTATGTGTTAACATTTCTGTAAAAAGAAGATAGTTTATTCCAAGTAATTTTAAAAGAATTATAATTTTATTCCATTTAATTCTTACTTATTACTCCCAATCCCAGGGTTTAAGGTCCTTTATGTGTCATTTCTCATTTTTAATTCTTCTGATCTTCTATATGTTTGGATTTAGTATTTATATTCTCATCATGTTTTTAAGAGCTGTATATTTTGGGATCTCTAGCTTTGAGTAGTGAAGTTTTGTTTCTTTTCCTGTCCAGGGTCCATTTCATCTCTCTCTAGTAAAAGCATCATCAGCACACTGATTTTCTTCTACACATCTATCTTCCCCTCCCTAACTTCTGGCCTCCACAACTATGAGAAAAACAGGTTTTACTGTTTAAGCCACCCAGTCAGTGGTATTTGGTTAGGACAGCCTAACCACACTAATACAGAAGGGGTGCATCCTTCTTTGTGACTTTTCATTCCTGTTTGGTAAAATGTGGAATCAATGGCTGGAGCTCGTGCAGCCTTATTGAACCAAACGATAGTAGCTGCGTATTACAGGATGCACTAAGAAGAAGAATGATGGCAAGTCCACCATAACAGCCCTGTTTATCTGTAACCTTTTTTTTTTTTTTGCTTTTCCCATAGATGCTATATTTTATTGTAAGCACACCTGTAAGCCACTGCCAGTATTTTTAAACAAGGGAGTGGTGATATTATCAAAATTCAGTTCAGACATTAATTTTTACATCAAGAAGTAATGGCTTCCCAAGATACATTATTCCTTTCTAATAAAACCAATTTTTTTTTGAGAGAGAGAGCAAGGGGTGGGGGGGGGGGGGAGAGAGAGGAGAGAGAGAGAGAGAGAATTCTAAGCAGGTTCCATGCCCAGCATGGAGGCTAATGTGGGGACTTCATCTCATAACTCTAGATTATGATCTGAGCTGAACCCAAGAGTCAGACACTCAACCAAGTGAGCCACCCAGGCACTCCTAAAAACCGATTGCGTGCATGGCCATTCGATTCAAAGATTGACTTTCCCAGGCTCTCCTGTAGGTCAGGGGTGGCCATATCATTAAGTTCTGGACAATGAGATGGAGTGGAAATTTGGAACAATTTGGTGGGGGGAGAGTAAAGCAGGGATCAGGAGTGATAGTAAAGATAATAGCAGCACTTATTTTGCATTTATAACATGCCAGGAAGCATGTGAAGGCCTTTACATAAACTAGAGTCAGCAGGACCTGTTTTGAGAGACTGCAAATGGTTTGGCATCCCAGCAGAGCAAAGTGGGTGGAGATTAGGGAGTAGAAGCGGCAGAAAATTTAGAGAATAATCAACAGGAATGTTGAAAAAGGCCTTGTGTTCCATTCTATGAAGTGAAAACTTCAAACCAAGGGTAACAGGAATCCACTGAAGGATTTAAAAGTGGGCTATAACCTGATCAGATAGCTTTTGAGAAATTTCACTTGGAGAACAGTATGGACAATGGAAAGAGAAGCTCTATCACAGGTTTATAGTAATTGTCCAGGTGAGAGGTTCTTTTGTGAAGAAATACATGAATTAACACATTAGGAATCTTTTTGACAGATACACATAGGGCTTTGTGATGAATTAAGTAAAAGGTCTTAGTGAGCTATTACCATAATTTCTATTATTGGAAACATACATTATTTTTTTATATATATTTATTTTTTATTGGTGTTCAATTTGCCAACATACAGAATAACACCCAGTGCTCATCTCATCAAGTGCCCCCCTCAGTGCCCGTCACCCATTCACCCCTACACCCCACCCCCTCCCCTTCCACCACCCCTAGTTCATTTCCCAGGTATTACTCAGCCATTAGAAACGACAAATACCCACCATTTGCTTCAACGTGGATGGAACTGGAGGGTATTATGCTGAGTGAAGTAAGTCAATCGGAGAAGGACAAACAGTGTATGTTCTCATTCATTTGGGGAATATAAATAATAGTGAAAGGGAATATAAGGGAAGGGAGAAGAAATGTGTGGGAAATATCAGAAAAGGAGACAGAACATAAAGACTCCTAACTCTGGGAAATGAACTAGGGATGGTGGAAGGGGAGGAGGGCGGGGGGTGGGAGTGAATGGGTGACGGGCACTGAGGGGGGCACTTGACGGGATGAGCACTGGGTGTTTTTCTGTATGTTGGTAAATTGAACACCAATAAAAAATTAATTTATTAAAAAAAGGAGTCCTCTGTGTGTCTCTTGTGAATGAATAAAAAATACTTTTTAAAAAGATGTTCACTTATTTAGAGTGAAAGAAAGAGATAGAGTGCAGTGGGGAGGGGCAGAGGTGGAGGGAGGAAAAATTCTTAAGCAGACTCTGCAATGAGTGCAGAGCCCTTTGTGCCACTCCACCTCACAAGCCTGAGATCACCACCTGAGCTGAAAGCAAGAGTCCAACACTTAACCAACTGCACATCCCAGGCGTCTCAGCTTTTGCTTTTTTATCAGTCATTACAAGGTTGATGAAAGTGTCCTGGAAGATGAAAAAAAAGTGATAAAAGCTAGAAAATAGAGAACTTAGGGTCAAAAGAGGAAGATGGATGGGATAGAAGGCCTCCCCAAAATCAGATGTAGCCAAGAGTTTAAAAGATGTGTAATTGACCCTGATTCTTTTTTTAAGGTTTTATCCATTTATTCATGAGAGACACGGAGAGAGAGAGAGAGAGGCAGAGGGAGGAGCTGGCTCCATGCAAGGAGCCCAACGTGGGACTCGATCCCAGGTCTCCAGGATCGCACGCTGGGCCGAAGGCAGGTGCCAAAGTGCTGAGCCACCCAGGGATCCCCAACCCTGATTCTTAATACAAAACCCTCATGATATAATATAGACTTGGCCTTGTACAGATCTGGGTCAAAGTTATAATATATATGTATGTATATATATATTCAGGTACTTCACTATCTTAGACATTTAACAATTCTTTAAAAAATTATTTTATGTGATAAAATGCACATAATATAAACCTAAAAGCCCTTTTAACTCATTTTTCTCACTTGTGAAATGAGAACAAAATTACCTACCTTGCTTAATTAAAATGTATGATAAATTCAGTGATTTCAATAAGTGATCATTTTCCTTTTCTAATTTTCAGGAAAGATACAATTGAAATCACTCTATAAACAAATCTAATTAGAAAGCTACTTCAGCATGAATTTACATTTTCATTAACACTCAAAGAAGAGCTAATGCATGTAGGCTTCAAGAGGGAAAGACATAAAGAAGCACAAATCTTTCTAAATTTCACTGCTGTAAAGTATAGGGATTGGTAGCTGAGGAACTTTTTACTTGAATATCAATTTGGACTTCAAAGAAGCAGAGGTAATAATCACTTTGATTCAGGCAGTCATAGGAAGTCATTGACTCAAACCCTCAATTTATACAAATGAGGCCACTGAGGCCCAACAAGCTTGAAAGAATTGCCTAGTGTCTCACAGCTAGTTAGTGATAGAGGGAAGATTTGAATAGCAATCTCTAGGATGTATGTGATGTGGGGTTTTTTTTCCCTTAAATGCTAAGAGTATACACCAGACGATAGCCTCTTTGAAATAAAAGCTATAACAAAATAAGTATAGGGCTAGCAAATAAATACATTGCACACATCAAAAAGGAACAAAACAAAAGCCAAACATCTTCACAATGTGAAAATATTCTGAGTGGGGAATTAGCTACATAATCTCCATGGATACTCATTTGCTCCATGATGCCATGTAATTAAGGTCATTTTTATTCACAAATGTCCTTTTTGTGACTCAGTCTTTGTACAGATACGTAACAATAACAATAACAGTTATTCCCAAGAATATTAACCAAATAGGCAGATAAGCAAAGACAATCTGCTTTCACACATTTACTGAGAGAGAGAGAGAGAGAGAGAGAGAATGAATTTTGAATTTTACTGAACTACTTACAATTCCAAAAAGGTGTCATGTGTTTCTTACCTGAGTCCTTGGTACTATTGTTTCCATTGCTGCTTGCCTTTGTTGGAATGAGTGGTCAACAATGCCCTTGATCCACCACAGATATTTAAAAGTTCCTGCCTTTATATAGTTTTCCTCACTTCTAACACCTAAATACACCTGTAGTTCAGAAGCCTTATCAGTTCATCTCCCTTCTCTCTCCCAGTGACTCCTAGCTAGAGCAGTGTCTAGAACCTAGTACACGCAAAAATCTTTTCTAATTGAAAAGTACTTTATATAAGCTGAGCAACAAGCTATCCATAAAATAATTTTTAGGGTAAAATCGGATATGGTGTTTTTTTCATTGGTAGGTAATTTGGTTGTGGTTTAACTGATACAAAAATCTATCATGAACTATAAACTAATATTAATCATGAACTATAAACTAATAATAAGGAATGAGACTAAGAATATACATGTGATTAGATTCAAATAGAAATGCCAAAAGAGGGATGCCTGGTTGGCTCAGTCGGTGGAGTGTGTGACCCTTCATCTCAGGATTGTGAGTTCGAGCCCCAGGTTGGACGTAGAGATTACTTAAAAAAAATCTTAAAACAACTCAAAAGAACTGATGCACTAATTTGTGTAAATGTGCAGTTTGTTACATACACATATACAAATGTATACAATACATATGAATATGTATGTGCAAGAAGTGTATATATTTCTAATTACATGAAAATGAAATTTCAACTTTTTTCTTCGTAATGCACGTGTATGTTTCATACACAATGCTTCATATATCTAGAAAATATTTGTAGCTATGTAAGTTATCTGCAACTGACCAAATCTAGAAGGAAGGAAAAATCTCTTTTGAGGAAGTAAAATAGACATTACGAGGCCTATACACTAAAGTCATGCACTTCACTGAAGGAAGAGTTTTATATTAAGAGTCTTCATCCCGTCGAGTGCCCCCCTCAGTGCCCATCACCCATTCACGGGATGAGCACTGGGTGTTATTCTGTATGTTGGCAAATTGAACACCAATAAAAAATAAATTTATTATTAAAAAAAGAGTCTTCAGGTGAATCCTGCTCGACCTGCTTTTAGAAATAACTCTAAAACATATGGGCATTTATTTTCTCTTCCCATGGAAGATTAGAGAGGAGGTGATTACACTCTTAACAGCAAGAAGTGAGAGGAACTATGGCAGATGAAATAGAAGCTTAATGTGAGAGAAAGAAACGCAGAGGCAGAGACAGAGGAGGGGAAAGAGAACTGAGGAATAGAAAGAAGAAAATGGAAAAGGAAGGTGGAAAGGAAGGAAAACAGAAACATTTAAGGGATTAACAGAGTAAGACCTTAAATGAAATGAGTAAAGCAGTTTGGGCCACATAGACAGCGGCCAGAAATGCTGCTCAGGGGAGGACAAACTTGCTCCTGACCCTCTCAGTTCAGTACCTGGGGGTGTGTGAACAAAACTGACAACAGACAAAATAACAGGAGTAAAGGCATCCACGTTTATAAATTTTTAATTTTACATGTAAAGGGACCTCACGACAAGAACTAAATACCCAGAGCTGTGGTGAGATTTGAGAGCAGATAGAGCATTTTAAAAAGGGAAAGGAGCAGGGAGAAAGGCCACTGAAGGGAGAGTAAATGAATTTTTGGAAAGACAAGTGAGTCCTTAGGAGAACAGATGGAAGATATGATGGGTTGTGCCCATGTCTGTCTGAGTGTAGTGCCTACCTTTCTGAGGCTCTGTGATGAACCGGTCTTCCCTGGGGGATGAGACTTTTGGGGAGAGGATTTAAGACAATTGAGGTTTTCTAGGGGGAGGATATATCTTTAGATGGATAGGGGGACTTCAAAGAAAGCTCTCCCTGTACTGTGGATTCACAGCTATCTTCAGCCCAGAAGAGTCCTTACTTCACCGTGGCACGTTTTGGAGCCCTTCACGTGGCAGCTCAATGATTCCTGTGAACGTCACCATTTGGTGTAGTATATATAATAAAGTGCATGATGATGAGCTTATGTCAAGGAGTCAAGAAAGACCTTTTATTAACGTGTTCTGCTCAGGAAGGTGAGGTATATTGTTATAAATTTAAAAAAGTAAATTTTGAACCCAAAACCAAATTAGCAGTGATTAGCAAACCAAATTAGCAGTGGTTAGCAAATGCGCATGTGTGTACTACCCTAACATGGTACTTACTGCTTATTTGTATATGAGTGAAAGTTGAGTATTTAGTATAGTTGCAGTCCTATCATGACAGGCTTTCTATGACCCATAAAAGCTCTCGAACATTGCATACTTAACTATAGATCCATCTACAATAGAAGAAAAAAAAGGCCATGTATAATTCATAACAGTAGAGGAGTCCATAAACCCAAACGTTCCCTGGGTAACTGAATAAAGCAAGCTAATTTCCATGAGTGACAGGTCAGACTCGCAAGCCATCAATCCTTCTTGGCGGTGAAATGGAAACCGAAGCCAGATGAAATAGCTTGTTTTCTTGCTTACAAGGGTTTTCCAGACTTCTGAGCTGATTAAAAACCAGAAGCATCTTTGAGAACAAGCAGGTGCTTACTTCTTCTACTTGAAATCGACTGCTTTTCTTGTTTTTACACCCATCTTTCCTTTCCCTTTTAACTAGTCGATGCACTGAAATATTAGCGCAGACCCAGAGACTATAAAACCATGCAGAGTAGCAAGTAAGAATGAAAAAATGGATTGATAGAATTCTAATAGGTGTATTATTTAGAATACACACCCCCCCGCTGGCGTGACCCCGACGCCCCCACCCCGCACCCAGCCCCGCGCCCCCAAGGGAAGTGGGAAGGGGGGGATGCTCGGGAACTACCTTGTTCGGTCTCCAAAGGGCACCCGCCCTCCGCCGCCGCCGCCCGGGCGCTGGGCTCCGACCGGGAGGAGCCGGCCTCGGGCTTGGCCAGGCCCGGACCCGCCAGCCCCCCGCTGGCCGCCGCCGCCGCCCTCCCCAGCGCCTCCGTGCGCGCCGCGGAGCCCTGGGCGCAGCCTAGAGTGGAAGGAAGCGCGCGAGCCCGGGAGGGACTGCGGGGGGCGACAGGCGACCGCACTCACCCCGGGAGGACGCCGCCTGCTGCTGCCTCGGGCTCCTCCGCTCTCCCCCGCCGGCTTCCCCGCCCCGCGAGGGCCGGCGAGGGGGGCCGGGCGGAGCGGAGCCGCTGCGACCAGGCTGGACATGGTGCTCCCGGAGGAGCTGCAGGGGAGGGTTTGGGGGGCGCTAAGATTTAGGGGGCCCCGGAGGCTAGAGGGGGCCCGGGGAAGGCCTCTGAAGGCGGGTGTCTGTGAACAGTCGCCCTCGGGCATCGCCAGGGCAGCCGGGGGTGTGGGGCGGGGAGGGAGGGGTCCGGCCTGTACACTGTTGCATCTAAGTGTGAGCAAGTGGGATGGACCCCACGCTTGGGCGTCTCGACTGTACCGGCCACGGAGTCGCGTCCTCCGGGGTCCCCTCCTTACCTGGTGGCTTTCCTAACAAAGTAAGAGAAGGCGAAGTCCCGGTGATCACCAGCCAAGCTTCCACGGAGGCCTGATCCCGCTGCAGCTGTCCCCCCACCCCCACCCCGGCGCCGGGGCTGCCCCGCTCCAGGACCCCCCGCGCGTCTGGGCAGCTGGCTGGTGCTGCTGTGCACCCGGCTGGGGTCCCCCCCGAGGAGGAGAGCTCTGCCCCCAGCCGCTCCCCCTCCCCTGCGCTCCAGACCCCGGGCTGTGGGCGGCGCTGCTCCTGCCCCAGGCCAGCCGCTGGCCGCCCCCGCCTCTCCGGGCCTCCCCGCTCGCAGGGGTGGCGGGTGGGGCAGGCACAGCGGCCGCGCGCCCTCGCCGGGTCCCAGGGAGACCGGGGCTCGCAGTCGCTGGGGGCCCCAGATTCCCAGGCGGCGACGGAGGCAACTGGTGAACTTGCCTGAAGCTCAGTGGCCGCCGCTGGGGTGCCCTGGGCGCTGCAAGGGCTGCAGGGGGGCGCGCAGAGGTGACGGGGGGTGGGGGGCGCGCGGAGTGCCCCACTTAAGAGAGGGACAGTCGCGATGAGTGCGCACACCCCCAGGTCCTGAGAGCAGGAGCGAGGGGCAGTTTCCACCAAAAATAAGAAGTGCTGCTACCCTGGGCACTTTGCCCCCACCCTGGGTGAAGCATCACCATCCAGCGCCCTGGGCTTGGGTCTGGAAGGAGCGGCGATCCACCTGCCTCTGAGCCCAGCCAGCCCACGGGAGAGCAAAGAAGTTAAAAAAAAAAAAAAGACAAATGGCAGAATTTTTATTTTATTTTAAATTTGTATTTTAAGGACAATTGTCAGTCTGTATCAGACAAAAACAAACATGAAGCCAGATGATATAAGGCAAATTAATATTTTTTAAGTAATCAAATATGTTAAATTTTCACCTGAATGGAAATAGTTCCAAATATTGCTCTTAAGTTGAACCATGAATAAACATTTCAAGTTAAAAAGAAAATTGCAGATAGCATTTTGACGTTGAAATGCAGAAAAATACTCTCATAAATCATTGTAAACATTCCCAATTTGTTGGATATTTTACAATACTAATAAATATTAGATATAAAAGCATGGAATTAAACTTAGAAAAATACCTCATATGAACAAAAGAATTATGCATACTATTGTGTCTTTTAAAGCATTTTAAATTAGGAATTGTTTAATAGATTAGCGTGGAGGCTGTGCAGGCGGAGAAAATTAAGGCCATTCCACTTTAAGTTCAGCATTAGCACAGGTACAGCCATCCCAGGCCCCTGTGAATAAGAGCTGAAATTTACATTATTTCAGTTATAGGGAAAAAAAACACAGCTTACAGCTTAATGTCTTAGGAAACCCCATATTAGGAGGAGAACAGAGCCCAAGCCAAGGGCATGAAGCCCCATATTAGAATAAGAACAGAGCTCAATGCCCATGGCAGAAAGTCCCATATCAGAATGAGAATGGAGCTCAATGCCCTTGAAAGCCCCATATCAGAATGTAAACAGAACTTGAGAAATTCCTCCCCCCTTCTGAAGTTCCCCTAGACCAGCCCTTAAAACTCAGCTGAAACCCACCTCGGGGTCCAAGTCCCTGCTCCGCTGTGTCCGGTATGCTTAGACCCAAGCTCCAGCTTGTAAATAAACCCTCTTGTGTTTGCCTGGGTGTCTGCTCCTTGGTGGTTTCTCGGATTCGCAATCTTGGGCACAACAGAGGCTGCCTGAAATTCTCTCTCTGCTCCTCCTTGGCACCACCTCCTCCCACTTGTGTGTGCACATGTGCACACTCAGTCTCTCTTTCTCTCAAAAAAAATGCCAGAAAATATTTATTTTAATACTACTTGCTCTGCAATCTTATGCAGAGTATTAATTTGTTTAGCCTACCTTTTTTAACTACTCTTGTCGTAATGGGGAAAATGTCAACCTACACCTTGTCCAAATTATTGTAATTCCAGTTACTATTATTCCTTTTTTTGGTTATTTCTTTCTATATTGTTTGGTGGGTTTCTCCCTTATCATCAAACAATTTAGTATACCTCAAAAGTGAAAGTCTATAGAGGATTATACAGAATGATAATCCCTTTTGCTTATTTGAATTTATGTAGGGCTCTCCAAATTCTTGAGGAGTTATTTTATAGTTTCAAACTACAAACAGCTTGACTTTGTCAAGTCACTTCATTAGCAAATCCGTCTGTTAGTGCAAGAATAAACATGAGGTTTTGAGGACATATATTGTTTTGTTACATCTCCATCAGACCATAAAGGATCTGAAGCATCTAAGCCATTACTGAGGAAAAGACAGCCTTTGTTTTCAGGAACTTGGCACCTGATACGACTGTGTCTAGCAGTGTTGATGTGAATGAAATATACAATGAGGAGTCAAGTGAATAATTCACTGATGTGGTCTTTATAATTTGTTAAATCCTTTGTGCATCTGGGAAACTCCAGGAACTAAAATAATTGAAAAGGTTGGGAGGGTTGACATTAAAGTGTCTCCAGTGGAATCACACCTCTCAAGAAAAATACATGTTAGTTTTATTACTTGGCCATACTTTATCAAGCCTTTTTCATTTCATCTCTTTCTTGATCCTTTGCTCTGATTCTCTCTCTTCCAAATAAAATCTTGTTTCTGAGCACACAGTATATATTAACCTTCGATCTCTGTGATATTCTATCACAAATCAAAGTTATTAAAGGTATTTTGCATTGTTTTGACCATAAAACATAAGTTAAAAGGACATCCTTGGGATCCCTGGGTGGCGCAGCAGTTTAGCTCCTGCCTTTGGCCCAGGGCGTGATCCTGGAGACCCGGGATCGAATCCCACGTCGGGCTCCCGGTGCATGGTGCCTGCTTCTCCCTCTGCCTATGTCTCTGCCTCTCTCTCTCTCTCTCTCTCTCTCTCTCTCTGTGTGTGTGTGTGTGACTATCATAAATTAAAAAAAAATTTAAAAGGACATTCTTTTTCATGTATTGAAAATGGAGCATGTGGCTATACTTTTAGCTAAGCGAGTGGCCTTTTTACAATGGTACATCTTCCCATTTCTGTTAATGGAAAGTGTAACTTAAACAGGCTGTAAAGGAGGTATTGCCTCATCTGCCCTTGTTCACTCTGGACTGACATTTCTGTATTCTCTTGAAAATAGGCAATAACGTCCTATGGCTGCAAATGTTGTCTTTTGTTGAAAGGAGTAAAAGCTCAGGGCCTCTATATGGCTTGGTTTCTTTGGGTCATGACTATTTTCATAACTGTTTTATCACTATGACACTGCACTCATTGCATTCCTATATTCCACAGATTTTGAAGAGCCTGCTCAGAATATAGAAGATCTCTTCAGAGTCTTTGTTGCTCTTTAGTTTATTAAGTGAAGCTTATGGTTCATCTAGTTCCGTAGTTCATAACCCAGGGGAGCAAGAAGAGAATCACCTATGGGGCTTTTAGAAAATATACATGATGATTTTTGAGTGGGGCCCAGACTTCAGAATGTTTTTAACCTCCCACATTTTCTTCCCAAGATGATGTTACTGAGCCTTTAGAATTGGTAATCACAGAGCTATTCACACAACCGTTTTCTTCTGTCTCAAGAACTAATGCTACATAATGGTATAATACACCCAAAGCTAGCCTGCCTGGCTTCAAATCCTGGCTGCCACTTTTTAACAGGGTGCCTTTAGGCAAGGTGCTTAGTGACTCTGATCCTTAGTTTCCTCATTTGGAAAGTGGGGATGGTGGTAATAAGAGAACATACATCATACATACAAAACAACCAACCTAGAGTCTGGTACCTAGAATGAAGTATAAAAGTATGTTAATAAATATTTAATTCTACTTAGAGCATTTTTATATTTCAAAATTTCTCCCAAACATTAGGGCAAGCCTTGTTTATCTGTATATAATTTATGCTTTTAAAAAATATTTATTTGTTTATTTTAGAGAAAAAGAGTCTGCATGTGAGGGGCGAGGGGCAGAGGGGAAAAAGAATCTTGAGCAGACTCCCTGCTGAGTGCAAAGCCCAGGGGGGCAGGGTGGGGGGCTCCAGCCCAGGAGGTGGGATCATGACCTGAGCCTAAATCAAGAGCCAGATGCTTAATGGGCTAAGCCACTCAGGCGCCCCATGATTTATGCATTTTAAGTGGTTAACAAGTTGGTGTTCTAAGCAATGACTTAGGACTTTTTTTATTGTTTGTTTCATCACCCCCATAAATACCCAGTGTATGCTCAAGAAAATCCAGTGGATTGTACAGTTTCATTAAATTTGATTATTTATACCCTCATTTTTTTCCAAAAGAGTTCTGGGCAGGTATCTTACAAAATAAATATATAATATAACGAGTTAAAAGACTACATATTAAAATCAGAGCAAAGGGTAAACAAGAGTAGGAAGATAAATTAGGCTTTTAAGTTTAGCTACCAAGAAGGTACCCTATAAGGTCCTGTACTCTTCTAGCACAGGCCCACATCACTCTTTCAGGGCTAAATTCATGCCAAAGTGATATTTTATGTTATCTGTGCAATAGCTTTCCTGTTAACACAGGAATAGAAAGATGACTTTTATTATCGTTGTTTTCACAAGCAGGAAAATTTAAGTTCTAAAAAGGAAGTAAGTTATTCTCTATGATTTTATGGGTTAGTGACAATGAAATACCAATGTTCAGATGTTGTTTGCTTTACCTAAAAATAGCTTAAATTATATAATATTATAAGATATAATATAAGCCCTTTAAAAATACCTGTTAGACATTATCACCTCATAAAAGACAACTCTTTACATTCAACTATCCAAAGGAATGAGTCTACAATGTGTGCCAGATATGGCATTTATTTCCGTTTCTATGATCCACTTTTACCAAAGCATGCAACTGCTTGTGGTTAGCTCTCAAGTCTAAAAAGGAGATTAATAAGAAGTTGAGCAGTTTGGCCTATCATTCACCCACAGTCTCCTCTGGACATCCTTCCCCTGTGTTGTTGAGCAGCTGCCACAAGTATATCCTACAATCCAAGCTGTAAGGCATGCATCCCAGACTGTAAGAAGATAGGTTCTCAGCTTCCAAAGAATATGCCATGTTCTTGTGGACTAATTCACTAGGATAGGAGAAAGACAAAATAACAGTCGAATCTAAATTTGTTAGAAACGGGCTTAGTGCTCCAACACTATCACCTCTGAGCTTGACTGTGACAGCATTTTATTCTCTGTGTCCGAGAAAGCAGGTTTGAGATGGAGCGTATTAGTCACTGATGACATTAAAATCCTTAGGATTGTTTTGTGAATCCATTCCAGACTAAAAATTTCCAAGGATCTTAAAAGTTATAGTGGCTCCTGGGACTTCCGAGGAAATGTCACCTGTATAGTATATATGTAAAATTTCCCCACCTACATAGCTAAAATATTTCAATCTCACTGAAAATAATAAGTTGGCAGGAAAAGTGGAACTATGAGGTAAATGCCTCCTAATTACTCTAATTCCACTTTTGGTCTTAAGTTTGATAGTGTTTTATATTTCAGACTGATAATTTTTTTAAGATTTTATTTATTTGTTCATGAGACAGAGAGAGATTGAGAGAGGCAGAGACACAGGCAGAGGGAGAAGCAGGCTCCATGCAGGGAGCCCGACGTGAGACTCGATGCCAGGTCTCCAGGATCAGGCCCTGGGCCGAAGGTGGCTCTAAACCGCTGAGCCACCCGGGTGGACTGAGACTGATAATTTTTCGGCCTGAGACTGATAATTTTTAACTTCGTATTCTTACTAATCCATTCTGAAGGTTGAAGAATGTTAGTAGAAACTCCATCTGTGTTTTTATTCAGAACATAGACAATTACAGGTTTTTGTGGGGGGCTTTTTGTTTTGTTTTGTTTTGTTTTAAGTAGGCTCCAACACAGGGCTTGAACTCATATCCATAAGAGCAAGATCTGAGCTGAGATCAAGAGTTGGGTGCTTAACCAACTGAGCCACCCAGGCACTCCAACAATTACAGTTTTTAATTTCTTTCTTTGGTGGGCTGTCCTTAAAAGTATAATCCTCTTTTTTATATCCCATTCACTACCTTCTGGGATAGCTGTTATCACCAGCAGTATTTTTATTCATTCATTGGTTACCATTGACTGCTTATAAAGCACCTGGTGCTGGGTTAGGTATTGTGGAGAATATGGAGAACGACAACTAAAAAAACTTAATTGGTAGTAAAGAAACAGATTTTCATGTTTCATCTGAGTTTGAATCTCAGCTCCATCATTAATCTGTTGTGAAAATTCTCCGTTCTTTTCCTTTATCTATATGTCTATCCTTGGCTAGTTCCACACCATCTTGATTACTGAAGCTTTGTAGTATTGACATAGGGAAGTACATTTCGTAGCTTTGTTCTTTTCAAAGATTGTCTTTGCTATTTGGGGGTCCTATGAGCCTCCACATGAATTTAGGATCAGCTTGTCAATTTCTGGGGAAAAAATTCAACTGGTAGTTTTAATTGGAATTGTGTTGAATTTGGAGATCAATGTGTGGATAATTTCCATCTTAATAGCATTGATTCTTTCCATTCCAACATGTCTTTCTATTTATTTAGGTCTCCATTGATTTAAAGTTTAATGATGTTCTGTACTCTTCAGTGTGCTTACATTGCACTTCTTTTGTTTGATTTATTCCTTAGCATTTTATTCCTTTTGATGCTTTATCAATGGAGTTGTTTTCTTAGGTTCATTTCTGGTTTATTTATTTTTTGTGCATAGTAATATAATGAATTTTTGTATACTGGTTTTATGTCCTGCAACAGTGCTGAATTCATTTTATTAGGTCTAATAATATATGTGTATTTGACATAAAAATCATGTAACCTGCAAATAGAGATAGTTTTATTTCTTCCTTTACAGTCTGGATGCTTCTATACTTTTTCTTGTCTAACTGCCCTGGTTAGCATCTCTAGTTAATGTTCTGTAGAAATAGTGCAAGTTAACATTCTTTTCTGATTGCTGATCACAGGGAGAAAACTTGCAGTTTTTCACCATTGATGATGTAAACTGAGTCTCTCTTTCTTTCTTTTTTTTTTTTTTTTTGATAGATGTCATTCATCAGGTTGAAGAAATTTCCTTGTACTCCTCATTGGTTGAGTATTTTTTCTTTTTTTTTAATTTTTAATTATTTATGATAGTCACACAGAGAGAGAGAGAGAGGCAGAGACATAGGCAGAGGGAGAAGCAGACTCCATGCACTGGGAGCCCGATGTGGGATTCGATCCCGAGTCTCCAGGATCACGCCCTGGGCCAAAGGCAGGCGCCAAACCGCTGCGCCACCCAGGGATCCCGAGTATGTTTTTCATGAAGGAATTTTGAATTTTGTCAAATGCTTTGATGATCATGAGGCTTCTATCTTTTATTTAGTTAATATACTATATTACAATGACTGATTTTCATATGCTAAGCCAATTTGTATTTCTGGGTTAAAACCCCTTTAGATATTATTATTATTATTTTTAAACCACTGTTCTAGAACAATGTTTCCCCAGTGTATGCATCAGAACAAACACTCCATAGGTATGCTAATAGCTGCTCCATGAAAAAAGAGGTACATTAAGTAAATTTAGGAAATGCTGGATTCGAATTAAAGAGGTTTTTGTACAGTGCACTATCTCAGAGACTATAATATACTGACACACTTTTCATATCTCCAAGAAGGAGGTATGGTAAACCATATATTAAAAATTTATTTGACAAGAGTATGTTGTGAGAGTCATGTTCCATCAAACACACCTTAAGAAATTTTGGTCCCAAGAATTTTGATTAAACTTCTCTATCATGTAGTAGTAACCAAGAAAAGCTTAAAACTTATAGGATAATCAATTTTAAATTATATTACTATCTATAAAATTCAATCATCATACAATAAATATTTATAGAGTGTTTATTATGTGCTAGGTATTCTTTTAGGCACTGGAAAGACAGCAATAGGAAAATATGACAAGAGAAATCTCTGCTTTTATGGAGCTTGCATTCTGGAAGAGAGGCAAACAATAACTATAAAAATCATGCAAATTATATTATAAAGTATGTTAGAGAACATTATATATTACATAAAAAAGAAAAATCAGGTAAGCTCTGTGACATCATTAGTATCATTAGCAATAATATCTTGGATTTGATACCAAAAGCAAGGGAAACAAAGCAAAAATAAACAAGCAGGACTACATCAGTGAAAAAACTTCTACAGAGCAAACGAAACCATCAACAAAATGAAAAGACAACGTACCAAGTGGGAGAAAATATTCACGAATCATGTATCTGATAATCATGTATCTGGGTTAATATTCAAAATTATTAAATAACTTACAAAACTCAATAGCAAAACAGAAACAATCCCATTGGAAAATGAGCAGAGCAATCTAAATGGATAATTTTCCAAAGTAGACACAGGTGGCCAACAGAACAGGTACACAAAAAGATGCTCAACATCACTAATCATCATAGAAATGCAAACCAAAACCACAATTAGATATTACCTCATGCTTTTTAGGATGGTTAATATAAAAAAAGACAAGAAATGACAAATATAGGTGAGGATGTGGAGAAAAGGGAACCCTTGTACACTTTTGGTGGGAATGTAAATTAGTACAGTCACTACAGAAAACAGTATGGAGTTTCCTCAAAAACTTAAAAATAAAACATTCATATGATCTAGGAATTCCACTTCTGAGTATTTATTTGAAGAAAATGAAAATACTAATTTGAAAAATTGCTTGCATCCCCAATGTTCACAGGCAGCATTATTTACAATGGCCAAGATATGGAAACGATATCAAGTGTTCATCAGTGAATAATAAAGAAAATGGGATATATAGATACAATGGAATATTATTTAGCCATTAAAAGTTAAATCTTTCCATTTGCAATATCATGGATAGGACTTGAGGGAATTTTGCAAAGTGAAATAAGTCAGACACAGAGAGAGAAATACCATATGATATCACTTGTATGTGAAATCTTGAAAACCAACAAAACCAAACAAATAAAAAGAAATGAGCTCATAGATACAAAGAGCAGATTTGTGGTCACCAGAGGCAGGGGGTGAGTGGTGGGTGAAATGGATATAGGTGCTTGTGATAAGGTACAAATTTCCAATTATAAAATAAATAAGAAAAGCTTAAAAACTTATTTAAAAAAGTTTTATAACCGGGTGGCTCAGCGGTTTGACACTGCCTTCAACCCAGGGCCTGATCCTGGGGACCCAGGATCGAATCCCACGTCGGGCTCCCTACATGGAGCCTGCTTCTCCCTCTGCCTGTGTCTCTGCCCCCCCCCCCAATCTGTCTTTCATTAATAAATAAATACGAACTTAAAAAATAAAAATAAAATAAAAATAACATAAATAAGTCATGGGGATGTAATGTACATCATGGTGACTATATTTAATATTGTATTGTATATTTGACAGTTGCAAAGAAACTAGATCTTAAAAGTACTTACCAGCAAAATAAAAGTGTTTTTGGTAACTATGTAGATAATGGATGTTAACAAGACTTATTGTGGTTTTAGTTTTATATTTTTATTTAATACATTTACATTTTATATATCATTTATATGTATATGTTTTATTATAAATGTTTTGATTTCTGTAATTCTAGATAATAGAGTGAAATTTATTCTGAAATTCATGGCAGAAGCAAAGGACCTTTAGGAGAGAGATCATTTATTTTGGTTTCAGTTTGTTATAGTTATGGATGTACCCTTTTTCTCCATAAAAGAGGTGTTACTCTTTGATTTCTTTATTTTCCACTATAACCTATGAGGCAGTTAATGGCTCCCTATACATATACATATATGTATATACATATGTGTATCATTACAAAATGACCCAAACCGTAATTACACTGGGGTAAAAATCTGGTTTCCCTGAGAAACATTCAGGCTCTGGCTATCTCTTTTCTTCTCTTTATGATTGAGACTAAATCCTTATACTCTGTATCAATCATGATTCAGGGGAGAAGAAAAGCCTCCTTCTGGGGTGCTAGCATCATAGCTGCTAAGAAGGCTTTAGCCACACTGTTCCTGAGGAAATTTTAAATGGGCTGCTTGTAAAATCCCATTTTCCTTCAGTTTTCATCTCAACTTCAGTTCTCAATTGTTAAGTAGCTTTTGGGGGGTCACAGATTTGGGTATTTTTCAGTGAAATTATATTCGTTGTGAATATTTTCTATTTAGTTAGTCTACTCATTTTAGGAAATCTGTAATGTGGATATTATCCTTTCTTGTGACTTCAGTTCTTTCCAGAGAGTACTTAAATATGAATATCAAAAAATTAATACCATAGAAGCACCTGGGTTGCTCCGTTCGTTCAACATCCAACTCTTGTATTCAGCTCAGGTCATGATCTCAGGGCCATGAGATGGAACCCGTCATTGGTCTCTGCGCTGGGCTTGGCACTCTCTTAAGATTCTCTCTTCTTCTCTCTCTACCCTCTGCCCCTGCACACATATACTCTTTCTAAAAAGAAAAAGTACCATGACTCTAATGCCACTTAAGGCAGAATATGCAAGTAGGCTGGGTGTTGTTTGCTGGAAAGTTGAAAGATAAAAGATCCTACAAATGAAATGAGTATAGCAAGTTCTATGATGTCATGTGCTTACAACACAAAAACAGAAATCACTTAAAGAATAACCCAATTAGTTGTCTTATGAGTATTTGGATACTACTAGTATAACTAAGTGTTCTCTGAAATAATCATTGCATGGAGTCAGAATCTGTATATATGATATAAGTATATAATTATATAATATATAACTTACATGTAACAAATATATATAAAATAAGCATATAACTGTATATGTAATATTTATAATTTTATAAATATATGAACATAGACATTTGTAATTTTATAAATATGTAAATCAAATACTAATAGACATTACTTTTTTCAGCTTTGTTCCCTATATGAATCTACGTTAAAGCATGTAGATAGAAATAATAGGAGCCAAAATTGAGAGCAATTTTTCAGTGAATTTTTGTCATGAAATGTTATTTATCTGTACTTTTAAGACCTCTCAGAGGTATTGTTTTTCTAAAGCTTTTCTTTTGCCTCGTTAAAGTCCACTTTACAATGATTTTGATGATGCTGAATGTTTGTGGCCTTGATGCTAGATTGTATCAGAAGCAATAGGACAGATTACTAATTTGAGATTTGGCATTTGGAAATCATGAGGCAAGGAAATGGGCAAGAGACCCTGGAGGTTGGTAATCGGACCCAAAGCCCTTTAGAGGGTTAGTGGTTGAGCTAAAGTTGTGAGTGACAGAAGCCACTCATCCAAGGACTGATTCTTATGGTAGAAAACAGATGGTCTAAGGTTCTTCAGTGATCTTTCCAGAGTGTATAGTGCTTTCTGCCTTACCAAAAAGTAACAGACACTTTAAAGCCTCCTTGAGCTTTAGGACCCCCCTTGAGGCTCCCTGACTGGGTAGCTGCCCAGCCATAAAGCCTGGACTTATTCCAGGTATCAAACATCCCAGAGTGTTCATGCCAGATGCAGGCTGGATCCCAGGGCCAAAACTCAAAACATCACTGGGGACAATCCTCGTGGTTTTCCTATGACTAGTCTCAATGTGCATTACATTGAATTAATTTGAATTAAGTCTATTTAACTCAAACTTTTGTCATTATCATATACATAGTATCCATCTATCTATACACAACTATACCATATTTTATACACACACACCATTCTTATGTATGTGGCTATTTCAGCTACTCCTATTCAGTGAATGAAGATATTTGGTTCACTCTTCCAGTACAAATTAAAAGCAACATTTTGCCGGAATGTGATGTACATGACTCTCTCTCTCTCTCTCTCTTATATATATATATATATATATATATATATATATATATATATATATATATATCTTAGAGGCAACAGAAGTGAAGGAACAAAAAACAAAATGTGTTTTTAGACATGTAAGCAGCATACCAAGTCATTGCCCAAAAAATGACATTCATCTGCAATATAGTCTTTAACATGCGGGACAGTTTATCACCAAGTAATATATGACTCAATGGCTAAATTGTGAATTTTTAAAATATTAAATTCTGTTTATATTTCCTCATTGGCAGGACATGAGTTAGTTCTCCAACATCTGTCCTGTTAAGAGCTATTGCCAGTGCTGTGACTGTGGCATGCTCAGTGTCTGTTTCTTTTCTCTCTTTGGAGAGAGGTCTTTGGAAATTGGTTCTGTACTTAACTTGATAGGAAAGAAATGCCCTCACTGACCTCCCTCTGAGCACTTGGGCCTCTTTGTGGCTTGGTTCCTTTGTGTACATAATGAAAATCCTCTTAACTGAATCTTCCACCAAATGTATGATTTACATTGATTTGATGTAAAGGGTATCTAGCTACTAGTAGAAAAACTATTGGGACACCTGGGTGACTCAGCGGTTGACCATCTACTTTTGGTTCAGGGCGTGATCCTGGGATCTGGGTTCAAGTGCCACTTGGGCTCCCTGCAGGGAGCCTGCTTCTCCCTCTGCCTATGTCTCTGCCTCTCTCTCTCTCTCTCTATGTGTCACACATGAGTAAATAAATAAATCTTTTAAAAAGCCTATTGCCACTGTAAGTATAAAAAGAGAACAAAATTTTGATCTAAGAGATCATAGTGACAATTCTTTTCTTCCATGTTCGCATACTCTGAAGGGGCAGTTATAGCTAAACAAAGGAACAAATACAAAGAGTAAAGACATCACATAGGATCATCACACAGGTATGCAAAGGAATGGTTCAGAAATGAGATCTGCGACTTTATTAGGTTTTCTGTGTCTTGGAATGTAGTGAAAACAAGGAAATTGTCTCAATTCAAAGGTTTTCTTTTACCTAATATGTTCTAAGAGAGAATGAGTTGGGTATTTCTGAGTAACTCTGAAATTTACTGTTTGTACTTATTTGCTCTCTCACTAGGGTGAAAGAGCACAAGAGTGAATGAGGAAGAGTGTAGGCAGACCTTGTGTTACAGAATCTTTCCTGCTTAGTATATTGTCCTATCAAGTGGTAGCTGAGTGAATCTACAGGGATGATGCCTGTAGTCCCTAGAGGATATATAAATGGGACCTTACAACAGGCCTTAATTCCTAATTTCAGGTGTGCTGACATGGCATCATCTTACTCTTTGCTCCTCACACTGAGATTTCCTGAGATGTGGGGCATTCAGGGCTGAAACTGGACTAGTACTGGGTAAATGAAGATAATTGGTTATATTAGAGTTCTTTTTTTAGGATTTTATTTATTTACTCATGAGAGACACAGAGAGAGAGAGAGGGAGGGACACAGGCAGAGGGAGAAGCAGGCTCCGTGCAGGGAGCCTGACACAGGACCTGATCCTGGGTCTCCAGGGTCACGCCCTGGGCTGAAGGCGGCGCTAAACCACTGAGCCACCAGGGCTGCCCCAAGAATTCTTAAAATAAATTAATGGGAAGTCTTTTGTCAAGGAATATACTGCATCCTAAACAATCAGAAGCTAGCGAGTGAGGTCACCATTATTGAAAAAAAAAAAAAGGCAAAATCTGATTTGTACTGGTTACCATTGATGATGATAGGTCATTTTGTTTTGAGGGTAGGAATGGTATTTTGCAGAAGGTAGGAAGTATATATCAGCCTGTGAAGTCTGTGTCATACCACCAGAGATTACGAAAAGTTTTCATAAAGAACTCAGACATTTGTGAAAGAAGATTGAGCTCAAATTTACCTCCAGAACAAAACCATTCAGACGAAAAGGGGAAAGAGACAAGACATTCATTTTATGAATAAAAATAATGTTCTGCGGTTGCCTTTGGGTTAAAAATGTTATGTTATTTAAATTAGGAAAACAAAAATGTTCCCATTTATTACAGTAATTCTCTTCTGTTTGTTCATTCTTTCTTCTCCTCTTTTTCTTTCTCCCTTTCTTTCCTTAATGAGTTTATTTATTTCTCTCTCTTTCTCTCTTTCTCTCTTCCTAACCTTTTAGGATGATGGACTTTTTGTCAAAACATTGTATGACTTGAGCACATTCAAATCTAGCAAGATCTTTGCTAGATCACCTGTGCAAATAGACGGGCTGTTTTATTCAACATTTTTGAGGTTTGAAGGGGGCAGGTTTATGCTACTAGCTCGCTGCCATCTGTGGAGTGTGTTGATTCAGAGATGTAATTTATATTGATGATATGATTTCCTCTGACTTCTCCCTGTGCCTTGACAGTTGTGTTTCACCTGTTGACATGAACTTGGCTGAAATGAATGCTCCGTTGGCCATGGGCGAATTAGTTGCATGTGTGATAGCACCTTTCTGCTGCGTTCTTGTTATTTTCAAAGTTGTGTAATGGGATAAGTACGTTATTCCTTTAGAATTAGATATCCCTTTTCTAGGACTTTGTATTTACATAATTCCTTTCTCCTACAGACCTCTGAATAAACTTTATAGCTTCATTCAAAGATGGATTACACTTGCCACCATCACATGTGTCAGAAACCATGCTTGTTATTTTTGGAAGTAGGCAAGAGGAATTAAATCAATTCTCTGTGGACTAATTGGATGTGATTCTTAAAAGTGAGAGTCTGTGACTATTCTGTGTTCTCCCCTTACATTATTCTTTGTAGCCTGTACCACTATATTATGGCCCCTCAATTGACAGGGATATTTGGTATTTGCTGCATATTATATTTCAAATTGTGTAGCCATAGAAACTGAAGGTTGATGGACAAGTAAGTAAACCTCAACTCCATCTACTCTGTCTGCCCTTTTTGCAAATCTTTTGGCCTCTTCTTTAGGATAAGGACCATATCTCAAAGCTTTGTCCCCTAGAGTTCCTACACAATGGAGACTTTTGCTGATGAATTTACCCTCAATTACACCATCATCTAATCATGGGGGTTATCTTGATTGTTGTCAGATCACTTGTAAGTAGAACTAGAAACATTTAAACTAACTGGTAGGTAGGCTTAAAGTACTAGTCCAAATATAGAAAATATTGGCTTTTTAAAGGAAGTAGGTAATATTTTTCTTCCTCAGTTTGCCTTTGGTTGTACATTAATGGGTCTTGGGACCAAATTTTTCAGAAATATCCCGTAGTTAAATGAAGCAACCTAGAACATGCAAAAAAAAATTGAGGCTGTTTTAAACTTATGACCTCCATTGATTTTCTTTTTTCTTTTTTTTTTAATTTATTTTTTATTGGTGTTCAATTTACTAACATACAGAATAACCCCCAGTGCCCGTCACCCATTCACTCCCACCCCCCGCCCTCCTCCCCTTCCACCACCCCTAGTTCGTTTCCCAGAGTTAGCAGTCTTTACGTTCTGTCTCCCTTTCTGATATTTCCCTCACATTTCTTCCCCCTTCCCTTATATTCCCTTTCACTATTATTTATATTCCCCCAAATGAATGAGAACATATAATGTTTGTCCTTCTCCGACTGGCTTACTTCACTCAACATAATACCCTCCAGTTCCATCCACGTTGAAGCAAATGGTGGGTATTTGTCATTTCTAATAGCTGAGTAATATTCCATTGTATACATAAACCACATCTTCTTTATCCATTCATCTTTCATTGGACACCGAGGCTCCTTCCACAGTTTGGCTATTGTGGCCATTGCTGCTATAAACATCGGGGTGCAGGTGTCCCGGCGTTTCATTGCATTTGTCTCTTTGGGGTAAATCCCCAACAGTGCAATTGCTGGGTCGTATGGCAGGTATATTTTTAACTGTTTGAGGAACCTCCACACAGTTTTCCAGAGTGGCTGCACCAGTTCACATTCCCACCAACAGTGTAAGAGGGTTCCCTTTTCTCCGCATCCTCTCCAACATCGGTTGTTTCCTGTCTTGTTAATTTTCCCCATTCTCACTGGTGTGAGGTGGTATCTCATTGTGGTTTTGATTTGTATTTCCCTGATGGCAAGTGATGCAGAGCATTTTCTCATGTGCATGTTGGCCATGTCTATGTCTTCCTCTGTGAGATTTCTGTTCATGTCTTTTGCCCATTTCATGATTGGATTGTTTGTTTCTTTGGTGTTGAGTTTGATAAGTTCTTTATAGATCTTGGAAACTAGCCCTTTATCTGATATGTCATTTGCAAATATCTTCTCCCATTCTGTAGGTTGTCTTTGAGTTTTGTTGACTGTATCCTTTGCTGTGCAAAAGCTTCTTATCTTGATGAAGTCCCAATAGTTCATTTTTGCTTTTGTTTCTTTTGCCTTCGTGGATGTATCTTGCAAGAAGTTACTATGGCCGAGTTCAAAAAGGGTGTTGCCTGTGTTCTTCTCTAGGATTTTGATGGAATCTTGTCTCACATTTAGATCTTTCATCCATTTTGAGTTTATCTTTGTGTATGGTGAAAGAGAGTGGTCTAGTTTCATTCTTCTGCATGTGGATGTCCAATTTTCCCAGCACCATTTATTGAAGAGACTGTCTTTCTTCCAATGGATAGTCTTTCCTCCTTTATCGAATATTAGTTGCCCATAAAGTTCAGGGTCCACTTCTGGATTCTCTATTCTGTTCCACTGATCTATGTGTCTGTTTTTGTGCCAGTACCACACTGTCTTGATGACCACAGCTTTGTAGTACAACCTGAAATCTGGCATTGTGATGCCCCCAGATATGGTTTTCTTTTTTAAAATTCCCCTGGCTATTCGGGGTCTTTTCTGATTCCACACAAATCTTAAAATAATTTGTTCTAACTCTCTGAAGAAAGTCCATGATTTTCATTAGCAAATTTTTAGGATACGACAAACAAAAATGCCGAAGACAATATGTAACAAAAGAATAAGGCAGTCACATTAGCACCCTATGCTCTCATAGCTCTAACTGCTTTTATGATTGGCTTCACTTCTGATTATTATTAGAAACTCAGAATTTTTGGACACTATATATATGTATATATTTATCAAAACATGTAGGTATAAATATTAGGTACATACATACATTTATCTTTCTATATATCCTTTATATTTTGATATTTGTTTTCCTTCTATTCACTTCTACTTCTTTCCCTTATATTTCCTCATATTTTTGTTCTAATTTACTTTCGTATTTCAGAGTTTGATTTATAATTTTGAAAATTGGTGAGAATGACTTTCTCCTTATAAAACTTTCCTGTTCATATGATTAGTCTTCTTTTGATTCTTAGATATTTTGAGAAAAAATATCTAAATAATTAGTCATTATGCAGGGAAATAAATCGTCTCCCTTTAAATAATTTAAATAGTAACACTTTCACTTAACCAGCATTCATTTTCTTCAAGGATTCCAAAGAACATTCTTTACAATGCACAAATCTCACGTTGTTCTCAGAATTCTTATCAGCAAATATATTTTCAGCTCCTTTATAACTTTCTTCATGTGTATAAGAAAAACGCTGATGTCCAAAAGAACACTCTCCCCTATTTTTAGAGCTGAGGCTCTTAGACCAGGTTTTACATTGTCATTTTTTGATAGCTAGCCACTGACTTTGAGTTTCTGATCATTGTTGTAGCATTGTGCTTCAATCTGAGCAAGCGGTTTCTCTGTTATTAGCATAGGGCTGTTGGAATATGGTATGATGTTTGGGAAGATAGGGACAGAATACTTTCATGCCTAAGTAACCAAAAGCCCCATTGAAAGGGTCTTAAATGATAAAGATTATAAGTCACACAACAAGAATTCAGAAGTAGGGCCATCTCGTGGTTGGCGCTACAAGATCTTCAGTGGCTCGGATTCCTCTCATCTTTCCTGCTGTCTTCAGCCAGCCCCTCACATGCTACCACGTGGCTGCAGTAGCCTAGGCATCAAGCCCATACCTGGTCAGCCTCAGCAGGCAGGAGAAGTCTTTCCCAGAATCCCCATAGACTTCTCTGCACCATGACCACAGCCATGGGACATGCTGCAATCTAAACTCATAACTGAAAAGGAAATGGAACTGCCATCATTGATGTAGCCCGACGGTTCCCAAACGTGTGTCCATATTAGGATCGCCTCTGGTCCTTCAAAGGCACCAAAGGTCAGGCCACACCCCCAAAGCAATGAAATCACACTCTGGGGGGTGGGTTACAGGCATCAAGATTTTTCAACGCATTCCCAGGTGATTCCCACTGTGCAAGCAGCTTAGCCTCATCAAGATTCTCTCTCTCAGCTGGGGTACGTAGCCTCCTCTTTAAGGAAAGAGTTTGATGCGTAGGAAGCTGCACACAAGGCAGTCACCACAGCCACTGGCCTTGAAGGAAGCATGCCATGTTTTGAGTTTGGCCTTCACTACCCTACAGTGTAACCTTGGTCATATTTTAAAACTAATACTGCATCATCTGCAAGTGAGAATAACTGTGCTAAATTCACAGTATTACTTAACAATTAAATGTAAAAAAAATCCTTAACAGTTCCTAGCACCTTATTGGCCAACATGAAGTAGGCATCCTATTAACATACACAATAGTGCCTTGATAGAAGAGCATCAGAGGAAGGGGAGGAGAAATAGAAGTTATCGTTGCTGTGTTGTATTTATTAGTAGTAGTAGAGTTATTACTTGAGAGGATGGGGGATCAGATTAGAAGTTTTCACTTCTGGTTGCACATTAGAAGCACCTCGGGAGCTTTAAAAAGGGTCTGTGCCTGGCCACACTCAGACCAGCTAAATCAGGCTCTCTAGGAATGGAGCCAAGGCATCAGTGTTTTTTAAAAAGATCCCTGGGTGATTCAGATATGCAGGCAGTGCTGTAGTCCATAGGCTGGAGACTGGGAGAGAAGCAGAGAGAAATGTAGTTATGTCAGTTTGCCTCATTATTCCAGATGACCAGTCCGAGTCACCAGGGTAGCCCCAGGGAAACGAGGTTTGCGAGCTAGTTTGGACAATTATTTGCTTGCTTTATGCCAGACTAGCTCTTCTATCATCTCTCTGCAAGTGTTTGGGCTTTGTTCTAGCCATTTAACTCATATGCAGTATTCTTTAAGCCTCAGGAGTGGATTAAAAGGGGGCCAAGTGCCTTCTTGTTTCTATTTAAAGTTTGTATACAACACTTTCATATAAGAATTATATTCTATTTACTGTGCTTATTTTTAGTTTTCTATATGTGAATTGTGCAATCATTCTCCTAGTTTATAGAAAGTGTGTTTTCCCTTAGCTACAATGCAAAACCCATTATGGATGTGTTATGTAGAAACCTGCTCTAAATATTCTCCTAGCTTTCTGTAGGCTTCCCAAAGACATCTATTTTAGGTGCATTGTTTACTAGACCATGGGTTTGTTTTGTCATATGTTCAAAGATCACGCCAGCTATAAAAAATAAGATGGTGAATAAAAAGTCACAAAAGCTATAAACATCTGTAAAAGAAGTTTTCTAGGCAAGGCTGCTCGTTAGAGGGAAACTCAGTGCATTTTGATTGTGTGCAGCTGGTGGCACATGAGCTTTCAGAAACGGGGCCATTAAGAGTTGATATATGGCATAGATATATGGCATGCTGTGCTGTGGGCCATAGATCTGTCCCCTCAGCTGTGTGTAATAGCAGCCTGTGTGGCCACACTCGAAAAGCCCCCTCTAAATTTCACCTGTGACTCGATTGCAAATTGGTTACTTTATGGAATTGGGTAGTCATCTTTTGGTTACAAAACCAGTCTTATGAAGAGAATTAGCTGGCTTCTAGTAAAATGGAAAAATCTGGAAATATCAGCATGGACTTCGCAGTTTCTGCCACCCTGAAGAGCATGTGTCAAGGCTGACCTCAGGTCAGTGTCAGGGCCACCGCAGGATGCAGTGGAAATAGACTTGGAGGGGAGACATATGTGCTACTGACATCTAGTGGGTACACAGGACAGCTCCCCAAAACAAAGCATTATCTGGCCCTAGATTTCAGTAGTACTGGGGTTGAGAAACCCTGCTCTAGACCACAGTGGAGGGCTTAGGCTGTCTGTGCCTTGCCTAAAGAAGGTTTGGCAAATGGGTCTTACCAGAGTGCAGGCTGGCAAGAGTCTAAGGCTGTTTGAACATGACCTTCCCTTATATGAGAGTCTCTAATTCTACCTTGGAAATGAGTGAGACATTTTGCAGATGGAAGAGTAGGACAGCTAAATGACTTTGCCCCAAATGATACAAAAATATGATGGTTTTGTATTTAGTCACAAGTTTTCTGTTTCCCCTCTGCCAGAGTTTGCCATGTGCCTAACAGGAGAAAGTTAACTGTTGCTACAGCTGCTGAGAAAATGGGGAACTAGAAAGTTATAAAATTTCTATTTAGAAATTTCATTTTTAAGAAATTCACACCAAATCCCTGCTTCATGAGGTTTTTAAGATTTTCTTTTAAATTTAGAAGTAGGGAACGATCATCTGGCAAAAGTCATCATTTTTCCGAACTCTAGTGGGGAAATATTAATACTAGAAATTTTTAGTCTAGAATCAAATGAAATTAATTTACAAGCACCGATAACTTTATATCCTAACATACATGTGTGTGTGAGAAAGAGTGACAAAGAGACTTCTTTCCATATCTGATTCCTCTTCAGTGAGTTTCTTCTCTCAAATTGTACTTGATGTTCAAGATGCTCACATGTAAGTTATTACATTAACAGCATGGACACTCTGGCCTTGCTATAGCTTTGAGCAAGACAAATAAAGGAAAAGTTTGTCCATCAAGTATAGCCATATACTATATAAAAACCAGAAAGCCAGTGTTTGGCTTATAGATTGAGCCCTATCATAAGCCAACTGTGTTTATACATGTTCAAAATACCACAGGTTCTGCTAGTCCTCCCCATACTCACTAGCCAGCTTGTTTTAATTGCTTACTAATTCTTATTTCTCAATTTTATTGGGGTCAGGCTACCACTGTCACAAACGCCAGCATTCTATGACTTCCTTATACTATGTACCTTGACTTCTGACTACAAGAAGAAAATCTCATTTGTTATATTTTCTGTTTTTACTTAATTGGGCCTAACATAAAAATAACCGGAAGTAATATTCAGAATATCTACTTGTGGCATGCAGATATCTACCCATGATCCATACTTGGTTTTGGTAATCTGTATAATGGAGGTCATGCTTCTTTCTATCCTGGCAAGCAATCCTTTAGCTAAAGTAGGAAGAAAGCTCCAAAAAATGTCTATTTTAAATAACTTCAACATTAAGATCCCTCCAGGATTTAGTAAAAATATAACTTTGTTTCTAAAATGATTTTGAGATTTATTAATTCAGTTGATGTTGGAAAAAATATAACATTTGAAGCTTTTTAAAAATTCAGATGAAAAAAGAAAAAAAATTCAGATGGGCATTAACAACACAAAAATAGGACTTTTTAGTAGCTATATAACAAGGTACAGGGTATAGAGCTCTATAAATCCTACCTTCTGAATGATTTCTGCCAAATGCTTTTTGATTAAAGGGAGCTGATTAGACTACTGAGTAATTCTACTTTTTGACAGATTACAGTTTAACTGACAAATAGATTGCCTCCATTTAGGAATGATTCCCCAGTTATGATGACAAAGGACAAGGTATTTGACAGTTAAACTGTGTAATCATTCACAAACAGAATTAATCAAGGACCTAATCATTTTCTCTGGTTAAATCCAGCTAATGAGTTAAAATGTGTAATTTATACTACATATTCCACTCTGAAACGGTGTTACAATTTCCATGATATTTTATTGCATCAGATTTTGTGCCCATATTAAAGATTTTGTAATGGAGTAAAAGATAAAAAGGAAGAGAAGTAGTGGAGGATTAATGTTATAATGATGATACTGTATGAGTTCTTCGTGGGGAAGGAGTGATGGGACCTTTGGAAGTCCAACAATGTCCAAACTTGCTTAAACACTTCAGCCACACCATCCTGCAAATTATTTTCCACTGTATACTTGGGAAGGTAGCAGATAACCCAGCCTTACCTCTGCTGCCTAACCTGCCAGTAAGAACTCAGACTTCCTTAGCTTTCTGTGGCATGTGGCCCCTTGTTGTATCAACTCCTGTACAGTTGTCTAACTGCTGTCATCCTCAGTGAACCTTATGATAAGGGTGGGCAGCAAAGATTAGAAATTGAAGTTCTCTTCCTTCCTTGCACACAAGCATGGGTTCTTCTGGACTGGGACTTTAGGGCTGAGAATACTTAGGAATGCTCTAGAGGCAGCATAGTTTTTTTGTTTGTTTGTTTGTTTTGTTTCATGATTTTTAGAGATAAGGAGAGGAGGAACAGGTGTAGGTGTCTTTGTACCACTCAGCTTATTCTCTGGGACCAACTATGCTCACCATGTGAGAGGTGGAATTTCTTTCCACCATGGCGTCCTAGGAGTAATTGGAAAGAAATTAGTAAAGAAGGATGCGATTTTGTTTTGTGTTTATTTTCTGAAAAATAAAATGTACTTTTCCCTTCCTATTTCAATTCATTTGGTTTTCTTAAATTTGAGATGAGTGACCTGTGACCTTCTGGCTTTGCCTCCAGTATAAAAACTGTTTACTGGAGCAGGAATTCTCTAACATGTGCTTTGGTACCATTCACTATAAATTGGAGTCTTTTCAGGGGTGCCTGGATGGCTCAGTCAGCCATCCGACTCTTGATTTCAGCTCAGGTAGTGATCTCAGGGTTCCACGCTCAGTGAAGAATCTGCTTGGGATTCTCTCTCCCTCTCCCTCTTTCCCTCCCCCACTCACTCACACATGTGTGCTCTTTCTCTAAATAAATAAATATAATCTTTCAAAAAAACCTGAAACATTTTTTAAATAAATTTATTTTTTATTGGTGTTCAATTTGCCAATATATAGAATAACACCCAGTGCTCATCCCGTCAAGTCCCCACCTCAGTGCCCATCACCCAGTCACCCCCAGCCCCCAGGCACCTCCCCTCCCACCACCCCTAGTTCTTTTCCCAGAGTTAGGAGTCTCTCATGTTCTGTCTCCCTTTCTGATATTTCTCACTCATTTTTTCTCCTTTCCCCTTTATTACCTTTCACTATTAAAAAAAAACCTGAAATCTTTGCAAGGGTGCACATTAAAGTTCTTTCCAAGGAGTGCTATATGGCATTGTGACCAAATATGTCAGAAATTATATCCTTCCTTGCAATATCTTCAAGAAAATTGTATATTGTTTAAGATTTAGGGATAAAAGAGATGGACAGACATGAAAGGCAAACATGGCTTCTTACTATACTTTACTATAGCCTAAAGGACTCAGAGGACCTTTCTTTCTAGACTGACATAGAAGTGTGATTGTAGAGCCCTGTATGAGCTGATAATCTTAGAACAAAACCCCAAGGAATCCTCAGCTTCAAATGGTTCTTGATACAAAGGAAGGAGTCCAGGCAGAGAACTACTTCATTCAATGAGTCCCTTTTACAACTATAATTCTCAAACTTTTTGAATTGTAGGAACCTTTCTAACATAAATTTCAACCCCATCTTTCCTGCCAACACACACACAGAAACACATGATAGTTGTATTTTTAATGTCTTTTATAGGAGAAAATAAATAAGTGAAGGTAATAAAATTTCAGTGACATTTGTAAATAGTGTATTGAAATAATCACCAGTAGTATTTATAAACATTTGAAAAATATCAATCTATGAGTGTGTGAATGTGTGTGTAAAACATTATTTATTCCATCCAAGCCAGTGAATAATACACATTTGGGTTTTTGAAAACTTGTGATAACTATAAAACCCTTATGCTTTTGCCATAATCTCCATACACTGGCTCAGAACCTTTCTTAGTATCCATGGGGCACTGTAGGATGCCTACCTAGACAGTACCTGCTAAGACAAAATTTAGGAATTAGAGGGGTGTTCTTAATCAGTGATGCACAGACCGTGTTTCTCATTGCCTTTTGTTCCTGGAAACTTCTATCATTCTCTTAGGAAGTCATCCAGATACTTGGTCTTGTCTTCGGTTGTTCTCTGCCAGACACTTAGCTGTCACTGCAGCTGCCATGGTGATTTACTTCTTCGCAAGATCTTGTTTTATAGATAGATTGTAGGGAGAAAACCTTCCCTTTTTCCTTTTCATATACATCATATTGATATATCCTTATATGTTTTTAAAATACAAGTTTAAGTAAAACATTTGGATATAATAAAAGTCCCAGCAACTCCAAGAAATTTCTGATTTAAATACCTACAACTACATTTTCAAGTTTGTTTGTTTGTTTGTTTGTTTGTTTGTTTGTTTGTTTGTTTTAACTGGGCAATATTTGAAGAAATAATAGGCACCGAAGGTCATGTGATATGTGAAAAGAGATTTTGTTGATTTAGACTAGATGAAAAAAGCAGTAAACATCCTATTTTTTGGACTGCCAAGAAAATGCAGTGTTTTTCTGTTACTTTGAACAGTCATTTAAAATACAGAGGTCCTATACAAAACACCTACCCATGCTGGAGATAATAAAGCAAATAGCAAATATCTGAACTTATGGGGAAAAAAGTAACAATAATCCCCAGAATCCAACAAAGCAAACTGAAGCCGAAGGCCAGAGTGATAAGGTTAAGTTGAGAATGAGAACACCTTCAGGGTGTTTGCCAGTATCCGTAAATTCAAGATTTGGTTTTCAGTGGTGATGGAAAGGGAGGCAAGCTCTGGATTTAGGTTATAGGACAAGATGGAACCACATCCCACCACAGTGCTGGGGCCCTAGAAAAGTGATGCTCAAAATTAAATCAGGGACTGGAAATAAACTACCTTTGGCAGACAAAGATGCTTAGGACATTGGACTGTCTCAGAGTAATTGCTGGCTAGAGAGAAAGAGTTCTCCTTGGAGTTTGTAACCACAGTCTTTCCCTCAAGTGTGTTTAGAGTTCAGACCTAAAATACTTCCCTGACCAGAAAACCCTAAAGCAAGAAATAAACTTAAAATGGCCTTTGATTGATAGCATCCCAGAATGCCTGGCAGAAGCAAACACAAATGCTGTCTGGAGGGATATACCCTCAACCTAAGGGTCACCGGATTTTAACAGATAAAGACCACCAAACATGAGCCCATAACTCCAAAAACAAGAGCCATGAGCAGGAGACAGGAGAAACCACAAATAGCAGCATTAGATTTCAAAAAAACTTAAGATAATGATTTATCAGATAAGGTAAATTATATAAATATTTAGAGTATTTTTAAAATAGACCTAAGCAACATGAGTAAAAAATAAGATTTTATCAAAAATTAAGCAGAATTGAAAAAAAAACAAATAAAAACTTACAAAAGCTTAAAATATTAATGGAAATTAAAAACTGAAATGATCCTATTAACAGGTTCCTACTGAAGATAATTGATAGCTGATTCTAAAGAACTTGCAAATGGTGCAATACAGAGAGATGGAAATGGCTAAGAGATGTGAAAAATAGTCTGTTATACATCTGATTGGATTTGTACACTTTCACTTAATAACAAATGAGAAATAAAGTCCTTTTCAATCAAGTATAAAAGAAGAATTTACCATCATCAGGTCCTCTGAATGTCAGAGAGCATGAAAAGTCAAGTAATCATTAAGAATGTATAAAACTAAACCACACTGATGTGTTAAATAATAATGATTCCATATCAGGCTTTAAAAGTCAAGACACAAATAAAAGACTTACACATAACATGTGAGACAGGAGCATTCTGCAGGACTCGTTATTCAGTAGGAGGGAAAACATACAGATAAACTTTCGATTGTGTTCAGTGTACATGATAGAACTGTTGATAACCACTAAGGGGATAGAAATAGTATTCATAACTTCTATGATGATACAAGGGGAAAATCATTAATCCAAAACATGTAAGAAAATATAGGGGGGGGGAATGAGAAGCAAGATAAAAAGCAATGCCCAAAATAAAATGATGAAATATATTCACATGTTTTTAAGTGTATATATTAAATATATAATTAATAACAACAAATGTTAATAGATAAATATACTAGTATATCATAATGGTCATTAAACTATAATAAATAGCAATGAATATCAAGAAGCAGAACTTGTCTTTTAAAGAGGTGATATAAGGGAAGGTTAAGAAAATCCAGTTGGGGTACTTTTTATGGGGATACTCCTCATACCTAAAAATAGACTGTTTAAAAGTACAAAGATGAATATACCAGGCAAATGCTTATTTTATTTATTTTTTTCTTCCTTCTTTTAAACTAAGGTATAATTGGCATATAACATTATATACATTTAAAGTGCAAGGTATTTATTTGATACATTTATATATTGCAATATGATTACCACCATAGTGTTATCTAAATCTCCATCATGTTATATAATTACCTTTATGACTGTGTGTGTGTGCACGTGTATGTTGAGAACATTTAAGATCTAGTCTCGTAGCACCTGTGAAATAATACTACAGTGTTGTTTGCTAGAAATCACAATGCTGTGCATTAGCTCTCCAGAGGATGCTTGTCTTCTGCCCTTTGATCAACATCTCCTTTATTTCCCCACCCCTGACAGATTTTAAAAAGCTTTTATAGCTATATGAGGACTTAATTAATTTCAAAATTAAAAAAAATTCTTACAGATAAAGATCCCTTCGAATTGATAAGAGGTCCTATTTTCTAGGAACATAATATTTTTAAACTTATGTACACTTATCATGTCCCTCCTAAGTCTCAAAACTGGTAAAATACAGTGATAGAATTTTAAGAACGTACTGGATGTTGGAGTGTAAAAGGGCTTATCTACTTTGTAGAGTTTGGCCATTCCTAGAAGAGTGGAAGTTGCAATCCCACTTCTAGATACACATACCATGGAAATTACACTTACCTGCATTCAAGTATACAGTGTACAAAAAAGCCAAAGCAACGTTATTTGTAAGAGTGAAAAATTGGAAAAACATGAACTACCCATCACTAGATACTATATATAAGCAAATTGGGGTCTAGCCACTGAATGTAATATGATATGGTATTAACAATGAATGAGTGTGAACTACATGTGTTCACAAAATGAAATTGAGGACTAGAAGCTCATAAAGATAATGCTGAGCAAAAATACATCAATTTCAAAAGAACTCACAAAGTTTACATACAGTATGATACTATTTACATAAGTGTAAAGGGCAATATAATACTATGTCTTCCTTAGAGATCCTTCCATCCATGGGCAGTCAAAATATAGAGAAAAGCCAGGGAATGATAAGCTCCATACCCAGCACTAGTAGTCACCTCTGGGGAAGTGTACAGACAAGGTGCTGAGGTACTGCAGTTAGGGAGCGGGGGTGGGGGTGCGTTGAGAGTCACACCTGTACTGGGCATGTTTGATTCCTTAAGAGCTAGTTGGTAGGCACACACATGTCAGTTTGGTTTTGTAGATCTGGAAACTTTTGTAATACTCTTAAATACTAAGGAGAAAATATGCATGGAATTTACATAACAGGAAATTAAATACACACTATCTCAATCTAAAAAAACTATAATATTTTTGAAGATGTATCTGGACAAAATTTCACTGCAAGTTTACTTTAAACAAATAGTTTATTTTTCCTCAAATCTTTTTTATTTATGCACTGTTTAGTGATGGCCAGTTGGGTTTGTTTGTTTGTTTGTTTGTTTGTTTTGAGGAGGTGTGTTAATGGAACAATTTTAATTTATTTTGCAATTCTTTCCAAGTAAAAAGGATGGTAATGTAAGTACCTAGTACCAAAGGTGGCTAGGGAATGTGGACCGTTTTTTCTTCCTGTAGGAATTTTTTCTTTTTCCTTAAGAGTCTGTGACAATTTGTAAATATTCTTCATTTAGGAAAGTTGTTTAGATTTTAGAAAAGAACATTCTACATAAGAAAGAAAGATTGGGCAATAGAGATGAAAATACTTAAACCACAGCTGAGCTGTATTGCTTTTTATACTTCTCCCCAATATCTGATAGAAATTTTTTCCTCAAGTTTTCATTCTCTGAGATAGTAAGCAGTTTGCACCATCTAGATCAGGGTTCCCAAACTCTCTTGGTCCATGATGCCCTTCTTTAGTGTCAGTAAATTTTTGTGGCCCACCAAGACCAAAAGAAGACCTAGAGTTCAGTTCTTTTAGTAGTTAGATCATGTCAGACATTCATAACCTAGCTTTGCAAAGGTATGACTTAGTTAAAAGAACTGCAAGGGTGCCTGGTTAGGTGCCCAACAGGTTAGGTGTCTGCCTTTGGCTCAGTCACTATCCCAGGGTTTTGAGATGGAGCCCCAAATCAGGCTCCCTGCTCTGCGGGTAGCCTGCTTTTCCCTCTCCCTCTGCTTTCCCTCCTGCTTGTACTCTCCCACTCTCTTGCTCTCTCTCTCTGTCTCGGTCTCTCTCAAATCAACAAATAAAAATAAAATAAAAAATAAGAACTACAGTACATGCTGGAACTATGAACTACCACGAGCAAGTGGTTCAGTTTGTCAGGCGGACACTGAGTGTTGCTGTTTCTCCTGAAAAATTAAAAGAAAATAACCCATGGCACTGCTCTGGATTGGCTGCGGCACCCTACAGAAGCTCGGTAAAATATCCCCACGCGTATACCTTAGTGAGGAGGGCTCTCAGTTCACCCAGATTCATGGCGATCTCTTTTCGTTGACTGCAGGAGCCATGCAAGTGCTCCAAGTACAGCAAAGCCTTCAGCCAGAAGCGAGGCCTGGCTGAGCACAAGAGGACGCATACCGGAGAGAAACCTTTTCAGTGTCGTGGGAGTTGGGTTTCTCTTTTCTTTCCCCAGTGCCTTCCAGTAACAGATGTGTGTGTGTAGCGGGCGTGTCTGGGTCTGTGCAACTATGTGTATGTATGTGATTGTGTGTGTGTGTTGCAGTGCTGGTCATTCTATTAATGCCTTGTGCTGCTTATATCTTTTGATTGTGTAATCCATGTAACCACTTCGTAGTAATTCTGTTCATCCTAGTTTACTGCAGAAATAAACGGAATTTTTTTAGGGCATGCTTGCAACCTTCTTTAATGTAATTGTGATGTTCTCACAAGGTGTAAGTGCGTGACGACTCAAGGCAGCTTTCATGTGTCCACCCAAATCTTTGACAGGTTACTGACAGCTAAACCAGAGATGTAACTGATCAGAGCTATTATTTATTTTCTTATAGCCTAACCATGAATTTCTAAAACATAAACAAACGCCTTTGTTTAAAAAATATTGCTAATTGTTTAGATTTTCTGCTTGTGACATTTGAATTGAAATGAAGTTATCAACATAGTTTACACTATTTATGAAAGGAAAAAATACAACCACTGTCAGTAAAATCAGTCTGAGTGTTAATTAAGGAAAGAATTGGTTTCTCGATGAACAGTGTCACAATTCTGTGTAAGAGGACAGTGGACAGAAGATTGACACGGCTTTAGGGAAAACATTTGGATACTTATGTCTAGCACAAAAATAGCAAAAAGAGTATTAATGTAGTCAGCAGAAGAAGAAACATTCAAGTTGTAGTGTGTGAAATTGCACAGTAGAGATTCTCCTTAAAACGTGGAGGGGGGGGCAGCCCCGGTGGCGCAGCGGTTTAGCGCCGCCTGCAGCTGGGGTGTGATCCCGGGGACCCCGGATGGCGCCCCGCGTCGGGCTCCCTGCATGGAGCCTGCTTCTCCCTCTACCTGTGTCCCTCCCTCTCTCTCTAGCGCTCAGGAATTAAAACAATAAACTAACTGTGGAGCGAGGCCCCGAGCCGGCGCCGTGGGCCTCGGGCGGGCGGCGGGCATGCTGGCCCGGCAGGGGCAGGGGCAGGGGCAGGGGCAGGCCGGCGGGGCCAAGGCGGCTCCCCCCGCCAGAGTCCGCCTCCCCGTCCTGGACATCCCGGACCGCAGGGATTCCTCCGCGCTGCGCTCCCGCCGGGCGCCCTGCTCCCGGGAAGCCAAGAGAAGTTTGGCAGAGGCCGAAGCGGGGACGGACGCCAGCCCAGGGGACTCCGGCGGCCCCCTCCGAGGCTCGGAGGCCGAGGAGGCGGAGGACGAGGACCGGGAAGCCGAGGACGCGGGCGCGCGACGGCCGCACGAGCGGGCTGAGCGCCTGCAGGCGGACCCGGCGCGCTCCCCGAGTCCCGGGCGGCGGCGCTGGCGGCGGCGGAGCGGCCCGAGAGCTCCCCGGGCTGCCCGGCTCCCCGCGGCCCGCGCCGAGCCCCGCTGCGCCAAGCCAGGCCGCGCCCGCCTTCACCTGCGAGCAGCTGGGGGCCCCGGAGAACGAGCTCGCCCCGCGCTACCTGTGGGCTGCGAGCGCCCGAGCCTCGCGCTGTCGCCCAGCCTCACCGAGACGCAGGCCCGACCTGCTTCCCGAGGCGGAGGACCCAGTGGAAGAAGCAGAAGCCCGGCCCCCGGGCGGCGCAGGGGGGAGCGGCGCGCCCCAGCCCGGGGCGGCGGGCGGCGGCGGGAGGGCGGCCGGGGCGGGGCAGCCCGGGAGCGCCCGGCTGGCTGCGTGGCCCTCGCAGACTTTCCGCTCCTCCTCGGAGGCCCACGTCCTCCTTCCCGCCGAGGCCGCAGCGCTGGGGGCCCTCTGCATCCTTCCTCGGGCCCTCCGACCTGACCCCTTTCTGCCCGACGAACCGGCGCCTTCGGGGTCCACCGGCTCGAACTCCCGAGGGACTGGCGTGGTCGGGCTCCCGGGTCCACAGAAGGGCGCCCACGCGCAGGGACCCCGCCTGGGCCAGCGGCCTTCTGCGCGCCCCTTCCCTCCCGCTGTCGCGGGGCGCCAGCAGGGGGCACGGCCGCCTGCCCACTCCGGCCTTTCCCCCCTGACTCCCCCCAGTCCCCGCGGGCCACAGAGCGGGTCAGGGAGGGCCCGGCATCCGGCTGTCCCCTGCGCCTCCCGCTCCTGCACCTGGCCCTTCTCCTGCGCTCAGGCTCCGTTCAGCTCAGGGGTCTGGGTGTCCGGGCAGGGCTGCTGCGGCTGCTGCGGGGAGGGAGATTCCGGGGAGCCAAGGCCTCCTCCTGCCCGCCCGTCGGTCGCTCACACTAGGATGGAATCTTCTTCCAACATTTCAGCTCACTCGGAGGCTAAGCAGCCTCCCCCCTTCCGAAGCGGATTGTTTCCCTTTCCATACTGACGTTTGGCCCAAACCCAGCGATTCCTCCCAGATACTGAACGAGCTGGGTCCGCGAGCACACACTGCCGCTGTGAAATGGACTATTTTTAAATGCACAAAACTGCACATTTTTAGGTCTTCATTTAAGATTGGGACTTGAGCGCAATTCTTGATCCAAACAGATTCCCCACAGGCTGTTCCTGAGAGAATAGGTATTTCACTTTTCTTTCTGAGAAGACCCCAAGTTTCTGCTAGGAAATGTTAAGAAGTTCCTGGCTAGACTTACCTGCTCGCACATGCGGTTCCACTGTCCCGCAGATTTTGAGAGCAGCTTTGACCAACCAGGCCATGGCCTCAGTTGCTTAAAAATGTTAATGAACGGACTACTGGTTCAACCAAAATCTTGAAGTCTATGCCTCGGGCTGCCTGTTTTGCTTTGCAGTATTTGATTTGCAGTATTTGATACTTTTCATACATCTGTCCTGGCGTTGCCTAGGCTCTCAAATAGTGAACCGCGCTGAGAGAGCACAGCTCTCCTGCTACACACGAAAGTCATGAATCGGACTGTTTCTTAAAGGCACAAACTCAACATTTTTAGAGCTTCATCTAGAGCAATCCTTGTTCCAAACAGACTCTAGGATGGCATGACATACAAAAGATTGTCAAGGATGTGAAAGAAGTAGTTCTCGGGCTGCAGGAGGGCCTTGGAAGCAAAAACATTTCCATCATGGATCCAACAATGGGAACTTAATGCATGGCCCTTCGTTGAAACCGCTCCTTTTATTATGTCCCTGAAAAAACTAGCTGTTTTATAAAATTCTCATGCCAGATCTGTTTGGAATACTGCCCTTAGTTTTCTTTTGTTTTTTGTTTTTTTTTTTTTAATTTTTTTATTTATTTATGGTAGTCACAGAGAGAGAGAGAGAGAGAGAGAGGCAGAGACATAGGCAGAGGGAGAAGCAGGCTCCATGCACCGGGAGCCCGACGTGGGATTCAATCCCGGGTCTCCAGGATCGCGCCCTGGGCCAAAGGCAGGCGCTAAACCACTGCGCCACCCAGGGATCCCAGTTTTCTATGTATTATGTTTGGAGCTCACATCTCAGAAACCCCAATGTGCCAAACCAGGTCATGTCTGTCGCATTCTCACCTTTGTTATTTGAGGCCCACTGACAACTACACAGACATCATACTGCTTGCTCTTTATTGACAGCCTGTGCCATTAACAATTAAATTTAATGATCAAAGGTTTCTTATAAAGCAAACCCAGTTTGGTGTCATGAACATATCATGATATTATAATTTTAAAAATCTAGTTCTGGTATAGTCAGGAATGATAGAAGATCCACCCCCCCCCTCCTTCTGATAAATTAAATGATGAGTCCCTATTCACAGGACTCTTACAAGATTTCAGAATGGGTATCATTTAATTACATATCCTGTACTAATTACTCTTTTCCTTCTATGTTAAAGAAGAGTGTCCCTAAACAACACATTGTAACTTTCTAGAAGACAGTTGATACCAGATGAGATTAAAAATGCAGTTACTATAGATGAGAATGTTTTATTCACTTTACCTATTGAGAAACACTCCCTCAACAACTGCTCATTGGATCTTGAAAAGCAACAACCCATGTGTCATGAACAGGCAGTTCGGGTGCACAGAGGCAAGATCTGTAACCCGAAACTGAATTTCTTTAAGATGTGGGAAACATTCCATCTCTCTCAGGTACCAGAGTCACAGAAGATGCCAGTTGAACAGAAATGGACTAGGGAGGGAGGTGGGAGGCTTATCTGTCTGTGGACTAGCATGGAGTGCTGTCATTCCTCACTTTTCTTGTTTCTACAAATTGTAGCAGAGTAATGCTCCAAGTATGTGACTTTGGACTTCTGCTTTGAAAGGCCCAGTGGCTTTCCAACCAAATCCTTAGACTCCATCTATTGATGTGTTTGTCTAATAAATCCTTTTTTGTAACTAAAAAAAATAGAATGTAGAGGGAAACTCAGTACTTAGTTCCATTGGCATATCCCAACAGAAAAGGTATGGGGTAAGCAATCCACATGAAAGGAAACTCAGGTACACAAGATGTTTTCCTTGTCCTTCCATGAAACTTTGGTGGTAAGGTTAAGGCAACAATGTACTCCCAGTGAGCCTACTGATAAAAATACCTGTATGAACAGTGAACTTCTTTAAGGCAAGAAGTACTTGTGGAGAAAGAAATGTACACATGTAGAGCTCTATCCTGAACTGGAGGTAGAGCGAGTCCCAGCTTAATAATTTGTTGGTTTAATTCATTGGTGCTTTTATTGGAAACATTTTTTTATTATAGACAGAACCTGTTTAGATCACTTAATTGTACAGCTACACAAATAACTGACGGGAGATAGAAAATAATATGGACTTTGTATGGACACCTTCCTACCATCACATTTGACTCAACTTTCATTTATGCTAAATATTTTTGTTGACTACTTCCTAAACCCAAGTGGACCATAATGTTATTAAAAAAAACAAAAAAACAAAAAACTAAAACTAAAACAAAAAAAACTGAAAAAAACCTCTAATGTTACAGGTATGATTTTTCTTTCCTTTTTAAGATTTTATGTATTATTTATAAGAGACAGAGAGAGAGACAGAGACACAGAGACACAGGCAGAGGGAGAAGCAGGCTCCATGCAGGGAGCCTGAAGTGGGACTTGATCCTGGCACCCCAGGGTCATGCCCTGGGCTGATGGTGGCACTAAACCACTGAGCTACCCAGGCTGCCCAATTTTTTTCTATTTACTTCTATCTCATTTATTTCTATCACATTTTCAGAACTCTCTGATCCTTTTCTGTGGCTCAAACTGGTCCATTGAGTAGAGCTTTACATTTAATGCCTTCAAAACCTCCCTGAAATGCAGCCTGCTCGGTAGAGAACTGGCTGTCTTTGTTCCAAAATTTTATGCTCTTAATTTACTCATTCTGGATAGAAGTCAGCCTTTCTCACCCACCCCCCAGTATTTCTCCTTCCTAAATAACATTCAACTCCATTATTTCCTCTCAGTTTCTACTCCCACTAGCAGTGCGCAGCCTGCACCCTCCCTGTGTTTTATTACAGTCCATCTCCAATATATGTGTTCTTCACACTCCCAAGGTAATGATTTTTTTTTAAATTGAGATGAAATTCACATAACATCAATCATTGTAAAGTGAACAATGCAGGGGCACCTGGTGGCTCAGTCAGTTAAGGATCTGCCTTCGGCTCGGGTCATGATGCCAGGGTCCTGGGATCGAGTCCTACATTGGGCTCCTGAATAGAGTAGTCTGCTTCTCCCTCTGCCCCTCCCCATGTTTGTGCTCACATGCCTGTGCATTCTCTCTCTCTTTTTCTCTCTCTCTCCTTCTCTCTCAAATAAATAAATAAATAAATAAATAAATAAATAAATAAATAAAATATTTGAAAAATAAAGTGAAATGTACTCATTGGCATTGAGTATGTACTCATTGGCATTGGCATACTCATTGGCAACCATCTCCTTATCTCATGTCCAGACATTAATATTCCCAAATAAAATCCCATGCCAATTAAGGAATCATTCCCTACTCTACACAGATCCTGACAATACTAATCTTCCATTTCTACAGATTTACCTATTCTGGATATTTCATGTAAATGAATCCTACAATATGTGACCTTTGTGACTGGGTCCTTTTACTTAGCATAATGTTTTCAAGGTTTGTCTACATTGTAGCATGTGTCAATACATCATTCTTCTTTGGCTGAATGATATTCTGTTGTATGGATATGCCACAATTTGTTTATTCATTATCGATGAACATTTGGGTTGTTTCTCCCTTTTGGCTATTGTGAATTGCTTTGAGACTAACAGGTGCATACAACTATTTAAGTACCTATTTTAAATTCTTTGAGGTATATCCCGAGGAGTAGAATTGCTTGTGTCATATGGTGATGACTTTTCAAGGAATTGCTTTACTATTTTTCATAATAGCTACACCATTTTATATTCCGGCCAGGAGTGCCTGCAACTGCCAGTTTTTTCACATCTTTGTCAATGTATGTAATTTTCTGCTTTTTAAAATTACAGTCACCTTAGGGCGAGTGAAATGATACCTCCTTGTAGTTTTGATTAAATCAAAACTTTAAAAGTTCCCAAAGTATTAATAATATTGAGCATCTTCCTATGTACTTGCTTGTTGGTATTTGTATCTTCTCTGGAAAAATGTCTGTTCAACATCTCTTCCCATTTAAAAATTTTGTTGTTTGTCTTTTGTTGTTGTTATATTTGTCTTTTGTTTTATTGCTATTGTAAGTGGTTGAATGTTAAGAGTTCTTTGTATATTCTAGATACTAGGCTCTTACCAGATATATGATATACAAATATCTTCTTACATTCTATAAGTTGTCTTTTCCCTTTCTAAATAATATCCTCTGATGCACAAAACTTTTCAATGTTAAGGGCACCTGGCTGGCTTAGTCAGTAGAACATGAAACTCTTGGTTTGGGGGTTGTGAGTTTGAGCACCTATGTTGGATGCAGAGATTATTTAAAAAAAAATAACATCTTAAAAAAAAACTTTTCAATGTTGACATCCAATTTATCTGTTTTTTTCTTTTCTTTTTCTCAGCATACTTTTGGTGTCAGATCTAAGAATTGCCAATTTTAAGTTCATGAAGATTTACTCTCATGGTTTTTTTTCTAAGTTTGATAGTTTTAACTCTTACATTTAGGTCTTTGACCTACTTTAAGTTAGTTTTTTGTATATAGTGTGAAGTTGAGGTCCATTCTTTGCATTACTTTTCTATTTTTCACCATGCAATGTGATGTTAGGTGTGAGTTTTTCATAAATATCCTTTGTTATGTTAAGGAAGTTCCCTTCTATCCTAGTTTTCTGAGTATTTTTATCAAAACAGGGCATTGGATTTTGTCAAAGGTTTTGCTTCATTAACTGAGATGATTTTTTTATCTTTTGTTTTATTAATGCAGTATATTACATTGTTTGATTTTATAAAAATTACCAGTGAAATTACCATTGCAGTCTGGATAAGTATCATTTGGTCATGACTTGCAAATCTTTTAATATACTTTAGAACAAGAGTTTTTGTTTTTGTTTTTGGTTTTTTTTTGAAGATTTTTACATCTTTATTCAATAGGAATATTGATATTTACTTATTATTTATTTATTTATTTATTTATTTATTCAATATTTTCTTTCTAGATTGGCCTTAAAATATTTTTGTCTGGCTTTGGTATTGAGGTAATGGTGCCTTCACAGAATAAATTAGGAAGTGTTTCCTCTTCTATTTTTTGGGAAAATTTGAGGGGATTAGTGTTAATTCAGCTTTAAATGGTGGAATTTATCAGTGAAACTCTCTAGTTTCAGGCTTTTCTTTTTGGGAAGTTTTTTCCTTGACAGAGTCTCTTTACTTGTTACTGTCTCTGGAATTTTTCTATTTCTTTTTGAATCAGTTTTGGTTATTTGTGTGCTCCTAAGAACATATCCATTTCATCCAAGTTATCTGATTTGTTGGCTGCCACCAACACTCTATGAAGGCACAAATACGAGGTGTGTCTTTCCAGTGTCTGCTGTATCCAATCATAAAGCAAAGTTAAATCACAATTATAAAGCAGGTTCAGGATTCCAGATCCGGTGACAATTTACCATGTGATTAAAATTGGCTTCTTGGGGATCCCTGGGTGGCTCCGTGGTTTAGCACCTGCCTTTGGCCCAGGGTGTGATCCTGGAGTCCCAGGATTGAGTCCCACGTTGGGCTCCCATCATGGAGCCTGCTTCTCCCTCCTCCTGTGTCTCTGCCTCCCTCCCTCCCTCGCTCTCTCTCTCTCTCTCTCATAAATAAGTAAATGAATAAATCTTTAAAAATAAAATAAAATAAAATAAAATTGGCTTCTTACACAGCACACAAATCAGGACAGAAGACAAGCCAAACACACCACAAACAAGAAAACATAAGGATACAGGAAGTTAACCAACCAAACTCGAAGTCAATCTGTGGGCGTTCAGTTGAGATAAGGCCTCGATCTGGTCCAGGTCAGCTCCTGTGGCACTTACTGCTTCTAATGTTCAAGCAGTGAAGGATTTTGGTTCTCTTCGGAGATCAATGAGTAGAGCCTTTGGTGACAATTGTCTTTTGTAAGTGGTCAGAGAAGGAGTCAGTTTCCTGAAGCAGTGGTGCTGATCTGCATCTCTGTCCTTTGTTCTGTGTGGTTTCATACACTACTTCCTCTGCATCCCTTGTTCCCACTGCCTGGCATTTACACACACACACACACACACACATACATGAACGCTCGTGTGTGCACGCGCACACACACATGCATACACACGATATTTGAGTTACAGTTGAGTGGCATGAGCAAAATTGCAAAAAAAAAAATGATGTATGTTGATCTCGGTTCTTTACAATTTTGCTCAAATGCCACTTCACTCATTAACACTAGGCCCTTAGGCATGATCATGGGATGACCATGCCATGAAGCTCCCCCAGCATGCCATAGCTATTGAACTTCTAGTATCTTTGCTCTTATCCCTATGGTGATGACTTCCAGATCTCTTTTTCTCCTGCCTAGATCTCTCTTCTGAAATTTTTTTTGAGGCAGATTTTTTGAGCTGCCTGTCACACATCTCTCCTGTGTTCTAGATTGAAATCAGTATCTCCCCCAGTCTTTTCAGTCATTGAACACAATCCCTTTACCTATATATCTCTCTCTAGGCTCCACCATGTCCAAATAACTCAAACTAAAGCTCTGAGCATCATGCCAGACACTTTTCCCTAAGCCATGACCAACAGCATCATCTAGTTGAGCTTCTATCGTGGGAAAGATCTAGTGATCCAGTTTGTATATATTTTCTCTGATCCTCACTACATCCCAGAGATATCCAGATCTTTCCACTTTCTGAAGCAACTGAGGCTCACTGAAATTGAGTGACTTGCCTCTTCTCCACCACTTACAACTGGCCGAGTTGATTCTAGGATTCAAAGCCAAGTAGCCCCCATTCACTCCCAGTAATTCTTGACAGTCTTCATTCTGTATATTTCCCAAACTTATTATCCTCTCTAAATTTCCCTTAAAAAATAAAGATTTATTTACTTATTCATGAGAGACACAGACAGAGAGAGAGAGAGAGGCAGAGACAGAAGCAGAGGGAGAAGCAGCCTCCTCGCAGGGAGCCCAATGCGGGATTCGATCCCAGATTCCAGGATCACAACCTGAGCCAAAGGTAGTTGCTCAACCACAAAGCCACCGAGGTGTCCCTCCTCTTGAAATTACCATCGCCACCTACACTCCTCTCTTTTTCTCATTCTGACATCCAATCCAGTAACAACTCTGATTGGCCCTACATTTAAAATAAGCTGAATAAATATCAAGGAGGGAGACAGAACATGAGAGACTCCTAACTCTGGGACACGAACTAGGGGTGGTGGAAGCGGAGGTGGGTGGGGGGTGGGGGTGGGGGTGACTAGATGACAGGCACTAAGGGGGGCACTTGATGGGATGAGCACTGGGTGTTATTCTATATGTTGGCAAATTGAACACCAATAAAAATAAATTTATAAAAAAAATAAATAAAATGTTAGTTATGAAAAAAATAAGACAGGATTCTCCATCTTGAAAAAATAAAATAAAATAAAATAAATAAAATAATAATAAAATAAGCTGAGAATCTGAACATTTTCACATCTCCCCAGCAATCAGCTTAGTGTCCTGCAATAATGCAGTAGTTTCTTAATTTATCTGTCTTCTACCATTGCTCCTCACAGTCTGTCCTAAGCTGCCCACCCCTGAGTCAGATTTTATATATTTTAGGTGTAGGTTGTATATGTATTATATTTTACTCATTTGCTTAAACCCTCTAATGACTGTTCATCCCATTTAGAGTGAAAACCTAAGTTTTACTATGGTCTAAAAGTCCCTACAGGTCTGTACCCCCATTCTCCTACCCCAACCATTGTGACTTCACCACCCATGTCCACCTCACTCTGGCCACATCACTTCCTAGCTGTTTTTCAGACACACTAAGTAATTTCCAATGAATAGGGGCTTTTGTTTGTTTGTTTCTTTTTTGTTTTGTTTTGTTTTGTTTTGGCAGCTTCTCTGGCCTGGGACCCCTTTCACAGGTTCCTTTATGGCTTTCTCCTATACTAATTTCAGTTCTCTGCTCAAACTCTTCTCTTTCTTATTTCCATTACTTTCTTAACCCCCACCCCATATTCTTCTCCTTCATGGCACTTACATCCACCTGAAATCTCACATATTTGCTTGTTTAATTATTTATCATGTATTATAGGTTCTGTGATGACAGTTTTTTTTTTTTTTCTTATTGTCAATTGCTGTGTCCCCAGGTCTAGAACCTTGCCTGGCAGATAAGAACATTTAGTGAATATTTTGAAAAGCATGAATCAAGGAGCACTATCTTAATTCATATTCAAATTATTTCTGTCTTGGAGTGGAATAATCGTATTGGCCTTGCTGACTCCAGTTTCATATTCTCCAGCTTGCTGACTAAATGGTATTTTAGCTTTAGCCTCTACTTAGAATCCTTTAATTAATTCCCACTACTTGCAGAAGATGCTTCCAGTTTCTTCTTATAATTACCGAGATCATCAAGGTTCGGCTCCAGCTTCAATTTTAACTTCTTTTTCAAGTTATTCCCCTTATTTAAATTTATTTCAATTTGTTGCTCTAATAATATGTTTCTTTAGCCTTAGTAAACTGTTTTCAGTTCCCCACATGAGCCTTGCTTGTCATACCTCCGTACTTTTGCGCATTCTTTTCCCTCTCCGTGGGATATCATTCCCCACCTTATGACATGAGAACACCCATACATCCAGGAGGACTGGATTGCATGCTCATCTGTTCCTTCTCCTAGCATTATGTTCATGGCATTGAAAATATTTCTTTTTAGTACTGGACTCCACAGGGCAGGACAGAATGCTTTGTCGTGCTGTTGCTAACTGAAGTGGCAGGCACACTGTATGTGATTGATAAATATTAACTGAAGATTTTTGTATAGAATTCTAATATTATTTCTCAAGATTCTTTGTTAAATGTGTTGTTTCACTTCACTTTAAAACAAAATCCGTTTACTGCTGCCATAGAGAAAGAATCAGTATTTCCCTATTCTTTGGCATGTAAATTAATACTAATTTGAAGTAGGTTGAAGGGTTGGCTAAGCACTTCAGGTGGAAAGAAAAAAAAGGAAGCATCCGCATTGCACTCTTTGGATTCTTTCTTGCTCTCCAGTAATTTTAAAAGACCATGAATGTCCTCGCATTTGACTGATTTATGCAAAACATCAGTTTCAAGTTTCTTAATGACTACATTTAAGTTCATGAAAACGTGATGTGTAGGTGGTCACTTTCACAAATGTGACATCAGCTACTTCTACTGACATTTAATTCTCTACCTGACCCTCATTCAACAAGCTCTTGGGTTGTTCTCATCCCAGTTCCTATGTGGAGCTTCTAGGACTTCTTAATTCAGAGTCATTATCAATGACTTCAGCGTTTTGCTCAACTTCCTTTGCATTTCTCCAGCTTGCTGCTGCTGTGATTTCCCCAGGGTGACCATGTAAATGAACTTGAACTTGTGAGTTCAGCACTGGTGAGCTGAACTGAGAACCTCCTTTATTTTTTCAGAGATTTTTATTTCTTAAAAATGCTGTCAGCCACGCAAATGTCAACTCACATAGCTTTCTTTATTTGAAGTTCGAGTCTTTAATAATGGTCTGTCCTTGGGGTCGGAAAGACTATGAACCCAGACTGCATGGGTTTAAGTCCTGGAAACCACTTCTTAGTTCTGTGACCTTGGGAAACCTGCTTGAGACACTGAAGTGAATGTGTCGGTTTCCTTCTGTAAGATGGGGTTCATAATACTAGTATGTGCCTAAAAGGACGACGTGAGGATTGCACAAGTTAATGATTGTGAATTGCAAAGAATGGTTCCTGGCACATAATGAAAGCTGATATTAGCCCTTCGACCTAGTCCCTGTGCTGAACACTGAAATGAGACAGTGAAGAAGACACTATGTCCTCTGTGGTCACAGAGGTCACATTCCTGTGGGGTACAGACATTGAACAAATAAACCTGAATAAATACCTAATTGCATTTTATGATAAAGCCTGTGAATAATTTAAAAAAGGAGGACGGGGAGGCATAAAAGGATACTTAAGGCAGAAGTCTCTGAAAAAGTAGCTTTAAGGAACCTAAAAGATGAGGAGGAGTCAGCCATGGGGAAGAGAACATTCCAGGCTCAGGGAACAGCATAAATCAAGACTGGAGGGTATTACGCTGAGTGAAATAAGTCAGTCGGATGAGGACAAACATTATATGGTCTCATTCATCTGGGGAATATAAAAAGTAGTGACAGGGAATAAAGGGGAAAGGAGAAAATAGGAGTAGGAAATATCAGAAAGGGAGACAGAACATGAGAGACTCCTAAGTCTGGGAAACGAACTAGGGGTGGGGGAAAGGGAGGAGGGCGGGGGTGACTGGTGACAGGCACTGAGGGGGCACTTGATGGGATGAGTCCTGGGTGTTATTCTATGTGTTGGCAAATTGAACACCAATAAAAAATAAATTTACAAAAAAAAAGGCCTGTAGGTGGGAAAGAGCCTGGGTATTAGGGGAGGTAAGAAGGCAAGTGGAGCCAGAGCATAGTGAGAAAGAAGGGAGGCAGATGAAGTTGGAGAGCAAATTGATGGGCCTTTTAACCATGGCAAGGAATTTATTTTGAATCTACGTTCAGTGGGAATCCAATGAAGAATTTGGTATCTGTTGTTTATTACATGAGGTTTAGAGAAGGAGCCAGATAAATAGAAAACAGGGTACATTATAATTCTTTGTTATTTATGGCAACAAATTTTGATTACACTTACAAAAACGTTAGGCAATTTAGAAGTTTTTTTTTTTTTACTTGAAAATAACCTCTATAGTTACCTTCTTCAATTTCTCTGGAGTTGTTTCACAAGCTTTGGTAAACCTACATTGCTCACAGGATTTTTCCTATCTATCAATAAAATCCGTGAATTCGTGGGTCAAAATTCCCTGACAACTTCTTCAGTGTGTCTGGGCCTGTTTGGTGGGGGAACTTATTCCCGAGCAACTTATTCCCACGCACAGAGGCAGCCCCTGCGGCTCCGGCTGACAGCACAGGACAAGGGCTGCGGCTCACCTCTTTCACCCCAACCCGATTCCTTTGTTTTTGAAGAATGTATTTATTCACGATAGACACACAGAGAAAGAGAGAGAGCGAGGCAGAGACACAGGCAGAGGCAGAGGCAGGCTCCACGCAGGGAGCCCCACGCGGACTCCACCCCTGGGCTCCAGGGTCAGGCCCAGGCTGAAGGCGCGTCAACCGCTGGGCCGCCCGGGCCGCCCCCAATTTCTTAAAAGCTGCGCGGGCAGACAGTCACCAGGCCCTCTCCAGCTGTGCTCGGTGCCACGCAGGCGGCTTCTTGACTGGCTCGAAGCATCTAAGCAAAAGTTTGCGGGGGGGGGGGGGGGGGTCCCTGGGGCCACGTTAAGATGCAACCGGCGCGCAGTTCACATCACTTTGAAAACAAAAAAAAACAGAAAATCGCTTTGAAACTGCCGAACTGGGATCCTGGGCCTCACTCCGCAGGCCTCGGAGCGGGCGTCAGAGCCAGGTTTTGCAGTCCTCTCGCCTCAGCTGCGGCCCCGCGACCACAATTCCAGGTGCCCGCCAGGACCCTTCGAGCCCCGACAGCCCGGAAGCGCCTGACCACGCCTACCCACTGCGCCTGCGCGAGGCGCCCCCTCCGGCGAGCGGGGAGACTGGCGCTGGGCGGGCCGAGAGGCTCGTCGCGCCTGCGCGAAGGCCCCGGGGAGCAGCGTCGTTACTTTCCAAACGACTGGCGGGAACCGTTGGAGGCCGTGCGGTCGCCGTCTGGTCTGCCGGGCAGCAGCGCGCTCCCTCGTCCCTAGGCCTGGCCGTGGCGCCGCAGCTCTCCCGCGAGCAGAGGCGGAAATCGTGGCCCAGTTCTTCTGTGAGTCCCCCTCCCGCAGGCCAGAGGGCGGGGACAGCTGAGGCCAGCGGCCCTGGAGGCCCGGCCGGCCCGGAGGCGGGGGCCGGGGGTGGGGGGCGGCTCTGCTCCAGCGCCCGCCTGGCTGGAGAATCTAATCTAGGCGCCTTGCTCCTGGGGGAGCGGGAAGCCCAGGTGCTGCCCGGCCTGCCTCGCGCCGCGCCCCTGCACCAGCAGCCTTGCGGGAAACTGCGGATCCCACAGGCCGCCCAGCCCGGCCGCCCGGCACCACCCCGAGCGGTGGAGCCCAGTGCACTTTGAACAGCCCATCCACCAAGCTTTGATTCCGGTACTGAGGGCGATGGGCTAGATTTAGGACCAGGCCATGCTTGTACCCTCTGATAGACTCTGGCAGGAGAAGAGGAGGGAAAAGTGAGGGAGAGGCTTGCTCTGGAGCATCCGACCGGTTAATCAATCAATAAAATAAAAAATAAAAATAAAATGTTGACAGAAAAAAAATCTAAATTCTATATTCAGCAAAATATCTTTCATAAATGAGAGTAAAGACAAACTGACAAGGTTATTATATAACTCATAGGGAAATTCAAGTGATCTAGAATTTGCAAGTGATTTTTTAAAAATAATAAAGTTGGAGGATTTATTCCATTTGATTTCAAGATTACAAAGTTAAAGTACCAAGGCACTATAGTAATGGCAGAGAATAGACATTCAGATAAATGGAACAGAAATGACAATCCAGAAATACATCAATTACATAACCAATTGATTTTTCAACAAAGATGTCAAAAATTTAAGGCTTGGGGAAAGATTGTCTTTTTAGTAAACTATGCTAGAATAATTGGATATACACACACACACACACACACAAATGGACCTCAGCCTTCTCATTACACCATACCTGAAAAATAATTAAAAATAAACATAGGAGCTAAATCTTTTTTTTTTTTTTTTATGATAGTCATACACAGAGAGAGAGAGGCAGAGACACAGGCAGAGGGAGAAGCAGGCTCCATGCATCGGGAGCCCGACGTGGGATTCGATCCCGAGTCTCCAGGATCGCGCCCTGGGCCAGAGGCAGGCGCCAAACTGCTGCGCCACCCAGGGATCCCAGGAGCTAAATCTTTTAAAATATAAGGGAAGGTCTAGAATCTAATTTAGGCAGAGATTTCTTAGGCAAGACATAATAATAAGCCCATAAATGAAAATTTTGTTAATTGGACTCCACCAAAACCAAAAATTTTACTTGTCAAAGGACACTACTGAAAATGAAAAGGCAGCCACAAAATGAGAGAAAATATTTGCAAAACATACATCTGACTAAAGGTAGATCCAGACACATAGCCACAAAATATACAAAGAACTTGTATAACACAATAACAGGAGAAACTTTTCAATTAAGAAGTGAGCAAAAGAAAGACACTTCATAAAAGAAGACACTCTGGCTAACAAGCTCCTGGAAAGATACTCAACATCATCAAGCATTAAGAAAATGCAAACCAAAATTATAAAATACCAGTATGGAACCATTTAAAAGGTTAAAATAAAAAGGCTGAGAAATCCAATTATTGACAAGGATGTAGAGAACAGTGGAAGTCTCCTATATCTCTGGTAGGAATGCAAAACACTGAAATCACTTTGTATAATAGTCTGGAAATTTCTTTTTTTTTAACTTATTTATGATAGTCACAGAGAGAGAGAGAGAGACACGCAGAGGCAGAAGCAGCTCCATGCACCGGGAGCCCGACGTGGGATTTGATCCCGGGTCTCCAGGGTTGAGCCCTGGGCCAAAGGCAGGCGCTAAACCGCTGCGCCATCCAGGGATCCCTAGTCTGGCAATTTCTGAAAAAGTTAACCATAGGGCGCCCGGGCGGCTCAGTCCCTTAAACATCTGCCTTCCACTCAGGTCATGATACTGGGGCCCTGGGATTCGGCCCGCATCTGACACGTGGGCAGGTGCTCTCTCTCGTTCCCTCTCAAATAAATAAATAAAATCTTAAGGGAAAAAAAAAACATACAGTTAACCATGTGTCTACAGAAACAATAGCAAAAAATTTAAAAACTAAAAAATAGTAATGTTTGGCAGTGTTTTTAAAAACATATGTAGAAGTAAATTGAACGCAATTTTTGGCACAAAGAATGAGACAGGGAAATGGAAAATCCACCTATGCGAATTAGCATAATACTGTTTGAAGGGGATGATAATTCATTTTATTTTTTGAAGATTTTATTTATTCATTCATGAGAGGCGAGAGAGAGAGAGCGAGAAAGAGAGGCAGAGGCACAGGCAGAGGGAGAAGCCGGCTCCAGGCAGGGAGCCCATGCAGGGCTCGATCGGGGTCCCCAGGGTCACCCCCCGGCTGCAGGCGGCGCAAAACCGCTGGGCCCCGGGCTGCCCCGAAGGAGATGAGCACCTAAAAACGACAGCCCCTATGGACCCGTAGTGTTTCCTTTCTGGCTCCAAAAATCGTTTCTTTCGTCAGCTGAGAAAGCTTCTCCTAGGCTGCTGCTGCAGGCTCCTCCGGGACTTGGGCGCCCGCACAGCCGGCCCCGCGGCGCTGGGGTGACCCCCGGCCTCCGCCCCCCGCCTGCCAGGCTGGACGGCACCTTCCCCTGGGGCCCGGCAGGGGGGGGCAGCAAGTTCTCCAGCCTTTCCTCCTGTTCTCCGGGGCCTCTGTCCGAGCCGCCTTCCAGGGGGTCCCGGGGGGCCGGACGGTCCGTGAAGGGGGAGCCTGGCAGGGAGACCCCCGGACGGCGAGCTCTCCCCGCGCGGCCGCCCACTGCGAGAGCGGCTGGGGTGTGCAACAGCACGTGAACCCCACGGCTAGGCCCGCGGCCGCACCGACCACAAATCTGCGTCCAGGCAGAGGCTTCCGGCCGCAGGCGGGAAAGCGCCGGCTTCGAGCTTGCTTCCTCCCGCACGTCGAAGGCGAGCGCGGCTGCAGGCTCCGCGGGACCAGCTCCAGACCCGGGGACGCCCGCCTGAGCGGAAGCAGCTCCGCTCCCACAGGCCTCGAGCGGCTCCGGCGCCCGCCGGCTCCGAGGAGCGACTGCGCACGCGCAAGTCGAGAGGCGGGCGGGGCCGTCGGGCGCCTGCAGCTGCCGGCGCGTGCGGGGCGCGGCGGCAGGGGCTCCCCGGGAGAGAGACCAGGGCTTCCGGGCGGCCTCCGAGATCCCGGGGCCGCGTGCTGGAAGCCTGCCTGAAAACACCCCGCCAGGGCCGCTCCTCTGCCGCCGGCTCCTGCCCGGCCACTGTTCGGGGCCCTTGGCCGCACGACGGACGGAGGACGGCTCTCTGTGGAGCAGCGCGCGGGCTCCCCGGCTCGCGCCCCCCCTGCCCGGGGCCTGCGGCGCGAGGTACGTGCGGCTCCCGGCCCTGCCTTCCTGTGGGCGCGACGAGGGGGAAGGTGGGATCAGGTGCGTCTCTGCAGCCCCACGAGGAGAGGGTTTTCATACAATTGGATGACAGGATGTTCCGCGGGAGGTGGAGGAGGGTACAGCGATGGCGGTTTGGTTTTGGCAGAGACTTTTTAAAAGTTCAGCTATAAGAATGAATCGAGACAGGGCATTCGTATTTAGATGGAGTGAATTCACCTGCCAAATCCATCCCATTAAAGAAAAAATGTGGGCAGCCCGGGTGGCTCACGGTTTAGCGTGGCCTGCAGCCCAGGGCGTGACCCTAGAGCCTCGGGATCGAGTCCCGCTTCGGGCCCCTGCCTGGGGCCTGCTTCTGTCTCTCTGTGTCTCATGAATAAATAAATAAATAAATAAATGAATAAATAAATAAATAAGATCCTTAAAAGAAACAAAAGAAAAAAAGTTAATGGTGTTTAGGAGAAGAGGAGGGAAACTGAATTTCTGGCCAAACACCAGTTGGTCATTACTGCTGAGCTTTACCACACAACTGTGTGTTCTGCTCTACCCTTGGTTTCAGTGCCCTCAAATACCATCACAAGTCAGGGGTGGGCTGCAGCTCTGGGAGTGTCCCTAACAATTCCCCTTTCTTTTAGGAGTTTGATGTCTTTCAGGATTTTCCTTTTTGTCGGTTAAAGCCGCTCACGAGATGGCATGGGTGGTGGGTTAGGTGGGGAAGTCAGATTGGTGTGGCCAAATGTGGAGAAAATTCCTAAAGACAGGATGATCAACAACAACAACCACAAGAGAAGACACCTGGGTGACCCAGTGGGTTAAGCCTTTGCCTTTGGCTCAGGTCATGATCCCAGGGTCCTGAAATGGAGCCCCGCATCAGGCTCCTTGCTCAGTGGGGAGTCTGCTTCTCCCTCTCCTGAGCTTGTGCTCTCTGTCACTGTCTCTGCGTCTCTCTCAAAGAAATAAATACAACCCTAAATAAAAACAGACAAGAAACAACAATAACGACAGGAGGAGCAAGATGGCGGAAGAGTAGGGTCTCCAAATCACCTGTCTCCACCAAACTACCTAGAAAACCTTCAAATTATCCTGAAAATCTATGAATTCGGCCTGAGATTTAAAGAGAGACCAGCTGGAATGCTACAGTGAGAAGAGTTCGCGCTTCTATCAAGGTAGGAAGACGGGGAAAAAGAAGTAAAGAAACAAAGGCCTCCAAGGGGGAGGGGCCCCGCGAGGAGCCGGACTGAGGCCGGGGCGAGTGTCCCCAGGACAGGAGAGCCCCGTCCCGGAGACGCAGGAGCTGCACCGACCTTCCCGGGGGAAAGGGGCTCGCAGGGAGGTGGAGCAGGACCCAGGAGGGCGGGGATGCCCTCGGGCTCCCCGGGACAGTAACAGCAACTGCGCGCCCAGGAGAGTGCGCCGAGCTCCCTAAGGGCTGCAGCGCGCACGGCAGGACCCGGCGGGACCAGGAGCAGCTCGGAGGGGCTTGGGCGGCAGCTCCGCGGAGGGGGCTGCGCGGCCCGGGAGCGCGAATCCAACAGCGCAGGCTCCGGAGCACAGGGCGCCGGGACACAGCCCAGGATCCGGCCTCCCCCGGGACAGGCAGAGGCCGGGAGGGCCCAGGACAGCAAGGACGCTCCTGCCCCAGCTGAGCAGAGCAGCGGCCCCGCCCCGGAGCCTCCAGGCCCTGCAGACGGAGTTCCTGCCGGAGCTGAATCCAGGTTTCCAGAGCTGCCCCGCCACTGGGGCTGTTCCTCCTGCGGCCTCACGGGGTAAACAACCCCCACTGAGCCCTGCACCAGGCAGGGGCACAGCAGCTCCCCCAACTGCTAACACCTGAAAATCAGCACAACAGGCCCCTCCCCCAGAACACCAGCTAGACTGACAACTTCCAGGAGAAGCCAAGGGACTTAAAGAACACAGAATCAGAAGATACTCCCCGGTGGTTCTTTTTTTGTTTGTTTGTTTTTGTTTTTGTTTTTGTTTTGTTTTGCTTTTTGATTTGTTTCCTTCCCCCACCCCCTTTTTTTCTCCTTTTTCTTTCTCTTTTTCTTCTTTTTTTTTTTTTTTTCGTTTTTTTTTTCTTTTTCTTCCCTTTTTTTTTCTCTTTCTCTTTTCTCTCCTTCTTTCTCTCCTCTCTTTTTCTCTTTTCCCCAATACAACTTGCTTTTGGCCACTCTGCACTGAGCAAAATGACTAGAAGGAAAACCTCACCTCAAAAGAAAGAATCAGAAACAGTCCTCTCTCCCACAGAGTTACAAAATCTGGATTACAATTCAATGTCAGAAAGCCAATTCAGAAGCACTATTATACAGCTACTGGTGGCTATAGAAAAAAGTATAAAGGACTCAAGAGACTTCATGACTGCAGAATTTAGAGCTAATCAGGCAGAAATTAAAAATCAATTGAATGAGATGCAATCCAAACTAGAAGTCCTAACGACGAGGGTTAACGAGGTGGAAGAACGAGTGAGTGACCTAGAAGACAAGTTGATAGCAAAGAGGGAAACTGAGGAAAAAAGAGACAAACAATTAAAAGACCATGAAGATAGATTAAGGGAAATAAACGACAGCCTGAGGAAGAAAAACCTACGTTTAATTGGGGTTCCCGAGGGCGCCGAAAGGGACAGAGGGCCAGAATATGTATTTGAACAAATTCTAGCTGAAAACTTTCCTAATCTGGGAAGGGAAACAGGCATTCAGATCCAGGAAATAGAGAGATCCCCCCCTAAAATCAATAAAAACCATTCAACACCTCGACATTTAATTGTGAAGCTTGCAAATTCCAAAGATAAAGAGAAGATCCTTAAAGCAGCAAGAGACAAGAAATCCCTGACTTTTATGGGGAGGAGTATTAGGGTAACAGCAGACCTCTCCACAGAGACCTGGCAGGCCAGAAAGGGCTGGCAGGATATATTCAGGGTCCTAAATGAGAAGAACATGCAACCAAGAATACTTTATCCAGCAAGGCTCTCATTCAAAATGGAAGGAGAGATAAAGAGCTTCCAAGACAGGCAGCAACTAAAAGAATATGTGACCTCCAAACCAGCTCTGCAAGAAATTTTAAGGGGGCCTCTTAAAATTCCCCTTTAAGAAGAAGTTCAGTGGAACAGTCCACAAAAACAAAGACTGAATAGATATCATGATGACAGTAAACTCATATCTCTCAATAGTAACTCTGAATGTGAACGGGCTTAATGACCCCATCAAAAGGCGCAGGGTTTCAGACTGGATAAAAAAGCAGGACCCATCTATTTGCTGTCTACAAGAGACTCATTTTAGACAGAAGGACACCTACAGCCTGAAAATAAAAGGTTGGAGAACCATTTACCATTCGAATGGTCCTCAAAAGAAAGCAGGGGTAGCCATCCTTATATCAGATAAACTAAAATTTACCCCAAAGACTGTAGTGAGAGATGAAGAGGGACACTATATCATACTTAAAGGATCTATTCAACAAGAGGACTTAACAATCCTCAATATATATGCTCCGAATGTGGGAGCTGCCAAATATATAAATCAATTATTAACCAAAGTGAAGAAATACTTAGATAATAATACACTTATACTTGGTGACTTCAATCTAGCTCTTTCTATACTCGATAGGTCTTCTAAGCAAAACATCTCCAAAGAAATGAGAGCTTTAAATGATACACTGGACCAGATGGATTTCACAGATATCTACAGAACTTTACATCCAAACTCAACTGAATACACATTCTTCTCAAGCGCACATGGAACTTTCTCCAGAATAGACCACATATTGGGTCACAAATCGGGTCTGAACAGATACCAAAAGATTGGGATTGTCCCCTGCATATTCTCGTACCATAATGCCTTGAAATTAGAACTAAATCACAACAAGAAGTTTGGAAGGACCTCAAACACATGGAGGTTAAGGACCATCCTGCTAAAAGATGAAAGGGTCAACCAGGAAATTAAGGAAGAATTAAAAAGATTCATGGAAACTAATGAGAATGAAGATACAACCGTTCAAAATCTTTGGGATGCAGCAAAAGCAGTCCTAAGGGGGAAATACATCGCAATACAAGCATCCATTCAAAAACTGGAAAGAACTCAAATACAAAAGCTAACCTTACACATAAAGGAGCTAGAGAAAAAACAGCAAATAGATCCTACACCCAAGAGAAGAAGGGAGTTAATAAAGATTCGAGCAGAACTCAACGAAATCGAGACCAGAAGAACTGTGGAACAGATCAACAGAACCAGGAGTTGGTTCTTTGAAAGAATTAATAATATAGATAAACCATTAGCCAGCCTTATTAAAAAGAAGAGAGAGAAGACTCAAATTAATAAAATCATGAATGAGAAAGGAGAGATCACTACCAACACCAAGGAAATACAAACGATTTTAAAAACATATTATGAACAGCTATACGCCAATAAATTAGGCAATCTAGAAGAAATGGACGCATTCCTGGAAAGCCACAAACTACCAAAACTGGAACAGGAAGAAATAGAAAACCTGAACAGGCCAATAACCAGGGAGGAAATTGAAGCAGTCATCAAAAACCTCCCAAGACACAAGAGTCCAGGGCCAGATGGCTTCCCAGGAGAATTTTATCAAATGTTTAAAGAAGAAATCATACCGATTCTCCTAAAGCTGTTTGGAAAGATAGAAAGAGATGGAGTACTTCCAAATTCGTTCTATGAAGCCAGCATCACCTTAATTCCAAAGCCAGACAAAGACCCCGCCAAAAAGGAGAATTACAGACCAATATCCCTGATGAACATGGATGCAAAAATTCTCAACAGAATACTGGCCAATAGGATCCAACAGTACATTAAGAAAATTATTCACCATGACCAAGTAGGATTTATCCCTGGGACACAAGGCTGGTTCAACACCCGTAAAACAATCAATGTGATTCATCATATCAGCAGGAGAAAAACCAAGAACCATATGATCCTCTCATTGGATGCAGAGAAAGCATTTGACAAAATACAGCATCCATTCCTGATCAAAACTCTTCAGAGTGTAGGGATAGAGGGAACATTCCTCGACATCTTAAAAGCCATCTATGAAAAGCCCACAGCAAATATCATTCTCAATGGGGAAGCACTGGGAGCCTTTCCCCTAAGATCAGGAACAAGACAGGGATGTCCACTCTCACCACTGCTGTTCAACATAGTACTGGAAGTCCTAGCCTCAGCAATCAGACAACAAAAAGACATTAAAGGCATTCAAATTGGCAAAGAAGAAGTCAAACTCTCCCTCTTCACCGATGACATGATACTCTACATAGAAAACCCAAAAGTCTCCACCCCAAGATTGCTAGAACTCATACAGCAATTCGGTAGCGTGGCAGGATACAAAATCAATGCCCAGAAGTCAGTGGCATTTCTATACACTAACAATGAGACTGAAGAAAGAGAAATTAAGGAGTCAATCCCATTTACAATTGCACCCAAAAGCATAAGATACCTAGGAATAAACCTCACCAAAGATGTAAAGGATCTATACCCTCAAAACTATAGAACACTTCTGAAAGAAATTGAGGAAGACACAAAGAGATGGAAAAATATTCCATGCTCATGGATTGGCAGAATTAATATTGTGAAAATGTCAATGTTACCCAGGGCAATATACACGTTTAATGCAATCCCTATCAAAATACCATGGACTTTCTTCAGAGAGTTAGAACAAATTATTTTAAGATTTGTGTGGAATCAGAAAAGACCCCGAATAGCCAGGGGAATTTTAAAAAAGAAAACCATATCTGGGGGCATCACAATGCCAGATTTCAGGTTGTACTACAAAGCTGTGGTCATCAAGACAGTGTGGTACTGGCACAAAAACAGACACATAGATCAGTGGAACAGAATAGAGAATCCAGAAGTGGACCCTGAACTTTATGGGCAACTAATATTCGATAAAGGAGGAAAGACTATCCATTGGAAGAAAGACAGTCTCTTCAATAAATGGTGCTGGGAAAATTGGACATCCACATGCAGAAGAATGAAACTAGACCACTCTCTTTCACCATACACAAAGATAAACTCAAAATGGATGAAAGATCTAAATGTGAGACAAGATTCCATCAAAATCCTAGAGAAGAACACAGGCAACACCCTTTTTGAACTCGGCCATAGTAACTTCTTCCAAGATACATCCACGAAGGCAAAAGAAACAAAAGCAAAAATGAACTATTGGGACTTCATCAAGATAAGAAGCTTTTGCACAGCAAAGGATACAGTCAACAAAACTCAAAGACAACCTACAGAATGGGAGAAGATATTAGCAAATGACATATCAGATAAAGGGCTAGTTTCCAAGATCTATAAAGAACTTATTAAACTCAACACCAAAGAAACAAACAATCCAATCATGAAATGGGCAAAAGACATGAACAGAAATCTCACAGAGGAAGTCATAGACATGGCCAACATGCATATGAGAAAATGCTCTGCATCACTTGCCATCAGGGAAATACAAATCAAAACTACGAGATACCACCTCACACCAGTGAGAATGGGGAAAATTAACAAGGCAGGAAACAACAAATGTTGGAGGGGATGCGGAGAAAAGGGAACCCTCTTACACTGTTGGTGGGAATGTGAACTGGTGCAGCCACTCTGGAAAACTGTGTGGAGGTTCCTCAAACAGTTAAAAATATACCTGCCCTACGACCCAGCAATTGCACTGTTGGCGATTTACCCCAAAGATACAAATGCAATGAAACGCCGGGACACCTGCACCCCGATGTTTCTAGCAGCAATGGCCACGATAGCCAAACTGTGGAAGGAGCCTCGGTGTCCGTCGAAAGATGAATGGATACAGAAGATGTGGTTTATGTATACAATGGAATATTACTCAGCCATTAGAAATGACAAATACCCACCATTTGCTTCAACGTGGATGGAACTGGAGGGTATTATGCTGAGTGAAGTAAGTCAGTCGGAGAAGGACAAACATTATATGTTCTCATTCATTTGGGTAATATAAATAATAGTGAAAGGGAAAATAAGGGAAGGGAGAAGAAATGTGTGGGAAATATCAGAAAGGGAGACATAAGGTAAAGACTGCTAACTCTGGGAAACGAACTAGGGGTGGTAGAAGGGGAGGAGGGCGGGGGGTGGGAGTGAATGGGTGACGGGCACTGGGTGTTATTCTGTATGTTAGTAAATTGAACATCAATTAAAAAAAAAAAAAAAGAAACAACAATAACAAGACCGGGTCCCAGAGATTATTCCAAAGAGCAGCACGAAAGTCCCATTTATCTGAAGTGTGTCTTCTTATCAAATAATTTGAATTTGCTGTGGTCAGGGTCTGTAGAAGTCTTCATGGGATCATGGATTACACAGGACTGGAAGGGACTTTAAGAAATAAAGTAGGTTTTGTACTGGACTTAAAAGAAGAGTTAAGAGTTCATGGGGTACGAAAAGGGTCTGATTTTCATCTAGATTTCACCTTCCACTCCAAAAAGTCCAAAGCCAAAGTGGCAAAAGTAACTGAGTAAAGCACACATATGGGGAATGCCTTTGCTCAATTTTTCCCTTGTTTTTTAGGAAGACCAAAATGATCTTTTGTACTGCAAGGTGCTAACACTTGATATAGATGAAAATCTACATAAACCAGCATATCTCTCTGCAACAGGTAGGTACTATTTAAATGTCTTTTAGGGAGAAAGCATAAGGTCTGAAGCTTGGCCGTGTCTTTAGCTTCTTTCCCAATATCTAGGCTTTGCCATCCAGGAAAAACCCATAGCAGTGTACTAAATCAAAGTAATTGATTGCTTTACCGAGTGGTAACTTGAAAGTTTAGAGAGTTGGACTTCTGTGGTTATTGTTTGTATAAATAATGTGTTTTATGAACCATAGTGATATGTGATAAAATCTCATAAACACCTATAGATGTACTCAAATCACCTTAGATTAGGTAGTGGACTTTTATTAAAAGTTCTGTACGTTTGCTTGTAGATATCCTGGTTGATTACTTAGAATCCTGGTAGCTTCTGAGCAACAGTTTTTCTAAGACTGAAGCAGTAGTTATATAGTTTAAGAATCCAATCAGTAGTTTTATCCTTATTCTGGATACACTTCCATTATAAACAGTTGATGGAAATATACACACACACACACACACGTGTGTGTGTGCATATGCACACCCAGGTCTATACATAAAAGCCATTATCCCTCAAACGTTTTTCATCTTATTTATAAGCCAAAACTGAGTACTATTGAGGAGCATATGGTTCTCTAAAAATCTATTAAGGAAAAATTTGGATTTAAGGGAAATAATTATCCATTAAATTCTCAAAACATTCTCGAAGCACCTGGGTGGCTCAGTTGATCAAGTGTCTGACTCTTAATATCAGCTCAAATCATGAGTTCAGGTTCTTCATTGGGCTCCATATAAATAATAATAAATATTATTAAAATAATAATAATAATAAAATAAAAGGAAATTCTTAGAACATTTTCAATCTAGACTTTACCCTTAAGTGGAAAGAATGGAGAAATTTAATATGTCCAATTTTTTAAATCATTTTCCCTCTGTTCTGTGCAAGAAAAACCAATAGAATTAATGTGGTATTGATGTTATTTTCTTATTCTAGTTAGCTTACTTTAATAATATCACTTAATATTTTCTTTGCTTTTATACTAAGTTTCTGAGTTGTTCATGTACAATGAATGTATCTGTGTTGTGATTTCCTAGTTTCTTCATGGAATGTACTATTTTATTTCTGGATATCTGATCATATTTAAATGCCTTAAACTTTCCTGGTCAAAGAGTAACTTCTTTTCTCTTTAATATTCTGCAGAGGAATTAAGCAGATTCTTACAGGTTGAAATGTTTAAATATGTCTTCAGAACACTCATGGGAGAAACAGTAGCTCTGTCACATTTTTAGCAACAAAACACTTAAAAGAATAGCTGTCCAACAAAACTAAACCTGCTTGTGAAGTCCACTAGAGTTGATCCCATCCTAAATTACTTGGCTACATTAGTACATTCGTATAAAAAAGAGCAAAACATAACAAGAAGGTAAGATAGCTGTGTCTGAAACGCATGAGGTACTGATATATATTAACAGACATCAGTTTCTTTTCTTTTTTTTACAATAAATTTATTTTTTATTGGTGTTCAATTTCTAACTTGTGCTTTCAAATTATGAAAGGGAATTTGAGATGCTTTCTATCTCGTTTTTGGAAAATTTAGGATAATTTTAGAATAGGTTAGATTTAGAATAGGGTTTTTTTCTTAGTTTGAAGAAATAGTTGAAAAAGTAAATAGGAATTGTGTGCCATGGCCCCTCCTCCATCCACTGGGTCTCAGAAACAGCGTTCTGCTCTTCCTCTTGGCTTACGGAAACCAAGTTTCTGTACTTGTGCCGCTAGGTGGACACTGTGGGTGGACAGGGAGGGACAGAAGGAACAGAATACACAGACTTCTCTTTCCATTTCAGTTTTCTATCATCAATCAGCTATGAATGACCAAGCCTTGTTTCTGCCCACTTGCAGCCCCCTGAAATGAGGCTGTAAGAGAACACCCCCTCCACCCCCCGGCAACATTCACAAATTGATAGCTTCTGGGTCACATTAGAATGTTTTAATTTTTTTAAATTCAACTTTGCTTTTTTTGTTCTTTGCTTGTTTTAAAGTAAACTTTGTATTCAAGTACTCGTCATACTTGAATACAGAATGATACACAAATCAAGATGCATTATATTAATTGGAACTGATCACATCATGGGGAAATCGGCTGGGGCCTGAGTGGCAGTTATAAATTCCAACTGCTTGAGTCCTTGATGAACATTGGTTTACTGAAAGGTGTTAGGACCAGGTTTTGCCAAATTCTAGAACTATTCTCAGATTGTCTTATGTGCCTTTATTCTGTAATTACATTGAGGCTGCTTCAGATCTTTATTACTCCAGTAATATAAAATTGTATAGTCACAGAATCTCCCAGTTACTATTTCCTGCAAATTAATTGGCTACCTTCAAAGGCTGATGAACAAGATACCTCTTAATGATTGTAGTATTGAGTATTGTGTGACTACTGAGTATAGCTCCTGCACCCCTCCCCACTTCTTTCTAATGCTGATTTTCATTCAGGTAATTTAATCTTTCACATGACCATATGCTTTCCTAATCCAATTACGGTAATTTCTTTTAAAATTGTATTTAAGTTCTACTTAACATACATTTGCAATATTGGTTTCAGGAGTAGAATTCAGTAATTCATCACTTACATACAACACCCAGTGCTCATCCTGACAAGTGTCCTCACCACCCATCTAGCCCATCCCCGCTCATCTCCCTCCAGCAGCCCTCAGTTTGTTCTCTGTCGTTAGGTCTCTTATGGTTTGTTTCATTCTTTCTTTTTCCCCCCTTTTCCCCCCTTTCCCATATGTTCATCTGTTTTGTTTCTTAAATTCCACATATGAGTGTGAAATCATATAGTATTTGTCTTTTTCTTACTGACTTATTTCACTTAGTGTAATGTGCTCTAGCTCCATCCACATTGTTGCAAATGGCAAGATTTCATTCTGAGTAATACTCCATTGTACATAAAAGAATGCATATTCTACTTTGGGATGAAATGTCCTGAATATACCTGTTAAGTGCATCCAGTCGAGTGTATCATTCAAACACTTGTTACTGTCTTTGTTTTAAAATCTAGTTTGATATAAGTTTGGCAACCCTGGCTTTGTTTTGCCATCCATTAGCATGATAAGTGGTGCTCCATCTCCTTAGTTTCAATATCAGGGTGTCTTTAGGTCTAAAATGAGTCTCTTGTAGGTAGCATATAGATGTGCCTTTTTTTTTAAAAAAAAATCTATTCTGATACCCTATGTCTTTTGATTGGAAATTTAGTTCACGTGATCCCTGGGTGGCGCAGCGGTTTGGCGCCTGCCTTTGGCCCAGGGCGCGATCCTGGAGACCCGGGATCGAATCCCACGTCGGGCTCCCGGTGCATGGAGCCTGCTTCTCCCTCTGCCTGTGTCTCTGCCTCTCTCTCTCTCTGTGACTATCATAAATAAATAAATAAATAAAGGAAATTTAGTTCATATACATTCAGATTGCTTATTGAAAGATATGAATTTCATGCCACTGTGTTACCTATAAAGTTGGTGTTTCTGGTGATGTTCCTTTCTAGTCTTTGTTGCTTTTTTTAAAAAAAAGATTATTTATTTATTTATTCAGAGAGAGAGAGAGAGAGAGGAGGCAGGCAGAGAGGCAGAGACACAGGCAGAGGGAGAAGCAGACTCCATGCAGGGAGCCTGACATGGGACTCGATCCTGGATCTCCAGGATCACACCCTGGGCTGCAGGCAGTGCTAAACTGCTGGGCCACTGGGGCTGCCCGTCTTTGTTACTTTTGATCTTTTTTCTCCACTCAGTTCCTCTTAATATTTCTTGCAGGGCTGGCTTAGTGGTCTATGAACTCCTTTAGTTTTTGTTTGTCTGGGATACTCTTTATCTCTCTTCCTATTCTGAATGACAGCCTTGCAGGATAAAATATTCTTGGCTGCATATTTTCCCCATTCAGCACAATTATGGTAATCTCATTGTTCTTGGCTGCTCATATTTTAGAAACAGGTATGATGCATTTCTGGTCAATGAGCTATGAAGTGGAATATTCTGGGAGTTCAGGGAAAAACTTTATCATAATTAAAGAGACACAAAAAGACAGCATTTTTACTGGGTATCTTTTTGTCACATATGGTGTAAGGTAGTTAACATAAGGATAAGCCTATATCCTGAATAATGCAATATAGAAAAATGGAAAGATCCTTGATGATGTTGTTGAGGCACTGAATTAAGCAACCCTGTAGCTACCTAACCGCAGAATTTCTTGTATGAAATGATCAATTTCTTAAGATGTCAGCTAGTTAGGCCAGGATTTTCTGTTTCTTGTAGCTGAAATCTTCCTAATGAATACACTATGGGAACCATTTCATTACTGAATAATTTACAATTATAAGATTTATCAGATTATGTAGAAAGGTTTTTATCTCAGCCTGTCTTGCAGAATAAATTATCCTAGAAAGGAGAGGGAAAATTGGATGATGGTAGAAAGATAAAACAGAGTAAGGTTAAACAACAAAAAAGATGTGATGGTAGCCGAGACCAGGAGTCAGAATGTATTCTAACACATTCATTTAGATTAAAATGTTATATATATCCTAAGTCTATAGGTATATGTAAATGTTTCCTCTAAGATTGTGCAGATAGTTCATATAGTTTGTGCTTCTGATGAATCTCGAGTACTTTCATGTTTCTTAAATTGCTAAACCTAAATTATTAATCTTGTGTTTACTCAACAAAGTCCTCTTATCTACCATTTATTGAGCTTAGCTTCAATAAACTTTGAACATAAATTAAAGGTTTCTGTGAACTAAGCTGCTCTTCTGAAACTGATTTTTGATCTCAGTATAAGCAGGAACAAAGAATACTGGCTTAAATAAAAGGCAGGTAGGGATCCCCTCCTCTAGCCATCTCCCACCAATGTGTCCCAGAGCCCTGAGAGTGGGACAAAGCTCTTTTTTTCTGGAGGGAGAACCCTCTCTGGCAGTTCCTTCTCAGTTGCTTGTGATCTACTAGCCTCTGGAAGGGGAAGGGCAAGGGCAAGATGTGCAGACTTCCTATGTTACTTTCCATACTTGTACTACTTGAAGGGCCAAGGAGAAGGGTATTGTGGATCAAATAGACACAAATCCTGACTATATATTTAGAAATGCTCAGCATAGTTGGTTTGAATTTAGAGACAAAGAGTTTTTCATTGTGATCAGGTTCCTATTCCGTTGGAGGCAGGTATCTTATCTGTCCACCTGTCTGTCTATCCACCTATAGCTTCCTAGTTCAGCCTCTCTGGTATGTTCTAATCTGCCAATGAAAAGGAAACAGTTACACCATCACATCATTTGATAGGAACTTTATATTACAAGTTAGAAGTCATAAAGGAGGAACAGAAATATTTTTTAGGATAAGTTAGATAAGTAGAAGATAACTTCTCTAAAGTCACATGTGCCAGAAAATATACATAGGTGTTTAGAGTCCTGGGGAGAGTATGGGAGGAGAGGTAACCTGTTGGCTAAACAGTGATGTGGCATTAGCCTAGACCAAGACTGCTGACTCTGATCTACAGGCCAGATCCTACCTGCTGCCTGGTTTGTGTTTTTTTAATGATTTTATTTATTTGTTTGTTTGTTTGTTTATTTATTCTTGAGAGACATAGAGAGAGAGAGGCAGAGACACAGGCAGAGAAAGAAGCAGGCCCCATGCAGGGAGCCTGATGTGGGACTCGATCCAGGGTCTCCAGGACCATACCCCAGGCTGAAGGTGGCACTAAACCGCTGAGCCACCCGGGCTGCCCTGCTGCCTGCTTTTGTATGGTACACAAGCGAAGGGAAGGGTTCAAAATTTTTAAATGGTTGAAAAAAAATTAAAAGAATATTTTGTGATACATGAAAATTGTATAAAATTGAAACTTTAGGTTCCATACATGGTTTTGTTGGCGTGGAACCGTGCGCATTTATTTACATATTTTTTTCTGGCTGCTTTTGAGATAGGAAGGCAGATTTGAACAGATATTATAGTCCTGCAACAAAGGTTAAATATTTACTGTCTAGCCCTTTACAGAAAGTTTGTTAACCTCTGACCTAGACCACTGCTTCTCAACCCTTAATGTTAGTAAATCATTTGGAGATTTTGTGAAAATATATAGTTTCTGATTCGGTAGGTCAAGGGAGCCTACGTGTCTGTATTTCTTTTTTTTTAGATTTTGTTTATTTGTACATGAGAGACACACAAAGAGAGGCAGAGACACAGGCAGCGGGAGAAGCAGGCTCCATGCAGGGAGCCTGATGTGGGAATTGATCCCCAGCTTCCAGGATCACGCCCTAGGTGGAAGGCAGATGCTAAACCACTGAGCCACCCAGGGATCCCAGTGTCTGTATTTCTAATGAGGTAAGGACCGCATAGTAAGTGGCGAAGCTCTAGTGCAGGACTAACACACTTATTGTTTAAAGAGCCAAGTAATAAATGGTTCACAGTCTGCAGCTTATTCAGTCCTTTTGTTACAACTATGTACATCTGCTGGGTAACATAGACATAGACAACATATAAAAGAGCAGGAGGGGCTGTGTTCCAATAAACATTTGCAGAAGTAGGCTTTGAGCTGGAATTGGCACGAAGATTTACTTTAGCATTCACTGGCCTCAGCTGTTTAGTGTGGGTGTCCGTTAAGTAATAGACACAGTCCTACCCTCAACTTGCTTACTAGATTTATAACATATTCCAGTAATGATGATAAAGACAGCAGTTAACTTGTATTGGGTAATTATCATATGCCAGGCTCTATGTGAAGCACTATGAGCCATCTCTTATTTAATTACCACAACAAATCCTAGGAAGCAGATACCATCATTATCCTTGCTTACAGATGAGAATACTGAGCTTCAGAGAAAAAAAAAAAAAACTAAAAGCTGCCAACAGCAAATCAGTGATGGGCCTAGGGTAAGGCATAACTCATGATTATTGAATGACTGTTGAATTATTAGATGACTGGATCAAATCTGTGCATTCATAGGAGTTCCAGAAGCTGGAAAACCAGACTGTGACTATACTGGCTTCCTTCATTGTGAGGCCTGGATCTAAAGGACCTGAACAGTGAAAGATAAGACATCTATTTAGAGGCAACATTGAAGGTAGGTGTCAGAAACTGGATTTGAGTCATGCCAGAGCATTCTTTTTCATGAAAGACTTATTTAGTACCTTCACTGCATGTTTTTGAAGTTAAGGCTCATAGAGATCTCAGAAAGCACATTTTTCATAGTTTTGGGATTTTCCATGCTCCAAAATTGAAATCGCTTTACTTTATAATAACATGTTATTTTAGGCACCAAATAAGTATGGCATTTTGCCTTCCTTGTGTACTTTGGATTTTTTTATATAAATTTATTTTTTATTGGTGTTCAATTTGCAAACATATAGAATAACACCCAGTGCTCATCCCATCAAGTGCCCCCCTCAGTGCCTGTCACTGAGTCACCCCCACCCCCTGCCCACCTCACCTTCCACCCCCCCCAGTTTGTTTCCCACTCATTTTTTCTCCTTTCCCCTTTATTCCCTTTCACTATTTTTTATATTCCCCAAATGAATGAGACCATATAATGTTTGTCCTCCTATTGACTTATTTCAATCATACAATAAATGTCCCTTCTAACCACAGTGACTGAAATTAAATTTCTCCTTCCAAATTCTATATTTTTTTCCTTCCTTCTTAGCTGCAATTACTAACATAGAGAGTAGACCTTGATTCTGGCCTAAATATAAGATTACTTTTATCTGTCTTTACACTGTTATTTCCATGTAAATGAATGTTTTTAGGTAAGATGCCTATCAGTGTAACTACATTATAATAAATTAATAGGTCCCTGAGAGAAAACATGTTGTTAATAAAAATGCTTTGGAAAAAACTTTCTGGAGTCTCAGACACAATGTCCTTGGACTATAGATATCATATAAAGATGAATAAGTATGCCATTTTTTATAAATCACCTGTTGAAAAACTTTTATGTCATTGCTTTGATGAATAATAATAGGTTCCATTTTATAAGCAGTGTAGGTACAGGGCAAGGAGGAATATGTCAACATTTTCTAAGTCTTAAGTATCAGTCTTGATATGCCTAGGTGGCTCAGTGGTTTGGCGCCTGCCTTCGGCCCAGGGCAAGATCCTGGAGACCCAGGATTGAGTCCCACATCGGGCTCCCTGCATGGAGCCTTCTTCTCCTTCTGCCTGTGTCTCTGCCTCTTTCCTCTCTCTCAGTGTCTCTCTGAGGCAGAGACACAGGCAGAGGGAGAAGCAGGGTCCATGCAGGGAGCCCAATGCGGGACTCAATCCTGGGTCACCAGGATCATGTCTTGGGCCAAAGGCAGATACTCAACCACTGAGCCACCTGGGGATCCCATGAATAAAAAAAATCTTAAAAGAAAAAGAATCAATAACCTTAATTTTTTAGGTGGGGAAGGAAGTTAAATATGACACTTAAATAGGAAATCACATACTTACAGATTCTTAAAGCCAGAATTTAGGATGTTCTAATCTAGCCATCTCTGTACACTCCTATTTTTCTATGTAAGTCCCAATTGATTAAGTAAAATTGTTAAAGTCATTTGCTTCTTTAACACAAATATGTTAGTTTTTCTCCCTGAATCTGGGAATATGTATTGGTTTCCTAGGGCTGTTATAATGAAGTACCATAAGCTGGTGGCTTAAAACAACAGAAATTTATTATCTTGCAATTCTGTAGTTTAGAAGTCTGAAATCAATGTATTGGTAGGGCCACAGTCCTTCTGAAGGATCTGGGGCAGAATTCTTTGCCTCTTCATAGGTTCTGATGAAGGCCAGCAATTCTTAGCACTCTTTGGCTTGAGATATATATCACTCCGATCTCTGCCTCTGGCTTCATATGGTGTTTGTGACTCTGTCTTCACGTTGCTGTCTTCTTAAAAGGGTATCATTTGTTTTGGATTAGGGCTCCACTCTACTCCAGTATGATCTTAACTAATGATATCTGCAACAACTCTGTTTTCAAATAGGTCACATTTTGAGGTACTGGGTATTAGGACTTTACTATATCTTTCTTGGGTGAGGGATGGTACAGTTTACCCATAACAGAATACGGGGATGTAAAGATATTGTTTTCCATGCAGATCTTACAGTATAGGAAGAACACATATATGTAGATTTATGAAGATGCAGGTTGTAATATACAATATTCACAAAATGCTGTAAGTGTATTGTAGTGGGGAAAGCTACCTTTTCCCAAGTGAAATGGTAAGGGAAGGCTTTCAAAGGCAGGTGCCATTTGAACTAATCTTTGAGGGACATATAGGAGTTCATTGAGAAAAGGATACCAGATGGGAGGACACATCAGCCAGAAAGCTTTGGGTAAAGGCATGGATTAAGTGTTTGTTTGCTGTGATTATTACTAGCTGCTATTTATTTATTTATTTATTTAATAATAAATTTATTTTTTATTGGTGTTCAATTTGCCAACATACAGAGTAACACCCAGTGCTCATCCCATCAAGTGCCCCCCTCAGTGCCCGCCACCCACTCACCCCCACCCCCCGTCCTCATCCCCCTCCACCACCCCTAGTTCATTTCCCAGAGTTAGGAGTATTCATGTTCTGTGCTACTCTTTATTTAATATTAGTGTGTGTCATTTAATTAACAACAACCTTTTGATCCCAATTGTACAGATGGGAAAACTGAAATTTCAAAAAATTAAGTATTTGGTCTCACGCTAACACATCTTGAAGGTAGTACTATTGAGATTAGAACCCAGGGAGCCTGATTACATAGTCTATAATTTGCCATTGTGATGAAAACTACAGTTTAGGATATTTGGGAGCGCATATGGATAGTTAGACATAAGGCCAAAGAGATAGGTTAGAGACAAATTGTGAAGAGGTTGGTTTATCCATTGATTTGCTTAACAGAAAATTGTTGACTTATTAAAGTTTGAACTTTAAGGGCTATTGACATTTGAACAGTTTCCAAAGCTGTAAGGACAGGTGTCAAATGGCCACATTCCTATGGAGTGTAGGGTAGTTTGGAGGCCCAGAGGCTAGAGAGGAGGTTACTGTCATGGACCATTTTAGAATTAATGAAGGTTGGAACTAAACAAGACAATGGAACCGGAGGGGCAATAAAGTCAGAGATACTTGTAAGTCAAGGTCAGTGAGGTGTTGAACCTAAATCATTGCCTCTGTTGTGTGGCCATTCCTGATCCATTGGCTCAAGTGCTGAAAGTAGAGCTGTCTCAACTAATGTGGTTAAACACAATAATTTTAATTCATAACCCTAGCTTAGGAAGAGTCTAGTATGTGCAAATGTGATGGTTGTATTAGTACACATATAAATGATTATATTATAGAAGATATAAAATGTCTTTAAAATTCCAAAGACTGAGTTAACATATTTTAAAACAAACTACATAAAAGTGGCAGAAAATATTTTTCCATGTGCTCTGATGCAAACTCATCTATCTGTATTTTTTAAAAATATTTTATCTATTTATTCATGAGAGATTCATAGAAAGAGGCAGAGACATAGGCAGAGGGAGAAGCAGGCTCCCTATGGGGAACCTGATGCAGAACTCCATCCTAGGACCCCAGGATCATTACCTGATCCAAAGTCAGACACTCAACTACTGAGACACCCAGATATCCCTCATCTATTTGTATTAAGTTGTAACTCCATTAGGTTAAATTCATTCAAGTGTTATTGGAGGTATAGCCACACTTCTACAGCTCAGCTTATTCAACTAAAGCCTGGTTATTGTAAAAAATATATTATTTCTTAAAAATAGCTTAATTGATTACTGGGTTAAAATAATAACATTTTGTATTAATTTGAAAGCAAGGCATTATTTAAGAGTCCCAAGTTGTCTTTGTGTGGGACAGAGGAAACCAAAACTGTGTCTCCCTGTTACTTATGGCCCTCATGAGAAAAGCTGCCCAAACAATCATAAATATCCAGCAGGATATTTATGGTATTTCCTAAAAAGATATCAATTACTGGAGGAAAGTTAATTAAAACAAGCTGCATTTCTCTTAAGTGAATTTTCTCTTATTTTGAGGAATTATTTTATGCAGGTATCTGGTGCCACCACAGATGGTGCATTGTGACTTGCTCATCTTTAGTGACTTTTGGCTTATCTGTGTGTACTTGGCTGCTTTCCCCAAGTGTTGGCCAAGGCCTTCTGATATAACTGCCATTAATCAGGCAAAAAGCAAATATAAACAATGTGAATCTTTTTCCACTTTTAGCCCATAAGTTAAAAGTATAAAGTCATAAATTTGGGGAAAATTAGACATAAACTGATGTGTTATATACATGCTATATCTCACTAAATGAAAATCTAGGCTAGAAATTTTTTTTAAAAAAAGAATTATTTTGAATTGATTGTATCTTGCACAGTGAAAGCTGAAGTGACCTGAAAATGGCCTACATTCTTTCCCTAGTGTTCTTGTAGGCACCTGAACACCCCAAAAAAACAAACCCTAGATTGTGTGGAAATATTATGTCTTCTTGTGGTTGATTTTCAACTTGATACTTTGCATCATTGCAAGATTAAAAAATTCCTGGAATGTTGATTTAGAATATTGAGGCACTAAATTAGAATTCAGTTTTAAGATTTGAAACACACAGTGCAATTAAGGGGTTTAAAATTCTTGTACTTCATCTCTTGTAAGAGACCATTCTTTTATGAATTAGGGTGTTTTGTAAAATAGCAGCCAAAGGACAGGGAGATGGAAAAGGAAAATAGAAAAACAGGAAGAATTATCCTTCTTTGTTCCATTCAAAAACACACCCAAGAGGAATATTAAGTATAAATAGTGAGGGAAAAATTGACAGTGCCAACTTACTAGCATTGATTAAGCAGTTCAAATGTGTTAATATAGTGATTTTCAGATTACTGATAAAATATGTAACACAACAGGAGGAAAAAACCCACAACCGTATTCTCAGTATCCAAACTATTGCTGCCAACATGAAGAAAGACTGTGTGTCATATAATATTCTGCTGGACTTAACTGTTGTTTAGGTCTGTGGGGATATATTGATACCTAGAACTATATGCCAGCATGTGAAGGTAAGATCAACTGTGAAGGGCTTCTTCCTTTGCTTAATAAAACTCCTGGAATCTAACAGGGAACAAACCTGGAATCAGATAACTATGTGAGATTTGCAATGCCTTTTTCATAGTGAAGAATCCAAACACATCCAGAGAGTGATTATATAAATATGCAGTTCATATAGATATATGGTCTACCTAGAGTTTCCTAGCAGTTTAAAAATGGTTCCGTAGATAAGAGGGATAGACCTAGAGTCTAGGACTAGAGCTAAAGCTGGAGCTGGAGTGCTTTCCAAGACCACCACCAGTTCTTCCATCCCTGGGAAAAAGGACAGAAGGGTGGTTCTGCTTGGCGCATTCAGAGATTTACTTGATTAGGATTCAGTCTGGACTAGACCACCTCATACTTTGAAACTCTGAAGTTCTAGTGTTATAATACGTGGCCTCAAATTATTCAGAATCAATGGGACATGGTCAGGGAACCCTTGCATTTCTGTCCTTCCTGGTCACCTGCTGTTCACTGTAGAGAGAATTCAGCATTTGCCCAGTTGCCCTCCCAGACAAGAAAAAGTGGTGGACACAGCCAGATCCACACCAACCAGCTTATATCCTATTTTTATGGATTCTTTTTTTTTAATTTTTAAATTTTTATTTATTTATGATAGTTACAGAGAGAGAGAGAGGCAGAGGACACAGGCAGAGGGAGAAGCATGCTCCATGCACCAGGAGCTCCGATGTGGGATTCGATCCCGGGTCTCCAGGGATCGCGCCCTGGCCAAAGGCAGCCACCAAACCACTGCGCCACCCAGGATCCCTATTCTTATGGATTCTTAAATGATGACACATTGATCAGTTACAGAATATCACTGTTGCACGGAAACATCAATATCTCTGATATCTGGTATGTTCTAAGAAAAAACATTGTCATTTTACTTTTCAGAGTTAAAGTCACTGAAGTAGGATTTTAATAAAGAAAATTAATACTGTTATAATGTCTACATTATACAGTTTTACAAAGATATTTGATTTCTTTAATACAAATTTAGAGAAAATCTGTAAGTAATGGTGATGATGTGAATCAAAGAGGTAACAGTTCAGCGATCTGGAGGGCTTGCCCTGCCTGAACTAGAAGTCTGTTCTTTTTCCTTTTTAAGATTCTATTTATTTATTCATGAGAGAGAGAGGGAGAGACATAGGCAGAGGGAGAAGCAGGCTCCCTATGGGGAGCCCAATGTGGGACTCAATCCCAGGACCCTGGATCATGACCTGAGCCATTGAGCCACCAAGCTGCCCCTGGAAGACTTTGTTCTTATGTGTCGTATGGATTGTAGACAAGTGATCTGGAGGGCTCGAGTCTGAATCTGCTGCCATAAATTTGGTAGTGGGTTTAGAATATTTGTTTAAAGCAGTTATTTCAAATGAGACAACATTTACAAAGATATTAGAACTGTGGTTAAAGTTTCTGGAAAAACCATGGGATAAGACAATTTAATGAACAGAATAAATAGTGGGGATTTGGGATGATCTTTTCGAATCGATAACAAGTGGCAGAGAAAAATGTGTTACCAATTTTCCAGCTATGTGGAATGAAACTGCGCTTTCTGGGATTCACATTTCATATCAGAATTGTTTAACTAGCAAAATGCTGAAATGATTAAATATAAAACCATGAAGTTAAAGCTCAAGAAAACTTTGGTCAGAGATGTTTCTGGAATGAGCTTCAGCTTTCGTAGTTGTTTCTGTTCTGTTGGTCAGTGATGAAATGTGCTCTAATCAACCTACTAAATTATCCACAAAGGAGGGTTTACTTTGGTGGTTTGAAGGTATCTCCTTTCAGAGCTGTGATGCACAGAGCAGCACATCCCTTAACAGCTCATTTCCTCAGGGATACTAAGCAAGAGCCACACCCAGGAAAAGAGAAAAGTTTAAGATCTCTTCCCTTACTGTGAACCCTTTCCATGTTTAAACACAGATGACTCTCTTATTTGCAGTCTGGCTACAAAGACGCCCGAGTAGCCAGGGGAATTTAAAAAAAAAAGAAAACCATATCGGGGGCCTACACAATGCCAGATTGTCAGGTTGTACTGACACAAGCTGTGGTCATCCAGACAGTGTGGTAACTGGCACAAAACAGAACTAGATCTGGAACAGAATAGAGAATGCCGAACGTGGACCCTGAATTTATGGGCAACTAAATATCGATGAAATGAGGAAAGACTTCCATTGGAAGAAGAAACAGTCTCTTCAATAAATGGTGCTGGGAAAAGTGAGACATTCCACATGCCAGAAGAATGAAAACTAGACACACTCTCTTTTCACCATACACAAAGATATAACTCAAAATGATTAAAGATTCTAAATTGAGACAGGATTCCATCAAAATCCTAGAGAAGAACACAGGGCAACACCCTTTTTGAACTCGGCCATAGATACTTCTCCAAGATACATCCACGAAGGCAATAAGAACAAAAGCCAAAATGAACTATTGGGACGTCATCAAATAAGAAGCTTTGACACAGCAAAGGATCCAGTCAACAAAACTCCAAGGCAAGCCTACAGAATGGGAGAGTATTAGCAAATGACATACAGATAACGGCTAGTTTCCAGATTCTAAAGAACTTATTAAACCAACACCAAAGAAAACAACAATCAATCATGAAATGGGGCAAAAAAAGACATGAACAGAAATCCACAGATGAAGTCTATATACTGGCCAACATGCATATGAGAAATGCTCTGCTCACTTGTCCATCAGGGAAATACAATCAAACATACGAGATACCACCCTCACACACCCAGTGAGATGGGGAGAAATAACAAGGCAGGAAACAACAAAGTTGGAGTGGATGCGGAGAAAAGGTGAACCCTCTACACTGTTGTGGGAATTGAACTGTGTGCAGCCACTCTGGAAAAACTGTGTGGAGGTTCCTCAAACAGTAATAAATATACCTGCCCTACGCCCCAGCAGTGCACGTGGGCGAGTTAACCCAAGATAAAATGCATGACAACGGCCGGGTCAACTGCAACCCCGATGTTTCTAGCAGCAATGGCCACGATAGCCAAACTGGGAAGAGACCTTCGGGTCCGTCGAAAGGATGAATGGATACAGAAGATGTGTTTATGTAGATACAATTGGCAATATGACTCAGCATAGAAACTGACAAATACACCATTTGCTTCACACGTAGATGGAATCTGAGGGTATTATGTGATGTAAGTAAGTCAGGTCGAGAAGACAAACTTATTGTTCTCATGTCATTTGTAATATAAATAATAGTGAAAGGGAAAAGAAGGGAAGGGAGAAGAAAATTGTGTGGGAAATATCAGAAAGGGAGACATAAGTAAGAACTGCTAACTCTGGGAAACGAACTATGAGGGGTGGTAGAAGGTGGGAAGTAGGGCGGGGGGGGTGGGAGTGAATGGGTGACGGGCACTGGTGTGTTTAGTTCTTAATGTTAGTAATTTGACACATCAATTAAAAAAAAAAAAAGAAACAAACAATAACAAGACCGGGTCCCAGAGCTTATTCCAAAGAGCCAGCACGCAAGTCCCATTATCTCTAGTGTGTCTTCTTAGCAATAATTGTGTTTGCCTGGTGGTCATGGTCGTAGACTCATTCAATGGATCATGATTAACAGGACTGGAGGGACTTTAAGAATAAGTAGGTTTGTACTGGACTTAAAGAAGAGTTAGAGTTCTGGGGAACGAAAAGGTTCGAGTTCATCTAGATTTCACTCCACTCCAAAAAGTCCCAAAGCCAAAGTGGCAAAGTACTGAGTAAGCACAATATGGGGAAGGCCGTTTGCCTCATTTTTTCCCTTGTTTTTAGAAGACCAAATGATCTTTTTACGGCAAGGTGCTAACACTGATAGAGAAAATCTACATAAACGCATTCTCTCTGCACAGGTAGGTACTATTTAATGTCCTTTTAGGAGAAAGCATAAGGTCTGAGCTTTGGCCGTGTGTCTTAGCTTCTTTCACCAATATCTAGCTTTGCCATCCAGTGAGGAAAACCCATAGCCGGGTACAAACAAAGTAATTGTGCTTTACCAGAGTGGTAACTTGAACGTTTAGAGATTGGACTTCTGTGGTTATTGTTTTTTGTAAAATAATGTGTTTTATGAACATAGTGATATGTGATAAAACTCATAAAACTATAGATGTACGCAATCCCTTAGATTGAGTAGTGGACTTATTAAAAAAAAAAGTTCTGTAACGTTGGCTGTAGAATTACTCTGTTGATTACTTAGAATCTGGTAGCTTACTGGCACACAGTTTTCTACAGACTGAAGCAGTAGTTTATATCAGTGTTAAGAATCCAATCAGTAGTTTTATCCTTATTACTGGATACACTTACCATTCTAACAACCGTTGATGGAAATTACACCACACACCACAGTTAACAACTGTGTGTTGCATACTGCAACACCCAGGTCTATACATAAAGCCATTATCCCTCAAACGTTTTTCACTTATTATAATCCAAACTGAGTGTACTATTGAGGAGCTATGGTTCTCTAAACAATTATTAAGGAAACAAATTTGGAATTTACGGGAAATAATTAATCCATTTAAATTCCTCAAAACATTCTCGAGCACCTGGGTTGGCTTCAGTTTACAATGTCTGACTCTTAATATACTCAAATCATGAGTTTCAGGTCTTCATTGTGGCTCCAATAAGATAATAAATATTTAAAAAAAATAATATAATATAAAATAAAAGGTAAATTTCTTAGAACATTTTCAATCTAGACTTTAACCCCTAAGTGAAAGAATGGAGAAATTTAATATGTCCATTTTTTAAATCATTTTCCCTGTTCTGTGCAAGAAAAAACCAATCAGAATTAATGTGGTATTGATTTTATTTTGCTTTATTCTAGTTACTTTAATAATATCCTTAATATGTTTCTTTGCTCTTTATACTAAGTCGGTGTTGTTCCTGTACAATGACATGTATCGTGTTGGAATTTCCTGTTTCTTCATGGAACTGTACTATTTTATTATCTGGATATTGATCAATATTTACATGCCTTAAACTTTCCTGGTCAAAGAGTAACTTCTTTCCTTTAAATTCTGCAGCAGGAATTAGCAGATTACTTACAGGTTGAAATGTTTAAATAGTGTCTTCAGAACACTCATGGGAGAACCGAGCTCTGTCACATTTTTTTAGCAACAAACCTTAAAGAATAGCTGTCCAAACAAAACTAAACCTGCTTGTGAATGCAGTCCACTATTATTTATCCATCCTAAATTACTGGCTAACATTGAGTACATTCGTATAAAAAAGAGCAAAACATAACAAGAAGGTAAGATAAGCGTGTCTTGAAACGCAATGGTACTGATATATATTAACAGGACGATCCGTTCTTTTCTTTTTTACAATAAATTTATTTTTTATGGTGTTTCAGATTCTACTTGTGCTTTCAAATATCTGAAAGATGGAATTTGAGATGCTTTCTATCTCGTTTTTGGAAAATTAGGATAATTCAGAACTAGTAGTTTAGCTAGGTTTTTTTTCTTAGTTTGAAGAACTAGTTGCAAAAGTAAATAGGATGTGTGCCTGGCCCCTCCTCCATATGGGTCCAGAAACCTTCGTCTCTCTCCTCTGGCTTACGGAAACCAAGTTTCTGTACATGTGCCGCTAGGTGGACACTGTGGGGGACAGGAGGGATCAGAAGGAACAGATACACAGATTCTCTTTCCATTTCATTTTTCTATCATCAAATAACAGCTATGAATGCCAAGCCTTGTTTCTTGCCCACATTGCAGCCCCCTGAAATGAGGCTGTAAGAGAACACCACACCCCGCCACCCCCCGTCAACAGTTCACAAATGGATAGCTTCGGGTCCATTAGAATTTTAATTTGTTGTAAATTCAACTTTGCTTTTTTGTTGTCTTTGCTGTTTTTAAAGTAAACTTTGATTCAATACTCGCATACTTGAATGACAGAATGATACACAAATCAGAGATGCATTCTATAATGGAACTGATCAATCTGGAGTGATAATCGGCTGGGGCTGAGTGCAGTTATAAATTCCACGCTTGAGTCCTGATGAACATTGGTTTACTGGAAAGGTTTAGGACCAGTTTTGGCCAAAATTCTAGAAAACTATCTCAGATTGTCTTTATGTGCCTTATTCTGTAATACATTGAGGCTGCTTTCAGATCTTTATTACTCCAGTAATTATAAAATTGTCAAAGGAATCTCCAGTTACGATTTCCTGCAAATTAATTGCGCTACTTTCAAAGGCGGATGAAACAAGTACCTCTTAATGTATTGTAGTATTGAGTATTGTGGACTACTGATTAGCTCCTGCAACCCTCCCCACTTCTTTCTATGATGATTTCCATTGCAGGTATTAAACTTTCACACGACCATATGTTTCCTAATCCAATTACCGGTACTTGCTTTGAAATTGTATTAAGTTAACACTTGAACATACATTGCAATATGGTTTCAGTGATTAGAATTCAGTAATTTCCAACTTACATACAACACCCGTGCTCATCCTGAACAAGTGTCCTCACCACCCATCTAGCCAGTCCCCGCTGCAATCCCTCCAAGCAGCCCTCAGTTTGTTCTCTGTCGTAGGTTCTTATGTTTGTTTCATCTTTACTTTTTCCCCCTTTTCCCTCCCCCTTTTCCCCTATGTTCATATGTTTGTTTCTAAATTCCCATAGATTGTGAAAATCATATAGTATTTTGTCTTGTTTCTTACTTGACTTATTTCAACTTAGGGTACTGTGCTCTAGCTCATCAACCTTGTTGCAAATGGACAAGATTTCATTCGAGTATACTCCTGTACATAAAAAATGCAATGCTTCTATTGGGAGTGAAATGTCACTGAATATACTGTTAAGGCATCCAGTTCAGTGTATGCATTCAAAACACTTTACTGTCCTTTGTTTTTATAAATCTAGTTTTGATTAAGTTTGGCAACCCTGGCTTTGTTTTGCCCCCCATCCATTAGCATGATAAGTGGTTGCTTCCATCTCCTTAGTTTCAATATCAGGGGTCTTTAGGTCTAAAATAGTCTTGTACGTAGCATATAAGTTTCCTTTTTTTTAAAAAAAAATCTCTTCTGATACCCTATGTCTTTTGATGGAAATTTAGTTCACGTGATCCCTGGGTGGCGCAGATCGGTTTGCGCCTGCCTTTGGGCCCAGGGTCGCGATCCCCTGGACACCCGGGATCGAATCCACGTCGGGCTCCGTGCTGGAGCTGTTCTCCCTCGCTCTGCATGTGTCTCTCGCCTCTCTCTCTCTCTCTGGACTATCATAAAAAATAAGATAATAAAGGAATTGAGTTCATATACTTCAATTGCTTATTGAAGATATGAATTTCATGCCACTGTGTTATCCTCTAAAGTGTGTTTTCTGGTGATGTTCCTTCTAGTCTTTGTTGCTTTTTTTAAAAAAATTTATTTATTTATTCAGAAGAGAGAGAGGAGAGAGGAGGCAGCCAGAGAGCAGAGACACAGGCAGAGGGAGAAGCAGACTCCATGCCAGGGAGCCTGACATGGAACTCGATACCTGGATATCCAGGATCACACCCCTGTGTGCAGCAGTGCTAAACTGCTGGCCATGGGGCTGCCCCGTCTCTTGTTACTTTTGATCTTTTTCCTACATCAGTTCTCCTATATTGTCTTGCAGGCTGGCTTATTGTCTATGAAACTCCTTTAGTTTTTTGTTGTTGGGATACTCTTATCTCTCTTCCTATTCTGAATGCCTTGCAGTAAAATATTCTTTGGCTGCATATTTCCCATTCAGCACATTATGTAATCTCAGTTGTTCTTGGTGCTCATATTTTAGAAACAGGAATGATGCAGTTCTGGTCAACTGAGCTATGAAGTGAATATTCTGGAGAGTTAGGAAAAACTTTACATATAATAAAGATACCAAAAAGACACATTTTTACTGGGTATCTTTTGTGTACTATGGTTGTAGGTAGTTAACATAGGATAGCCTATATCCTGATAATGCAATATAGAAAAAAATGAAAGATCCTTGATGATGTTGTTAGGCACGGAATTAAGTCAACCGGTAGCTACCCTAACGCCAGAATTTCTTGTAATGAACAGATCACTTTCTTAATGATGCAAGCTAGTTAGCCAGGATTGTTCTGTTTCTTGTAGCTGAAATCTTCCTAATGAATACATAGGGAGAACCTTGCATTACTGAATAATTTTACAATTTATAAGCATTGTATCAGCTTATAGTAGAAGGTTTTATCTCAGCCTTCTTGTCAGAATAAATTATCCTAGAAGGAGAGGGAGGGAAAATTGGATGAGGTAGAAAGATAAAACAGAGTAAGTTAAACAAGACAAAACAAGATGTTGATGGTATCCGATACAGGAGCAGAAGTTATTCTAACACATTCATTTAGATAAAATGTTATTATATACCTAAGTCTAAGGTATAATGTAATGTTTCCTCTAAGATGTGCAGATAGTCATTATAGTTTGTGTCTTCTGATGATCTATCTCGAGTACTTTTCTGTTTTTCTTAAATTGGCTAACCTAAATTATTAATCTTGTGTTTACTCAACAAAGTCCTCTTTCTACCATTTATTATTGAGCTTAGTTCAAATAAAATTCTGAACTAAATGATATGTTCTGTGATAGAGATCGCTCTTCTGAAACTGATTTTTGTATCAGTATAAGCAGGAACAAAGAATAGGCGGACTAATAAAAGGCAGGTAGGGATCACCTCCTCTAGCCATCCCCACCAATGTGTCCAGAGCCTGAGGAGTGGGGACAAAGCTCTTTTTTTCTGGAGGGAGAAACCCTCTCGGCAGTTCCTTCTGCATTGCTGTTTGATTACTAGACCTATGAAGGGAATGGGCAGGGCAAGAGTTGCAGACTTACTCTATGTTACTTTCCTATTGTCTACTTGAAGGGGCCAGGAGAAGGGTATTGGGATCAAATAGACAACAATCCTGATAATAATATTTAGAAATGCTCAGCATAGTTGGTTTGAATTTATGAGCACAAAGAGTTCTTTATGGTGTCAGGTTCCTTTCTCGTTGGAGGCAGTATCTATCTGTCCACCTGTCTGTCTATCCCACCGTAGCTTCTAGTTCATTCAGCCTCTCTGGTTGTTCGATCTGCCAATGAAAAGAAACCAGTTACACCATCACATATTTGATAGGAACTTTATTACAGTTAGAAGTATAAAAGGAGGAACAGAAATATTTTTTTAGGATAGTAGATAAGTAGAAGATAAACCTCTCTAAGTCAATGTGCCAGAAAAATATACATAGGGTGTTTCGAGTCCTGGGGAGAGTTGGAGAGGAGAGGTACCTGTGGCTAAACAGTGAGGCATTAGCTAGACAAGATGCTGACTCTTGATCTAGCAGGCCAGATACTACTGCTGCCTGGTTTGTGTGTTTAATGATTTTATTTATTTGTTTGTTTGTTTGTTTATTTATTCTTGAGAGACATAGAGAGAGCGAGAGAACGAGCACACAGGCAGGAGAAAGAAGCAGGCCCCCATGCAGGAGCCTGATTGTTGGAAGCGATCCAGGGTACTCCGGACCATACCCAGCTGAAGTGGCCACTAAACCGCTGAGCCACCCGGGCTGCCCTGCTGGCCTGATTTGTGTTATGGTACAACAAGCGAAGGGAGTGGTCAAAATTTTTAATGGTTGAAAAAAAATATGAAAAAATATTTGTGATCATGAAAATTGTAATAAAATTGAAACTTGTAGTTCTTCCATACATGGTTTTGGTGGGAACGTGCGCTTTATTCCTATTTTTTTCTGGCTCTTTTGAGATAGGCAAGCAGATTGACAGATATTATAGTCCTGCAACAAAAGGTTAAATATGAATGTCTAGCCATTTACAGAAAGTTTGTTTAACAAAAAAAAAAAGAAAAAAAAAAAAAAAAAAAAAAAAAAAAAAAAAAAAAAAAAAAAAAAAATCTGACCTAGACACTGCTTATACACCCTATGGTTAGTAAATCATTTGGAGATTTTGTGTGAAATATATAGTTTCTGATTCGGTAGGTCAAGGGCAGCCTACGTGTCTGTATTTCTTTTTTTTTAGATTTGGTTTGATTTGTTAATGAGAGACACACAAGAGAGTGCAGAGAACAGGCCAGCGGGAGAGCAGGCTCCATGCAGGGAGCCTGTGTGGGAATTGATCACCCAGCTTCAGATCCACGCCCTAGGTGGAAGGCAGATGCCTAACCAACTGAGCCCCCCAGGATGCCCAGTTCTGTAATTCTAATGAGGTAAGGAACCATAGTTAAGTGGCGAAGCTATAGTGCAGGACCTAACCACACTTGTGTAAAAGAGCCAAGTAAGTAATAAATGGTTCACACTCTGCAGCTTATCAGCTCCTTTGGGTTACAAAATATGTACATCTGCTGGGAACAATAGAACATAGACAACATATAAAGAGCAGAGGGCCTTGTTCCAATGAAACATTTGCAGAATAGCTTGAGCTGGAAGTTGGCAACGAAGATTTACTTAGCATTCCAGGCCTAGCCGTTTAGTGGTGGTGTCGTTAGTAATAGACACAGTCCTACCCTCAACTTGCTTACTAGATTTATAACATATTCATATGATGATAAAGACAGCAGTATACCTGTATGGGTAATTAATCAAATGGCCAGGCTCTATGTAAGCACTATGAGCCACTCTTATTAATTACCACACAACAAATCCTAGGAATCAGATACCATCATTATCCTTGCTTAAGATGAGTAATACTGAGTTCAGAAAAAAAAAAAAAAACTAAAAGCTGCCAACAGCATCGTGGTGGGCCCTAGGGTGGCATTTAACTCATGATTATTGATGATTTTGCATTATAAAGATGACGGATCAAATCTGTGCTTCATAGGAGTTCCAGAACTGGAAACCCACGTGTGATATACTGGCTTCCTTCATTGAGGGCTTGATCGAAAGGACCTGAACAGTGAAAGATAGACATCTACAATGTTTAGAGGCAAACATGTGAAGGTAGGTGTCAGAAACTGGATTGTGAGTCATGCAGGCATCTTTTTCATGAAAGACTTATCTAGTACCTTCAGCTGCATGTTTTTGAAGTTAAGGGCATGCTAGTATATCCAGAAAAGCCAATTGTCATAGTTTTGGGATTTTTTCATGCTCCAAAATTGAAAAATCGCTTTACTTTATAAAACATGTTTATTTTAGGCACCAATAAGATGGCAATTTTGCCTTCCTTTGTGTACTTTGGATTTTTTTAGATAAATTTATTTTTTATTGGTGTCAATTTGCAAAATATAGAATAAGCCCCAGTGGCTCATCCTCAAGGTGCCCCCCCTCAGTAGCCTGTCACTGAGCACCCTCCCCCCATGCCCACCCTTCACCTCCACCCCCCCAGTTTGTTTCCCAGATCTCTCATATTCTGTCTCCCATTTCTGGCTATGTTCCCTCATTTTTTTTCTCCTTTCCCCTTTATTCCCTTCACTTTATTTTTTAAGTCCCCAATATGAAGTGATACCAGATAATGTTTGTCCTCCTATTGCTTATTTCAATCATACACAAAAGGTCCACTTCTAACCACAGTGAATGAAATTATTTCTCCCTTAAAATTCTATATTTTTTTTCTCTTCGTTAGCGCAATAATAACCTAGAGAGTAGACCTTGATCTGGGCTAAATATAAGATACTTTTATCTGTCTTTACACTGTGTATTTTCCATGTAAATGAAGTTTTTAGGTAAGATGCCTTCAGTAGTAAACTACATTATACTAATTAATAGGTCCCCTGAGGACAAACAGTTTGTTAATAAAAATGCTTTGGAAAAAACTTTCGGGAGTCGCAGACAACATGGTCCTTGGACCTATAGCATTCCATATAACAATGAAATAAGTATGCCATTTTTTATCAATCACCCTGTTAAAAACTTTATGTCATGCTTTGATGAATAATAATAGGTTCCATTTTATAAGCAGTGTAAGGTACAGGCAAAGGAGGATATGTCAACCATTTTCTAAGTCTTAAGTACAAGTCTTGGTTTTTTATGCTAGGTGGCTCAGTGTGTTGGCGCCTCCTTCGGCCCTAGGGAAGATCCTGTGAGACCCAGGAATTGAGTCCCACATCGGGCTCCCTGCATGGGCCTTTCTCCACACTGCGTGTTCTCTGCCTCTTCTCTCCTCTCGCAGGGTCTCTAGAGGACAGGGACACAGAGAGGGAGAAGCAGGGTCCATGCAGGGAGCCCAATGCGGGACTCAATCCTGGTTCACAGGATCATGTCTTGGGCCAAAGCAATACTCAACAACTGAGCCACCTGTGGATCCTGAATAAAAAAATCTTAAAAGAAAAAGATCAATAGACCTTTAATTTTTTAGGTGGGGAGGAAGTTAAATTATGACACTTAATAGGAAAGCAATACGGACCAGATTCTTAAAGGCCAGAATTTATGATGTTCTAATCTAGCCTCTGTACAACTCCTATTTGTTCTATGTAAGTCCCAAATTTCATTAAGTAAATTGTAAACAAGTCATTTGCTTCTTTAAACCCAAATATTTGGTTTTTCCTTCCCTGAATCTGGGAATATGTATTGGTTTCCTAGGGCTGTTATAATGAAGTACCATAATCTGTGGCTTTACCACACAACAAAATGTAGTATCTGCAATTCTGTAGTTTAGAAAGTTGGAATCAATGTCTTGTAGGCCACAGTCTTCGAAGGATCTGGGGCAGAATTCTTTGCTCTTCATAGGTTCTGAATGAAGGCAGCAATTCTTACGCACTCTTTGGCTTGAGATATATACACCTCCGATCTCTGCCTCTGCGTCATATGGGTGTTTGTGACTCTGTCTTCACGTTGCTGTCTTCTTAAAAGGGTATCTTTGTTTGGATTCGGGCTCCACTCTACTCCATTGATCTAACTAATGAGATCTGCAAACAACTCTGTTTTAAATAGTTCACATTTTGAGTGTACTGGGTATAGGACTTTACTTATATCTTTCTTGGGTGAGGGATGGTTACAGTTTACCCATACAGAATACGGGATGTAAACGATATTTTTCCATGCAGATCTTACAGTATAGGAAGAAACATATATGTAGATTTGAGATGCGGTTGTAATATACAATATTCACAAAATGCTGTAAGGTGTATTGTAGTGGGAAGCTACCTTTTCCCACAGTGGAAATGGTAAGGGAGATTTCAAGGCAGGTGCCATTTGAACTAATCTTGAGGACATATAGGAGTTCATGTGAGAAAAGGATACCAATGGGAGGACACATTCCGCCAGCAAGCTTTGGGAAAGGCATGGATAAAGTGTTTGTTTGCTGGTGATCTATACTAGCTGCCGATTTATTTATTTATTTTTAAATAATACATTTTTTTTATTGGTGTTCAATTTGCCAAAATACAGAGTAACACCCAGTGCTCCATCCCATGCAAGTGCCCCCCTCAGTGCCCGCACCCCCACTCAACCCAACCCCCACCCGTCCTCATATCCCCCTCCACCACCCCTAGTTCATTACCGCGTTAGGAGTATTCATGTTCTGTGCTCTCTTTATTTAATATTAGTGTGTGTCATTTATTAACAACAACCTTTTGATCCCAATTGTACGATGGGGAAAACTGAAATTTCAAAAAAATAAGTATTGGTCTCACGCAACACATCGTGAAGGTAGTTACTCTTGAGATTAGAACCAGGGAGCCGGATTACATAGTCCTAAATTGCCATTGTGATGGACAACTACAGTTTTAGATATTTGGGAGCGCATATGGATAGTTGACATAAGGCCCAAGAGATGGTAGTATGACAAATTGTGAAGAGGTTGGGTTTATCCTTGGATTTGCTGTAACAGAAAATTGTTGACTTATAAAGTGTAACTTTAGGGATATTGAAATTTTGACACATTCCCAAGCTGTAAGGGACATGTGTCAAAATGGCCACATCATCGATGGAGTGTAGGGTAGTTTTGGAGGCCCAGAGGCTAGAGAGGAGTACTGTCATGGCCATTTTAGATTAATGAAGTTTGGAACTAAACAAGACCAATGGAACCGGAAAAAAAAAAGGGGCAATAAAGTCAGAGATCTTGTAAGTCACAGGTCGTGAGGTGTTGCACTAAATCATTGCCTCTGTTGTGTGGGCCATTCCTGATCATTGGCTAAGTCTGAATGTAGAGCTGTCTCAACTAAACTATGTGTTAAACACACAGTTTATTTAATTCATAACCCTACTAGGAAGAGTCGTATGTGCAAATGTGATGGTTGTATAGACACATATCAATGTATATAATAGAGATGATTAAAAATGTCTTTAAAATTCCCAAAAGAACTGGAGTTAACAATATTTTAAAACAACTAAATAAAAGTGGCAGAAAAATATTTTCCCTGGGCTCGATGACAAACTCATCTATATGTATTTTTTTTAAAATATTTTATATATTTATTCATGTAGATTCACTAGAAAGAGCAAGGACATAGCAGAGGGGAAGCAGGGCTCCCCATGGGGAACTGCTGCATCGACTCCAATCCTAGGACCCCAGGAGTCTTACACTGATACCCAAAGTCAACACTCAACTACTGAGCCACAACCTATTCCCTCATCTATTTGTATAAGGAACTCCATTAGGTTAAAATTCATTCAAGTGTTATTTATTAGAGGTATACCAACTTCTACAGCTCAGCTTATTCAATAGCCTGGTTATGTTTAAAAATATATTATTTCTTAAAAATAGCTTAAATTGATTACTGGGTTTTTAAAATAATAACATTTTGTATTAATTTGAAGAAAGGCAATTTAAGAGTCCCACGTTGTCTTTGGCGTGTGGACAGAGGAAACAAAACTGTGGGTCTCCTGTACTTATTGCCCTCATGAGAAAAGCTGCCCAAACACATCATAGGAATATATCCAGCAGGATATTATGTATTTACCTAAAAAGATATCAATTACTGGAGAAGTATAATAAAACAGCTGCATTTTCTCTTAAGTGAATTTATTCTTATTTTGAGGAATTATTTTATGCAGGTATCTGGTGCACCACAGATGGTGCATTGGATGGCTCATCTTTAGTGACTTTTGGCTTTATCTGTGTGGATTGGTGCTTTCCCCAAGGGTGTCCAGGCTTCTGATATAACTGCCATTAATCAGGCAAAAAGCAAATATAAACATTGTAATCTTTTTCCACTTTTGCCAAAGTAAAAGTATAAAGTCATAAATTTGGGGAACAATTAGACACTAAACTGATGTGTTTATATACCATGCTATATCTCATAAATGAATCTAGGCTAGAAAGTTTTTTAAAAAAAAAATTAATTTTGAATTGATTGTATCTGGCACAGTGAAGCTGGAGTGACCTGAAAATGGCTACATTCTTTCCCTAGTGTTTCTTGTAGAGCACCTGAACCCCCAAAAAACAAACCTCGATTGTGTGGAAATATTATGTCTTCTTGTGGTTGATTTTAAACTTGATACATTTTGCATCATTCACGATTAAAAAATTTTCCTTGAATGGTTGATTAGAATATTGCGGCCAACTAAAGTAGAATTCATTTTTTAATATTTGGAAAAATAAGGCGCAGGGTTTCAGACTGGATAAAAAGCAGGACCCATCTATTTGCTGTCTACAAGAGACTCATTTTAGACAGAAGGACACCTACAGCCTGAAAATAAAAGGTTGGAGAACCATTTACCATTCGAATGGTCCTCAAAAGAAAGCAGGGGTAGCCATCCTTATATCAGATAAACTAAAATTTACCCCAAAGACTGTAGTGAGAGATGAAGAGGGACACTATATCATACTTAAAGGATCTATTCAACAAGAGGACTTAACAATCCTCAATATATATGCTCCGAATGTGGGAGCTGCCAAATATATAAATCAATTATTAACCAAAGTGAAGAAATACTTAGATAATAATACACTTATACTTGGTGACTTCAATCTAGCTCTTTCTATACTCGATAGGTCTTCTAAGCAAAACATCTCCAAAGAAACTACACTGGAACCAATACACTGGACCAGATGGATTTCACAGATATCTACAGAACTTTACATCCAAACTCAACTGAATACACATTCTTCTCAAGCGCACATGGAACTTTCTCCAGAATAGACCACATATTGGGTCACAAATCGGGTCTGAACCGATACCAAAAGATTGGGATTGTCCCCTGCATATTCTCGACCATAATGCCTTGAAATTAGAACTAAATCACAACAAGAAGTTTGGAAGGACCTCAAACACGGAGGTTAAGGACCATCCTGCTAAAAGATAAAGGGTCAACCAGGAAATTAAGGAAGAATTAAAAAGATTCATGGAAACTAATGAGAATGAAGATACAACCGTTCAAAATCTTTGGGATGCAGCAAAAGCAGTCCTAAGGGGGAAATACATCGCAATACAAGCATCCATTCAAAAACTGGAAAGAACTCAAATACAAAAGCTAACCTTACACATAAAGGAGCTAGAGAAAAAACAGCAAATAGATCCTACACCCAAGAGAAGAAGGGAGTTAATAAAGATTCGAGCAGAACTCAACGAAATCGAGACCAGAAGAACTGTGGAACAGATCAACAGAACCAGGAGTTGGTTCTTTGAAAGAATTAATAAGATAGATAAACCATTAGCCAGCCTTATTAAAAAGAAGAGAGAGAAGACTCAAATTAATAAAATCATGATGAGAAGGAGAGATCACTACCAACACCAAGGAAATACAAACGATTTAAAAACATATTATGAACAGCTATACGCCAATAAATTAGGCATCTAGAGAAAGAAATGGACGCATTCCTGGAAAGCCACAAACTACCAAAACTGGAACAGGAAGAATAGAAACCTGAACAGGCCAATAACCAGGGAGGAAATTGAAGCAGTCATCAAAAACCTCCCAAGACACAAGAGTCCAGGGCCAGATGGCTTCCCAGGAGAATTTATCAAATGTTTAAAGAAGAAAGTCATACCTATTCTCCTAAAGCTGTTTGGAAAGATAGAAAGAGATGGAGTACTTCCAAATTCGTTCTATGAAGCCAGCATCACCTTAATTCCAAAGCCAGACAAAGAACCCGCCAAAAAGGAGAATTACAGACCAATATCCCTGATGAACATGGATGCAAAAATTCTCAACAGAATACTGGCCAATAGGATCCAACAGTACATTAAGAAAATTATTCACCATGACCAAGTAGGATTTATCCCCTGGGACACAAGGCTGTTCAACACCCGTAAAACAATCAATGTGATTCATCATATCAGCAAGGAGAAAAACCAAGAACCATATGATCCTCTCATTGGATGCAGAGAAAGCATTTGACAAAATACAGCATCCATTCCTGATCAAAACTCTTCAGAGTGTAGGGATAGAGGGAACATTCCTCGACATCTTAAAAGCCATCTATGAAAAGCCCACAGCAAATATCATTCTCAATGGGGAAGCACTGGGAGCCTTTCCCCTAAGATCAGGAACAAGACAGGGATGTCCACTCTCACCACTTGCTGTTCAACATAGTACTGGAAGTCCTAGGCCTCAGCAATCAGACAACAAAAATACATTAAAGGCATTCAAATTGGCAAAGAAGAAGTCAAACTCTCCCTCTTCAGCCGATGACATGATACTCTACATAGAAAAACCCAAAAGTCTCCACCCCCAAGATTGCTAGAACTCATACAGCAATTCGGTAGCGTGGCAGGATACAAATCAATGCCCCAGAAGTCAGTGGCATTTCTATACACTAACAATGAGACTGAAGAAAGAGAAATTAATGAGTCAATCCCATTTACAATTGCACCCAAAAGCATAAGATACCTAGGAATAAACCTCACCAAAGATGTAAAGGATCTATACCATCAAAACTATAGAAACACTTCTGAAAGAAATTGAGGAAGACACAAAGAGATGGAAAAATATTCCATGCTCATGGATTGGCAGAATTAATATTGGAAAATGTCAATGTTACCCAGGGCAATATACACGTTTAATGCAATCCCTATCAAAATACCATGGACTTTCTTTCAGAGAGTTAGAACAAATTATTTTAGATTTGTGTGGAATCAGAAAAGACCCCGAATAGCCAGGGGAATTTTAAAAAAGAAAACCATATCTGGGGGCATCACAATGCCAGATTTCAGGTTGTACTACAAAGCTGTGGTCATCAAGACAGTGTGGTACTGGCACAAAAACAGACACATAGATCAGTGGAACAGAATAGAGAATCCAGAAGTGGACCCTGAACTTTATGGGCAACTAATATTCGATAAGGAGGAAAGACTATCCATTGGAAGAAAGACAGTCTCTTCAATAAATGGTGCTGGGAAAATTGGACATCCACATGCAGAAGAATGAAACTAGACCACTCTCTTTCACCATACACAAAGATAAACTCAAAATGGATGAAAGATCTAAATGTGAGACAAGATTCCATCAAAATCCTAGAGAAGAACACAGGCAACACCCTTTTTGAACTCGGCCATAGTAACTTCTTCCAAGATACATCCACGAAGGCAAAAGAAACAAAAGCAAAAATGAACTATTGGGACTTCATCAAGATAAGAAGCTTTTGCACAGCAAAGGATACAGTCAACAAAACTCAAAGACAACCTACAGAATGGGAGAAGATATTAGCAAATGACATATCAGATAAAGGGCTAGTTTCCAAGATCTATAAAGAACTTATTAAACTCAACACCAAAGAAACAAACAATCCAATCATGAAATGGGCAAAAGACATGAACAGAAATCTCACAGAGGAAGTCATAGACATGGCCAACATGCATATGAGAAAATGCTCTGCATCACTTGCCATCAGGGAAATACAAATCAAAACTACGAGATACCACCTCACACCAGTGAGAATGGGGAAAATTAACAAGGCAGGAAACAACAAATGTTGGAGGGGATGCGGAGAAAAGGGAAACCCTCTTACACTGTTGGTGGGAATGTGAACTGGTGCAGCCACTCTGGAAAACTGTGTGGAGGTTCCTCAAACAGTTAAAAATATACCTGCCCTACGACCCAGCAATTGCACTGTTGGGCGATTTACCCCAAAGATACAAATGCAATGAAACGCCGGGACACCTGCACCCCGATGTTCTAGCAGCAATGGCCACGATAGCCAAACTGTGGAAGGAGCCTCGGTGTCCGTCGAAAGATGAATGGATACAGAAGATGTGGTTTATGTATACAATGGAATATTACTCAGCCATTAGAAATGACAAATACCCATTTGCTTCAACGTGGATGGAACTGGAGGGTATTATGCTGAGTGAAGTAAGTCAGTCGGAGAAGGACAAACATTATATGTTCTCATTCATTTGGGTAATATAAATAATAGTGAAAGGGAAAATAAGGGAAGGGAGAAGAAAATGTGTGGGAAATATCAGAAAGGGAGACATAAGGTAAAGACTGCTAACTCTGGGAAACGAACTAGGGGTGGTAGAAGGGGAGGAGGGCGGGGGGTGGGAGTGAATGGGTGACGGGCACTGGGTGTTATTCTGTATGTTAGTAATTGAACATCAATTAAAAAAAAAAAAAAAAGAAACAACAATAACAAGACCGGGTCCCAGAGATTATTCCAAAGAGCAGCACGAAAGTCCCATTTATCTGAAGGGTGTCTTCTTATCAAATAATTTGAATTTGCTGTGGTCAGGGTCTGTAGAAGTCTTCATGGGATCATGGATTACACAGGACTGGAAGGGACTTTAAGAAATAAAGTAGGTTTTGTACTGGACTTAAAAGAAGAGTTAAGAGTTCATGGGGTACGAAAAGGGTCTGATTTTCATCTAGATTTCACCTTCCACTCCAAAAAGTCCAAAGCCAAAGTGGCAAAAGTAACTGAGTAAAGCACACATATGGGGAATGCCTTTGCTCAATTTTTCCCTTGTTTTTTAGGAAGACCAAAATGATCTTTTGTACTGCAAGGTGCTAACACTTGATATAGATGAAAATCTACATAAACCAGCATATCTCTCTGCAACAGGTAGGTACTATTTAAATGTCTTTTAGGGAGAAAGCATAAGGTCTGAAGCTTGGCCGTGTCTTTAGCTTCTTTCCCAATATCTAGGCTTTGCCATCCAGGAAAAACCCATAGCAGTGTACTAAATCAAAGTAATTGATTGCTTTACCGAGTGGTAACTTGAAAGTTTAGAGAGTTGGACTTCTGTGGTTATTGTTTGTATAAATAATGTGTTTTATGAACCATAGTGATATGTGATAAAATCTCATAAACACCTATAGATGTACTCAAATCACCTTAGATTAGGTAGTGGACTTTTATTAAAAGTTCTGTACGTTTGCTTGTAGATATCCTGGTTGATTACTTAGAATCCTGGTAGCTTCTGAGCAACAGTTTTTCTAAGACTGAAGCAGTAGTTATATAGTTTAAGAATCCAATCAGTAGTTTTATCCTTATTCTGGATACACTTCCATTATAAACAGTTGATGGAAATATACACACACACACACACACGTGTGTGTGTGCATATGCACACCCAGGTCTATACATAAAAGCCATTATCCCTCAAACGTTTTTCATCTTATTTATAAGCCAAAACTGAGTACTATTGAGGAGCATATGGTTCTCTAAAAATCTATTAAGGAAAAATTTGGATTTAAGGGAAATAATTATCCATTAAATTCTCAAAACATTCTCGAAGCACCTGGGTGGCTCAGTTGATCAAGTGTCTGACTCTTAATATCAGCTCAAATCATGAGTTCAGGTTCTTCATTGGGCTCCATATAAATAATAATAAATATTATTAAAATAATAATAATAATAAAATAAAAGGAAATTCTTAGAACATTTTCAATCTAGACTTTACCCTTAAGTGGAAAGAATGGAGAAATTTAATATGTCCAATTTTTTAAATCATTTTCCCTCTGTTCTGTGCAAGAAAAACCAATAGAATTAATGTGGTATTGATGTTATTTTCTTATTCTAGTTAGCTTACTTTAATAATATCACTTAATATTTTCTTTGCTTTTATACTAAGTTTCTGAGTTGTTCATGTACAATGAATGTATCTGTGTTGTGATTTCCTAGTTTCTTCATGGAATGTACTATTTTATTTCTGGATATCTGATCATATTTAAATGCCTTAAACTTTCCTGGTCAAAGAGTAACTTCTTTTCTCTTTAATATTCTGCAGAGGAATTAAGCAGATTCTTACAGGTTGAAATGTTTAAATATGTCTTCAGAACACTCATGGGAGAAACAGTAGCTCTGTCACATTTTTAGCAACAAAACACTTAAAAGAATAGCTGTCCAACAAAACTAAACCTGCTTGTGAAGTCCACTAGAGTTGATCCCATCCTAAATTACTTGGCTACATTAGTACATTCGTATAAAAAAGAGCAAAACATAACAAGAAGGTAAGATAGCTGTGTCTGAAACGCATGAGGTACTGATATATATTAACAGACATCAGTTTCTTTTCTTTTTTTTACAATAAATTTATTTTTTATTGGTGTTCAATTTCTAACTTGTGCTTTCAAATTATGAAAGGGAATTTGAGATGCTTTCTATCTCGTTTTTGGAAAATTTAGGATAATTTTAGAATAGGTTAGATTTAGAATAGGGTTTTTTTCTTAGTTTGAAGAAATAGTTGAAAAAGTAAATAGGAATTGTGTGCCATGGCCCCTCCTCCATCCACTGGGTCTCAGAAACAGCGTTCTGCTCTTCCTCTTGGCTTACGGAAACCAAGTTTCTGTACTTGTGCTGCTAGGTGGACACTGTGGGTGGACAGGGAGGGACAGAAGGAACAGAATACACAGACTTCTCTTTCCATTTCAGTTTTCTATCATCAATCAGCTATGAATGACCAAGCCTTGTTTCTGCCCACTTGCAGCCCCCTGAAATGAGGCTGTAAGAGAACACCCCCTCCACCCCCCGGCAACATTCACAAATTGATAGCTTCTGGGTCACATTAGAATGTTTTAATTTTTTTAAATTCAACTTTGCTTTTTTTGTTCTTTGCTTGTTTTAAAGTAAACTTTGTATTCAAGTACTCGTCATACTTGAATACAGAATGATACACAAATCAAGATGCATTATATTAATTGGAACTGATCACATCATGGGGAAATCGGCTGGGGCCTGAGTGGCAGTTATAAATTCCAACTGCTTGAGTCCTTGATGAACATTGGTTTACTGAAAGGTGTTAGGACCAGGTTTTGCCAAATTCTAGAACTATTCTCAGATTGTCTTATGTGCCTTTATTCTGTAATTACATTGAGGCTGCTTCAGATCTTTATTACTCTAGTAATATAAAATTGTATAGTCACAGAATCTCCCAGTTACTATTTCCTGCAAATTAATTGGCTACCTTCAAAGGCTGATGAACAAGATACCTCTTAATGATTGTAGTATTGAGTATTGTGTGACTACTGAGTATAGCTCCTGCACCCCTCCCCACTTCTTTCTAATGCTGATTTTCATTCAGGTAATTTAATCTTTCACATGACCATATGCTTTCCTAATCCAATTACGGTAATTTCTTTTAAAATTGTATTTAAGTTCTACTTAACATACATTTGCAATATTGGTTTCAGGAGTAGAATTCAGTAATTCATCACTTACATACAACACCCAGTGCTCATCCTGACAAGTGTCCTCACCACCCATCTAGCCCATCCCCTGCTCATCTCCCTCCAGCAGCCCTCAGTTTGTTCTCTGTCGTTAGGTCTCTTATGGTTTGTTTCATTCTCTCTTTTCCCCCCTTTTCCCCCCTTTCCCATATGTTCATCTGTTTTGTTTCTTAAATTCCACATATGAGTGTGAAATCATATAGTATTTGTCTTTTTCTTACTGACTTATTTCACTTAGTGTAATGTGCTCTAGCTCCATCCACATTGTTGCAAATGGCAAGATTTCATTCTGAGTAATACTCCATTGTACATAAAAGAATGCATATTCTACTTTGGGATGAAATGTCCTGAATATACCTGTTAAGTGCATCTAGTCGAGTGTATCATTCAAACACTTGTTACTGTCTTTGTTTTAAAATCTAGTTTGATATAAGTTTGGCAACCCTGGCTTTGTTTTGCCATCCATTAGCATGATAAGTGGTGCTCCATCTCCTTAGTTTCAATATCAGGGTGTCTTTAGGTCTAAAATGAGTCTCTTGTAGGTAGCATATAGATGTGCCTTTTTTTTTAAAAAAAAATCTATTCTGATACCCTATGTCTTTTGATTGGAAATTTAGTTCACGTGATCCCTGGGTGGCGCAGCGGTTTGGCGCCTGCCTTTGGCCCAGGGCGCGATCCTGGAGACCCGGGATCGAATCCCACGTCGGGCTCCCGGTGCATGGAGCCTGCTTCTCCCTCTGCCTGTGTCTCTGCCTCTCTCTCTCTCTGTGACTATCATAAATAAATAAAAAAAAAAGGAAATTTAGTTCATATACATGCAGATTGCTTACTGAAAGATATGAATTTCATGCCACTGTGTTACCTATAAAGTTGGTGTTTCTGGTGATGTTCCTTTCTAGTCTTTGTTGCTTTTTTTAAAAAAAAGATTATTTATTTATTTATTCAGAGAGAGAGAGAGAGAGAGGAGGCAGGCAGAGAGGCAGAGACACAGGCAGAGGGAGAAGCAGACTCCATGCAGGGAGCCTGACATGGGACTCGATCCTGGATCTCCAGGATCACACCCTGGGCTGCAGGCAGTGCTAAACTGCTGGGCCACTGGGGCTGCCCGTCTTTGTTACTTTTGATCTTTTTTCTCCACTCAGTTCCTCTTAATATTTCTTGCAGGGCTGGCTTAGTGGTCTATGAACTCCTTTAGTTTTTGTTTGTCTGGGATACTCTTTATCTCTCTTCCTATTCTGAATGACAGCCTTGCAGGATAAAATATTCTTGGCTGCATATTTTCCCCATTCAGCACAATTATGGTAATCTCATTGTTCTTGGCTGCTCATATTTTAGAAACAGGTATGATGCATTTCTGGTCAATGAGCTATGAAGTGGAATATTCTGGGAGTTCAGGGAAAAACTTTGTCATAATTAAAGAGACACAAAAAGACAGCATTTTTACTGGGTATCTTTTTGTCACATATGGTGTAAGGTAGTTAACATAAGGATAAGCCTATATCCTGAATAATGCAATATAGAAAAATGGAAAGATCCTTGATGATGTTGTTGAGGCACTGAATTAAGCAACCCTGTAGCTACCTAACCGCAGAATTTCTTGTATGAAATGATCAATTTCTTAAGATGTCAGCCAGTTAGGCCAGGATTTTCTGTTTCTTGTAGCTGAAATCTTCCTAATGAATACACTATGGGAACCATTTCATTACTGAATAATTTACAATTATAAGATTTATCAGATTATGTAGAAAGGTTTTTATCTCAGCCTGTCTTGCAGAATAAATTATCCTAGAAAGGAGAGGGAAAATTGGATGATGGTAGAAAGATAAAACAGAGTAAGGTTAAACAACAAAAAAGATGTGATGGTAGCCGAGACCAGGAGTCAGAATGTATTCTAACACATTCATTTAGATTAAAATGTTATATATATCCTAAGTCTATAGGTATATGTAAATGTTTCCTCTAAGATTGTGCAGATAGTTCATATAGTTTGTGCTTCTGATGAATCTCGAGTACTTTCATGTTTCTTAAATTGCTAAACCTAAATTATTAATCTTGTGTTTACTCAACAAAGTCCTCTTATCTACCATTTATTGAGCTTAGCTTCAATAAACTTTGAACATAAATTAAAGGTTTCTGTGAACTAAGCTGCTCTTCTGAAACTGATTTTTGATCTCAGTATAAGCAGGAACAAAGAATACTGGCTTAAATAAAAGGCAGGTAGGGATCCCCTCCTCTAGCCATCTCCCACCAATGTGTCCCAGAGCCCTGAGAGTGGGACAAAGCTCTTTTTTCTGGAGGGAGAACCCTCTCTGGCAGTTCCTTCTCAGTTGCTTGTGATCTACTAGCCTCTGGAAGGGGAAGGGCAAGGGCAAGATGTGCAGACTTCCTATGTTACTTTCCATACTTGTACTACTTGAAGGGCCAAGGAGAAGGGTATTGTGGATCAAATAGACACAAATCCTGACTATATATTTAGAAATGCTCAGCATAGTTGGTTTGAATTTAGAGACAAAGAGTTTTTCATTGTGATCAGGTTCCTATTCCGTTGGAGGCAGGTATCTTATCTGTCCACCTGTCTGTCTATCCACCTATAGCTTCCTAGTTCAGCCTCTCTGGTATGTTCTAATCTGCCAATGAAAAGGAAACAGTTACACCATCACATCATTTGATAGGAACTTTATATTACAAGTTAGAAGTCATAAAGGAGGAACAGAAATATTTTTTAGGATAAGTTAGATAAGTAGAAGATAACTTCTCTAAAGTCACATGTGCCAGAAAATATACATAGGTGTTTAGAGTCCTGGGGAGAGTATGGGAGGAGAGGTAACCTGTTGGCTAAACAGTGATGTGGCATTAGCCTAGACCAAGACTGCTGACTCTGATCTACAGGCCAGATCCTACCTGCTGCCTGGTTTGTGTTTTTTTAATGATTTTATTTATTTATTTGTTTGTTTGTTTGTTTGTTTGTTTGTTTATTTATTCTTGAGAGACATAGAGAGAGAGAGGCAGAGACACAGGCAGAGAAAGAAGCAGGCCCCATGCAGGGAGCCTGATGTGGGACTCGATCCAGGGTCTCCAGGACCATACCCCAGGCTGAAGGTGGCACTAAACCGCTGAGCCACCCGGGCTGCCCTGCTGCCTGCTTTTGTATGGTACACAAGCGAAGGGAAGGGTTCAAAATTTTTAAATGGTTGAAAAAAAATTAAAAGAATATTTTGTGATACATGAAAATTGTATAAAATTGAAACTTTAGGTTCCATACATGGTTTTGTTGGCGTGGAACCGTGCGCATTTATTTACATATTTTTTTCTGGCTGCTTTTGAGATAGGAAGGCAGATTTGAACAGATATTATAGTCCTGCAACAAAGGTTAAATATTTACTGTCTAGCCCTTTACAGAAAGTTTGTTAACCTCTGACCTAGACCACTGCTTCTCAACCCTTAATGTTAGTAAATCATTTGGAGATTTTGTGAAAATATATAGTTTCTGATTCGGTAGGTCAAGGGAGCCTACGTGTCTGTATTTCTTTTTTTTTAGATTTTGTTTATTTGTACATGAGAGACACACAAAGAGAGGCAGAGACACAGGCAGCGGGAGAAGCAGGCTCCATGCAGGGAGCCTGATGTGGGAATTGATCCCCAGCTTCCAGGATCACGCCCTAGGTGGAAGGCAGATGCTAAACCACTGAGCCACCCAGGGATCCCAGTGTCTGTATTTCTAATGAGGTAAGGACCGCATAGTAAGTGGCGAAGCTCTAGTGCAGGACTAACACACTTATTGTTTAAAGAGCCAAGTAATAAATGGTTCACAGTCTGCAGCCTATTCAGTCCTTTTGTTACAACTATGTACATCTGCTGGGTAACATAGACATAGACAACATATAAAAGAGCAGGAGGGGCTGTGTTCCAATAAACATTTGCAGAAGTAGGCTTTGAGCTGGAATTGGCACGAAGATTTACTTTAGCATTCACTGGCCTCAGCTGTTTAGTGTGGGTGTCCGTTAAGTAATAGACACAGTCCTACCCTCAACTTGCTTACTAGATTTATAACATATTCCAGTAATGATGATAAAGACAGCAGTTAACTTGTATTGGGTAATTATCATATGCCAGGCTCTATGTGAAGCACTATGAGCCATCTCTTATTTAATTACCACAACAAATCCTAGGAAGCAGATACCATCATTATCCTTGCTTACAGATGAGAATACTGAGCTTCAGAGAAAAAAAAAAAAAAACTAAAAGCTGCCAACAGCAAATCAGTGATGGGCCTAGGGTAAGGCATAACTCATGATTATTGAATGACTGTTGAATTATTAGATGACTGGATCAAATCTGTGCATTCATAGGAGTTCCAGAAGCTGGAAAACCAGACTGTGACTATACTGGCTTCCTTCATTGTGAGGCCTGGATCTAAAGGACCTGAACAGTGAAAGATAAGACATCTATTTAGAGGCAACATTGAAGGTAGGTGTCAGAAACTGGATTTGAGTCATGCCAGAGCATTCTTTTTCATGAAAGACTTATTTAGTACCTTCACTGCATGTTTTTGAAGTTAAGGCTCATAGAGATCTCAGAAAGCACATTTTTCATAGTTTTGGGATTTTCCATGCTCCAAAATTGAAATCGCTTTACTTTATAATAACATGTTATTTTAGGCACCAAATAAGTATGGCATTTTGCCTTCCTTGTGTACTTTGGATTTTTTTATATAAATTTATTTTTTATTGGTGTTCAATTTGCAAACATATAGAATAACACCCAGTGCTCATCCCATCAAGTGCCCCCCTCAGTGCCTGTCACTGAGTCACCCCCACCCCCTGCCCACCTCACCTTCCACCCCCCCCAGTTTGTTTCCCAGAGTCTCTCATATTCTGTCTCCCTTTCTGATATTTCCCACTCATTTTTTCTCCTTTCCCCTTTATTCCCTTTCACTATTTTTTATATTCCCCATATGAATGAGACCATATAATGTTTGTCCTCCTATTGACTTATTTCAATCATACAATAAATGTCCCTTCTAACCACAGTGACTGAAATTAAATTTCTCCTTCCAAATTCTATATTTTTTCCTTCCTTCTTAGCTGCAATTACTAACATAGAGAGTAGACCTTGATTCTGGCCTAAATATAAGATTACTTTTATCTGTCTTTACACTGTTATTTCCATGTAAATGAATGTTTTTAGGTAAGATGCCTATCAGTGTAACTACATTATAATAAATTAATAGGTCCCTGAGAGAAAACATGTTGTTAATAAAAATGCTTTGGAAAAAACTTTCTGGAGTCTCAGACACAATGTCCTTGGACTATAGATATCATATAAAGATGAATAAGTATGCCATTTTTTATAAATCACCTGTTGAAAAACTTTTATGTCATTGCTTTGATGAATAATAATAGGTTCCATTTTATAAGCAGTGTAGGTACAGGGCAAGGAGGAATATGTCAACATTTTCTAAGTCTTAAGTATCAGTCTTGATATGCCTAGGTGGCTCAGTGGTTTGGCGCCTGCCTTCGGCCCAGGGCAAGATCCTGGAGACCCAGGATTGAGTCCCACATCGGGCTCCCTGCATGGAGCCTTCTTCTCCTTCTGCCTGTGTCTCTGCCTCTTTCTCTCTCTCTCAGTGTCTCTCTGAGGCAGAGACACAGGCAGAGGGAGAAGCAGGGTCCATGCAGGGAGCCCAATGCGGGACTCAATCCTGGGTCACCAGGATCATGTCTTGGGCCAAAGGCAGATACTCAACCACTGAGCCACCTGGGGATCCCATGAATAAAAAAAATCTTAAAAGAAAAAGAATCAATAACCTTAATTTTTTAGGTGGGGAAGGAAGTTAAATATGACACTTAAATAGGAAATCACATACTTACAGATTCTTAAAGCCAGAATTTAGGATGTTCTAATCTAGCCATCTCTGTACACTCCTATTTTTCTATGTAAGTCCCAATTGATTAAGTAAAATTGTTAAAGTCATTTGCTTCTTTAACACAAATATGTTAGTTTTTCCCCCTGAATCTGGGAATATGTATTGGTTTCCTAGGGCTGTTATAATGAAGTACCATAAGCTGGTGGCTTAAAACAACAGAAATTTATTATCTTGCAATTCTGTAGTTTAGAAGTCTGAAATCAATGTATTGGTAGGGCCACAGTCCTTCTGAAGGATCTGGGGCAGAATTCTTTGCCTCTTCATAGGTTCTGATGAAGGCCAGCAATTCTTAGCACTCTTTGGCTTGAGATATATATCACTCCGATCTCTGCCTCTGGCTTCATATGGTGTTTGTGACTCTGTCTTCACGTTGCTGTCTTCTTAAAAGGGTATCATTTGTTTTGGATTAGGGCTCCACTCTACTCCAGTATGATCTTAACTAATGATATCTGCAAAAACTCTGTTTTCAAATAGGTCACATTTTGAGGTACTGGGTATTAGGACTTTACTATATCTTTCTTGGGTGAGGGATGGTACAGTTTACCCATAACAGAATACGGGGATGTAAAGATATTGTTTTCCATGCAGATCTTACAGTATAGGAAGAACACATATATGTAGATTTATGAAGATGCAGGTTGTAATATACAATATTCACAAAATGCTGTAAGCGTATTGTAGTGGGGAAAGCTACCTTTTCCCAAGTGAAATGGTAAGGGAAGGCTTTCAAAGGCAGGTGCCATTTGAACTAATCTTTGAGGGACATATAGGAGTTCATTGAGAAAAGGATACCAGATGGGAGGACACATCAGCCAGAAAGCTTTGGGTAAAGGCATGGATTAAGTGTTTGTTTGCTGTGATTATTACTAGCTGCTATTTATTTGTTTATTTATTTATTTATTTAATAATAAATTTATTTTTTATTGGTGTTCAATTTGCCAACATACAGAGTAACACCCAGTGCTCATCCCATCAAGTGCCCCCCTCAGTGCCCGCCACCCACTCACCCCCACCCCCCGTCCTCATCCCCCTCCACCACCCCTAGTTCATTTCCCAGAGTTAGGAGTATTCATGTTCTGTGCTACTCTTTATTTAATATTAGTGTGTGTCATTTAATTAACAACAACCTTTTGATCCCAATTGTACAGATGGGAAAACTGAAATTTCAAAAAATTAAGTATTTGGTCTCACGCTAACACATCTTGAAGGTAGTACTATTGAGATTAGAACCCAGGGAGCCTGATTACATAGTCTATAATTTGCCATTGTGATGAAAACTACAGTTTAGGATATTTGGGAGCGCATATGGATAGTTAGACATAAGGCCAAAGAGATAGGTTAGAGACAAATTGTGAAGAGGTTGGTTTATCCATTGATTTGCTTAACAGAAAATTGTTGACTTATTAAAGTTTGAACTTTAAGGGCTATTGACATTTGAACAGTTTCCAAAGCTGTAAGGACAGGTGTCAAATGGCCACATTCCTATGGAGTGTAGGGTAGTTTGGAGGCCCAGAGGCTAGAGAGGAGGTTACTGTCATGGACCATTTTAGAATTAATGAAGGTTGGAACTAAACAAGACAATGGAACCGGAGGGGCAATAAAGTCAGAGATACTTGTAAGTCAAGGTCAGTGAGGTGTTGAACCTAAATCATTGCCTCTGTTGTGTGGCCATTCCTGATCCATTGGCTCAAGTGCTGAAAGTAGAGCTGTCTCAACTAATGTGGTTAAACACAATAATTTTAATTCATAACCCTAGCTTAGGAAGAGTCTAGTATGTGCAAATGTGATGGTTGTATTAGTACACATATAAATGATTATATTATAGAAGATATAAAAATGTCTTTAAAATTCCAAAGACTGAGTTAACATATTTTAAAACAAACTACATAAAAGTGGCAGAAAATATTTTTCCATGTGCTCTGATGCAAACTCATCTATCTGTATTTTTTAAAAATATTTTATCTATTTATTCATGAGAGATTCATAGAAAGAGGCAGAGACATAGGCAGAGGGAGAAGCAGGCTCCCTATGGGGAACCTGATGCAGAACTCCATCCTAGGACCCCAGGATCATTACCTGATCCAAAGTCAGACACTCAACTACTGAGCCACCCAGATATCCCTCATCTATTTGTATTAAGTTGTAACTCCATTAGGTTAAATTCATTCAAGTGTTATTGGAGGTATAGCCACACTTCTACAGCTCAGCTTATTCAACTAAAGCCTGGTTATTGTAAAAAAATATATTATTTCTTAAAAATAGCTTAATTGATTACTGGGTTAAAATAATAACATTTTGTATTAATTTGAAAGCAAGGCATTATTTAAGAGTCCCAAGTTGTCTTTGTGTGGGACAGAGGAAACCAAAACTGTGTCTCCCTGTTACTTATGGCCCTCATGAGAAAAGCTGCCCAAACAATCATAAATATCCAGCAGGATATTTATGGTATTTCCTAAAAAGATATCGATTACTGGAGGAAAGTTAATTAAAACAAGCTGCATTTCTCTTAAGTGAATTTTCTCTTATTTTGAGGAATTATTTTATGCAGGTATCTGGTGCCACCACAGATGGTGCATTGTGACTTGCTCATCTTTAGTGACTTTTGGCTTATCTGTGTGTACTTGGCTGCTTTCCCCAAGTGTTGGCCAAGGCCTTCTGATATAACTGCCATTAATCAGGCAAAAAGCAAATATAAACAATGTGAATCTTTTTCCACTTTTAGCCCATAAGTTAAAAGTATAAAGTCATAAATTTGGGGAAAATTAGACATAAACTGATGTGTTTATATACATGCTATATCTCACTAAATGAAAATCTAGGCTAGAAATTTTTTTTAAAAAAAGAATTCTTTTGAATTGATTGTATCTTGCACAGTGAAAGCTGAAGTGACCTGAAAATGGCCTACATTCTTTCCCTAGTGTTCTTGTAGGCACCTGAACACCCCAAAAAAACAAACCCTAGATTGTGTGGAAATATTATGTCTTCTTGTGGTTGATTTTCAACTTGATACTTTGCATCATTGCAAGATTAAAAAATTTCCTGGAATGTTGATTTAGAATATTGAGGCACTAAATTAGAATTCAGTTTTAAGATTTGAAACACACAGTGCAATTAAGGGGTTTAAAATTCTTGTACTTCATCTCTTGTAAGAGACCATTCTTTTATAAATTAGGGTGTTTTGTAAAATAGCAGCCAAAGGACAGGGAGATGGAAAAGGAAAATAGAAAAACAGGAAGAATTATCCTTCTTTGTTCCGTTCAAAAACACACCCAAGAGGAATATTAAGTATAAATAGTGAGGGAAAAATTGACAGTGCCAACTTACTAGCATTGATTAAGCAGTTCAAATGTGTTAATATAGTGATTTTCAGATTACTGATAAAATATGTAACACAACAGGAGGAAAAAACCCACAACCGTATTCTCAGTATCCAAACTATTGCTGCCAACATGAAGAAAGACTGTGTGTCATATAATATTCTGCTGGACTTAACTGTTGTTTAGGTCTGTGGGGATATATCGATACCTAGAACTATATGCCAGCATGTGAAGGTAAGATCAACTGTGAAGGGCTTCTTCCTTTGCTTAATAAAACTCCTGGAATCTAACAGGGAACAAACCTGGAATCAGATAACTATGTGAGATTTGCAATGCCTTTTTCATAGTGAAGAATCCAAACACATCCAGAGAGTGATTATATAAATATGCAGTTCATATAGATATATGGTCTACCTAGAGTTTCCTAGCAGTTTAAAAATGGTTCCGTAGATAAGAGGGATAGACCTAGAGTCTAGGACTAGAGCTAAAGCTGGAGCTGGAGTGCTTTCCAAGACCACCACCAGTTCTTCCATCCCTGGGAAAAAGGACAGAAAGGGGTGGTTCTGCTTGGCGCATTCAGAGATTTACTTGATTAGGATTCAGTCTGGACTAGACCACCTCATACTTTGAAACTCTGAAGTTCTAGTGTTATAATACGTGGCCTCAAATTATTCAGAATCAATGGGACATGGTCAGGGAACCCTTGCATTTCTGTCCTTCCTGGTCACCTGCTGTTCACTGTAGAGAGAATTCAGCATTTGCCCAGTTGCCCTCCCAGACAAGAAAAAGTGGTGGACACAGCCAGATCCACACCAACCAGCTTATATCCTATTTTTATGGATTCTTTTTTTTTTAATTTTTTAAATTTTTATTTATTTATGATAGTTACAGAGAGAGAGAGAGAGGCAGAGACACAGGCAGAGGGAGAAGCATGCTCCATGCACCAGGAGCTCGATGTGGGATTCGATCCCAGGTCTCCAGGATCGCGCCCTGGGCCAAAGGCAGCCACCAAACCACTGCGCCACCCAGGGATCCCTATTCTTATGGATTCTTAAATGATGACACATTGATCAAGTTCATGAATATCACTGTTGCACGGAAACATCAATATCTCTGATATCTGGTATGTTCTAAGAAAAAACATTGTCATTTTACTTTTCAGAGTTAAAGTCACTGAAGTAGGATTTTAATAAAGAAAATTAATACTGTTATAATGTCTACATTATACAGTTTTACAAAGATATTTGATTTCTTTAATACAAATTTAGAGAAAATCTGTAAGTAATGGTGATGATGTGAATCAAAGAGGTAACAGTTCAGCGATCTGGAGGGCTTGCCCTGCCTGAACTAGAAGTCTGTTCTTTTTCCTTTTTAAGATTCTATTTATTTATTCATGAGAGATAGAGAGGGAGAGACATAGGCAGAGGGAGAAGCAGGCTCCCTATGGGGAGCCCAATGTGGGACTCAATCCCAGGACCCTGGATCATGACCTGAGCCATTGAGCCACCAAGCTGCCCCTGGAAGACTTTGTTCTTATGTGTCGTATGGATTGTAGACAAGTGATCTGGAGGGCTCGAGTCTGAATCTGCTGCCATAAATTTGGTAGTGAGTTTAGAATATTTGTTTAAAGCAGTTATTTCAAATGAGACAACATTTACAAAGAGATATTAGAACTGTGGTTAAAGTTTCTGGAAAAACCATGGGATAAGACAATTTAATGAACAGAATAAATAGTGGGGATTTGGGATGATCTTTTCGAATCGATAACAAGTGGCAGAGAAAAATGTGTTACCAATTTTCCAGCTATGTGGAATGAAACTGCACTTTCTGGGATTCACATTTCATATCAGAATTGTTTAACTAGCAAAATGCTGAAATGATTAAATATAAAACCATGAAGTTAAAGCTCAAGAAAACTTTGGTCAGAGATGTTTCTGGAATGAGACTTCAGCTTTCGTAGTTGTTTCTGTTCTGTTGGTCAGTGATGAAATGTGCTCTAATCAACCTACTAAATTATCCACAAAGGAGGGTTTACTTTGGTGGTTTGAAGGTATCTCCTTTCAGAGCTGTGATGCACAGAGCAGCACATCCCTTAACAGCTCATTTCCTCAGGGATACTAAGCAAGAGCCACACCCAGGAAAAGAGAAAAGTTTAAGATCTCTTCCCTTACTGTGAACCCTTTCCATGTTTAAACACAGATGACTCTCTTATTTGCAGTCTGGCTAAACTGAACACTGCCACAAAGGCGCTAAATACTTCCTATGCAGAGACCCAGGGTCCATTTTTCACCAGGAAAATAAAGAGCTGTATTTACCAGCATTGTGCTTTGCCCAGATGTGAAACTGAAGCCAAAATGAATGAAACAACTTTATTTTTCCTATGACAATTTAGATGGAGAACACTGTAATAAGTTGATGTACAAACAGTATTAATATGTGTTGGTTGCCTATTAGAAACTGCCAAGAGTTCAGGTCTTATTTAGTAAAGCATGGTGTTGCTTTAGGTCTCAACCTGGTCCTTCCTCTGTCTTGGAAGTCCTCCCTGGCCGGCACAGTTACCCAATAATGTTGGGCCTGGGAAGCTGTCTCCCCCTAAGGTCTTTTTGCATTTTAATTGGTGTTTATTCTAATTTCTATTGATTTGAGCATTGCCTTCTGATTTTTTGTCTTACTTCAGCAGAGTAATGTCAAATGACTATGTAAATATACATATTTCATTTATATAGTTACTTATAAAATAATGTGTTCTTCAGATGTCAAATTGCTGTATCAGCAGAGTTAACTCCTCAGAACAGGTGGGACAGCAGGAAGAGACTAGAGTGAATGGAGAAATTCACTAACTTACTGTGTCTGAGTAAAATGAATATATATCTTTGAAGGACATCATTTCCAACTTTAAAATAAAAACAGAGAAGCCAAATCTAATGTGATTTGACTGGCCCATATTTTTTAAGTTTAGTAGTACCAATTCCTTAAATTTTGAATTTATTAATACAAAAAATAAACATAACATATTTTAGAAGGCATTTTGGTCAAAGTTGTATTATATAATAGGCTTTATTTTCCTTGGCATATTATGAAAAAGTCAAAGAATAGCTCTGACCAACGGTGTACTTATACTTACTGGTAAATATTTATTAACTAGCTCTGGAGATGGGGTTAGAGAAGTCCTGATTCATAGCATTTGACAATTAACATGATGTAAATACTCCTACATGGGGCCAGTTTCAGACTACCCCTGGGATGTCAATTGGCTTGAAAACCTCTTGAAGTTTAATAATTAATTCTTACAATGCATAATAAGTCCACTCCAGCATATTGGCCAAGGATGAATATATACAAACCTTAAAATGATCTTCACAACTTAAGGGTTTGTCAAATCAGTTATCTAATGTGGACATGGAACCTCAAATATTCTGTCTTATGATCCTCCAAATACCTCTAGAAAAAAATAAAAACATAATAGGGATAAGAATGGGAAAATTCTACTATATTTGCTCTATTTAGAATCTTACACCAAATATATTGGAAAAGTGTATTAAATGGAATGAATAGTTCCTTAAGCCTTTGAGATAAATAAATGTGTCTCTAAAAATAAAGATTTTAGTATTACTTGTAGCATGTTGTTGGAAGTATAGTATCAATAAATGGCCATGAATTAATGATTTACTGCCAGTCATGAAACCTTTTCCTTATATTACTTTTTAATTTATATTCTTGCATTGTGTCTTCTTTGGTATCCCTTTTCCCTCAAATCAGTTTCTATGCATCAGTGCCAATTTATTTCACCAAAACAAATATCCCTACAAAAGCTTTTTATCGTTTTCTTATAAATTTATTTTTATTGGTGTTCAATTTGCTAACATATAGAATACCACCCAGTGCTCATCCCATCAAGTGCGCCCCTTAGTGCCCGTCACCCAGTCACCCCTACCCTCCGCCCACCTCACCTTCCACCACCCCTAGTTGGTTTCCCCCCCAAAAAAAAAGTACTTTTATTGAATTCTGTCTTTATTTTACATGATACTGGAAGCAATTTGGGGGTAGTTTTAAGATGTGAGGGCGAAAAAATTGTACTTAAAATAATTATTTATTTTCCCTTAAAGTTCGAATGAATTTTTCGAACATACATTTCTGTATAGAGTATCAGTTATGAAAATTTGTTCCAGGTCTTAGATAATATTATACATTTGTATGCAATTTTGCTATGTAAACATTTTATTTTTTTATTTTTTATTTTTTCAATACATTAATTTATTATTGGTGTTCAATTTACCAATATACAGAATAACACCCAGTGCTCATCCCGTCAAGTGTCCCCCTCAGTGCCCGTCACCCATTCACCCCCACCCCCCGCCCTCCTCCCCTCCCACCACCCCTAGTTCATTTCCCAGAGTTAGGAGTCTTTATGTTCTGTCCTCCTTTCTGATATTTCCCACACATTTCTTCTCCCTTCCCTTATATTCCCTTTCACTATTATTTATATTCCCCAAATGAATGAGACCATATAATGTTTGTCCTTTTCCGATTGACTTACTTCACTCAGCATAATACCATCCAGTTCTATCCACCTTGAAGCAAATGGTGGGTATTTGTCGTTTCTAATGGCTGAGTAATATTCCATTGTATACATAAACCACATATTTATCCATTCATCTTTCGATGGACACTGAGGCTCCTTCCACAGTTTGGCTATTGTGGACGTTGCTGCTAGAAACATCGGGGTGCAGGTGTCCCGGCGTTTCATTGCATCTGAATCTTTGGGGTAAATCCCCAACAGTGCAATTACTGAGTCATAGGGCAGGTCTATTTTTAACTCTTTGAAGAACCTCCACACAGTTTTCCAGAGTGTCTGCACCAGTTCACATTCCCACCAACAGTGTAAGAGGGTTCCCTTTCCTCCGCATCCTCTCCAACATTTGTGGTTTCCTGCCTTGTTAATTTTCCCCATTCTCACTGGTGTGAGGTGGGATCTCATTGTGGTTTTGATTTGTATTTCCCTGATGGCAAGTGATGCAGAGCATTTTCTCATGTGCATGTTGGCCATGTCTATGTCTTCCTCTGTGAGATTTCTGTTCATGTATTTTTGCCCATTTCATGATTGGATTATTTGTTTATTTGTTGTTGAGTTTAATAAGTTCTTTATAGATTTTGGAAACTAGCCCTTTATCTGATACGTCATTTGCAAATATCTTCTCCCATTCTGTAGGTTGTCTTTTAGTTTTGTTGACTGTATCCTTTGCTGTGCAAAAGCTTCTTATCTTGATGAAGTCCCAATAGTTCATTTTTGCTTTTGTTTCTTTTGTCTTCATGGATGTATCTTGCAAGAAGTTACTGTGGCCGAGTTCAAAAAGGGTGTTGCCTGTGTTCTCCTCTAGGATTTTGATGGAATCTTGTCTCACATTTAGATCTTTCATCCATTTTGAGTTTATCTTTGTGTATGGTGAAAGAGAGTGGTCTAGTTTCATTCTTCTTCATGTGGATGTCCAATTTTCCCAGCACCATTTATTGAAGAGACTGTCTTTCTTCCAATGGATAGTCTTTCCTCCTTTTTTTTAAAAAGATTTTATTTATTTATTCATAGAGACAGAGAGAGAGAGGGGCAGAGACACAGGCAGAGGGAGGAGCAGGCACCATACAGGGAGCCCAACACGGGACTCGATCCCGGGTCTCCAGGATCACGCCGTAGGCCACAGGTGGTGCTAAACCGCTGGGCCACCGGGGCTGCCCTCTTTCCTCCTTTATCGAATATTAGTTGACCATAAAGTTCAGGGTCCACTTCTGGGTTCTCTATTCTGTTCCATTGATCTATGTGTCTGTTTTTGTGCCAGTACCACACTGTCTTGATGACCACAGCTTTGTAGTACAACCTGAAATCTGGCATTGTGATGCCCCCAGATATGGTTTTCTTTTTTAAAATTCCCCTGGCTATTCGGGGTCCTTTTCTGATTCCACACAAATCTTAAAATAGTTTGTTCTAACTCTCTGAAGAAAGTCCATGGTATTTTGATAGGGATTGCATTAAACATGTAATTGCCCTGGGTAACATTGACATTTTCACAATATTAATTCTGCCAATCCATGAGCATGGAATATTTCTCCATCTCTTTGTGTCTTCCTCAATTTCTTTCAGAAGTGTTCTATAGTTTTTAGGGTATAGATCCTTTACCTCTTTGGTTAGGTTTATTCCTAGGTATCTTATGCTTTTGGGTGCAATTGTAAATGGGATTGACTCCTTAATTTCTCTTTCTTCAGTCTCATTGTTAGTGTATAGAAATGCCATTGATTTCTGGGCATTGATTTTGTATCCTGCCACGCTACCAAATTGCTGTATGAGTTCTAGCAATCTTGTGGTGGAGGCTTTTGGGTTTTCTGTGTAGAGTATCATGTCATCAGCGAAGAGGGAGAGTTTGACTTCTTCTTTGCCAATTTGAATGCCTTTAATGTCTTTTTGTTGTCTGATTGCTGAGGCTAGGACTTCCAATACTATGTTGAATAGCAGTGGTGAGAGTGGACATCCCTGTCTTGTTCCTGATCTTAGGGGAAAGGCTCCCAGTGCTTCCCCATTGAGAATGATATTTGCTGTGGGCTTTTCGTAGATGGCTTTTAAGATGTCGAGGAAAGTTCCCTCTATCCCTACACTCTGAAGAGTTTTGATCAGGAATGGATGCTGTATTTTGTCAAATGCTTTCTCTGCATCTAACGAGAGGATCATATGGTTCTTGGTTTTTCTCTTGCTGATATGATGAATCACATTGATGGTTTTACGTGTAAACATTTTATGTTAATTATACATAATTAAATAATAAGACAAACTAAAAAGAACAAAAGCTCTTTATCAGCTAGACTATTTACAGTGCTAAATGATTTTATTCCCCCCTCCTTCCCACCATTCTTTAAATTAAAAGAATTAGAAGGATGTTGCTAATCCTGTGCCAGAGTTTGGGAATTATATTGAAAATAACCTCTGAATAATCCCACCTTACCTGGAAATATTAATAATTTAGGAAAAAGAGACTTAGTTGTTTAATCTGCCAGAATGAAAAGTTACAAGTAAAAGCTTCTTAACTTTATTCATTCCTTTCAGCATCTCAGGCCTGGGACTAAGAAGATCTATGTTGATTAAATTCATTGCTGCTTGAGAATTTTTTTAATTGGCAGCTGATAAGGAGTGCTTTCAAATAAATTTATTCTAACGTGGTCCTTGGGTGTGATCTTTTCTTTTTAGGAATAGCCCAGAAATAGATTTACCAAATAACATAATCCAATAATCTTTACTGAGTTGTTATCTTTTTTAAAAAAGGGCTTATATGAGCACTGGGAGTTATATGCAACTGTGAATTATTAAAAACTACATCTGAAACTAATGATGTAGTATATATTGGCAAATTGAAGTTAAGTAAAAATACATAAATAGATAGATAGATAGACTGATATTTTTAATTTGCCTAGTCCTCTCTCATCTGTTCTCATTTGCTCAAATACAGGAGAAGCATAATGGCAATGCTCTAGTACAATGAAGAAGAAATGAGGTTCTAAAGAGAGTGATTGGATCAGAGAAAACTTAGAAAATGATATTTCTCTTTCCTTGGCTTTAAGAGATCTAGGTACTCAGATAGGTAAAGCAAGTAGAGGGTTTTGATTTTTTAAAATTTATTTTGTAAAGCCCTGGGGACTCTCCCTTTCCCAAGAACTTAAGGCTCTAGAAGGGTTGCTTTTAACCACACCATGCATGATAATTTTCCTTTCTGCCTCCTAGGAAATTATTAATCCATGCTCTTTCTAATCCTTCTGCATTGGCTATTTGTCAATTGGAATCATTGACAGGTCTCATTAGTGAGTAGATATTAAAATAACACATTTGTTTTAAAAAGGAAAAACAAACATATACATCTTACAGAGGTCACTAGTCACACAATGTACTGTTTGGAAATTTCCATTCACTTTTTCTATGTATATAAGATTAAACTCTGATTCTTTAGGGAACTGTTTTTCAAATTACCCTATTAAAATAAAGCACCTCTGTATCTGTAGCTACTTTGGTGGAAAAAAAAAAAGCTTTTGCCTCTTGGTGGATGTTAGAAGGAGATCATGATGTACCTACAATGTAAATTTGTTAAAAAGAAGGTAGGGTAAGCTGGCATACTAAACTACCAAGTACTCTCCCTACCATGAAACCTTTGAACCTATATTTTCTCCTGGATACAAACTTCCTGGAACTTTCTTATCTTTGAAGGCTCAAGGACAAGTGTAAAATGAGCTTATCCTTTTTACTTGAATTGAGTATCTTGGGCATTTAAAACTATAATCTCTGTATTCTAAACCCTTCCCACCAAAACAAGCAGTAAACAAACAAACTACCCATCCAGGGAGATTACTAATCTGGTGGCTGATAGATTGTGTGATTTTGTTGCCTTTAATTTTCTTCCCAGATTTCCTTCTGTAGCATCCCTCTTTATTCTGTAAAGCTTTTTGAAGTTATGCTTCTCTCTGAAGTATCATCAATTAATGAAATATTATATGTTGGTAACAATTTGATCCTCTCTACTCATATTAGCATTAAGCAACAGGATCCTGAAGATGGAAAGACTTCCTTCATTCTCCCGTTAAGGTAGATATAAAACATCAAAACTACTTGTGTCTTCCACTTCTCAACCCTCTGCTCACCAGGAATATGAGGAAAAAGTAGAAAAAGGACACTCATTTCTAAGAGATTGCTAGTTCCTGATCTGAGTCTTTGCAGACTTCAAAAGAGAAAATACTATAATTGAGAATATTCTTTTAAAGAAGAACGTCTGTTTTCTAGGCTTATCAATAATGGAGATTAAATAATAGAGAGCAAAGGTAATTCTAAGAAGAATGGTGGAATGATAGGAAACAAAAAAGAAAGGCAAAGAAATAGTTGCCTTTGTTCTATGGATTTGCTTAAGTATTTTACAGCTCTGCCCCTAGACTCCTCTCTGATGCTATCAGGACTAGCAACAGAGCTAGCCTAGGTAGCTATAGGCAGATCAATAATGAAACTCTATCGAAAAACCTCAGAAAGTAATGGGCAAAGCCAAACCAAAATTACCTAAACATTTAATCAAGTGAATTTTTCTCAATTTCTGTTCTCAGTAACTATGTCATTACTTAAACAGCGTATTTCTTTGTATCATTAGTGTATGTTTGCTTGCATCTCTCCATTGACTTTAATCTTCAAATATGGTGTTTCTTTAATTTAAAAGGGTTTCAATATTCCCATCCCTTTATTATCAACAGACTTGCTGCTGGGAGAGATGAACTGTTGCCCTAGAAACACTCAAAACATCAATTTCCCTGGAGCAATATCTCACTAATCTCAGCACTCAAATCACAATGTTTAGTTAGAGCTTCCTCAGTGAGTACTTGAGGGTTGACTAAATGACTATTAAACTTCCCAGAGCAATCAAAGTAAAAGCTCCAAAGGAGCAGATCACCCATGTTGGAAGACAGCTCCTTCAATTGAGAGATCAGTTTTGTCAAGACCACCTAGAAGACACACAATTACCATTTACTGAGGGTAACTGCAGAATAGTAATCCCATATGTACCATGGATATAATGTATATATAATTTCCTGATATTTCCTAAATGTGGCATTTGGTGAAAACATTTGGTAAGTATCCATGTGTATATATGCATGTGCTTGTGTCTGTGTGTTCTCCTTGTGTAGAATCTCTTTGATTAGCTTACCCTCTCACTTGTTGACTACCTTTCTACTCTTGTTTACCAACTCTCTTGGTAGAAGTTTGTTGGCAATTTAGATTATGTATCTTGAGGAATGCAGAGAGGACAGATCTAAGGACTTGAGACATATTTCCGAAGTGTTTGATTTCATCAGGACCAGAATAAGATTAGGTGTTTGTAATACAGTTTGACTCAAGGATTAGATCATCTTCTGACAGAAAGAAAGTGGTAAGAAAGTTATAGCTTCAAGATATGCTTGCAAACTAACACATCTGCTCATAAATCATAGTTTCTGGGAGAAGGAAGACCAAAAACAAAAGTAAAACAAATGAAATAACACTGTCAACAGCAACAGAAAATAAAAATTTGATTCATAAACCAGGAGTCAGAGATTTTGTAGGATACCAGTAAAATTCCCATGAGTTGCCAAGGGAAATGCTATTTTATCAGTTTTGAAAAGACTTTCCACTAGACCATTGACAAGTACTTCCAATGCCAGCTACCAGTCTCGCTTAGTGGAACATATTACTCTTCTGTGAAGGTTTGAGGGACTGTGTACAGCATTGCTGTTAATATTCCCATTTCATGTGTGAAACTGGGGTATGAAGGGTTAGTCTGTTTGTCTGGGCTTGCACAGCTCTCTGAAGCAAGAATATCTAGAGGAATTACAGAAGTATGATTATATTGAACCTTATTTTAAAAATGGTATACTATTTTGAAACATAAGTTAATTGGAAATTTGGGCTGTTATCATTCATAATTTAACTTGAATGTCTGAAAATAATTCATAAGTAGCCTTTACTTTCTATAATTGAGGTTTCCATGTAAAACATGTTTTATTTATAACATGCTGTACCTTATTTTTTACATGGTTACTAACCATGTACCTTTTGAAATAGTTATGATTTTGAAAATGATAATTCTGAAAGGTCTATTTCCATGCCTAGGAAAATATTTGAATACTCTCGCTGTTTCATTTAATTTTGTATTGACTCCAGCTGCTGGTTACAATCTATTTTCTTCCAGCCAGTGGCCATCAAGATGCCTTTCTAAGGTGCCTCAAATCCATATTTTATTTAAGATGTATGCTTTCAAAGGTGATCATCCACTTTAAAAATAAGAAACAGCAAAAATAAATAAAGATACTAAGTCCTTTATTCCACTGAATATTCAAGCTAGAGGGAGTGTGTCGGGTCCAGCAGTCAGGGCTCCTTATCTTCTCTTTTTTAAAGATAAGGATGCTAAGCCTAGTGAGATGGTGCAGCTTGCCAAGGCCACACAGCTAGTTAAGGAGGAGCCAGCACTGGAGCCCACATCTCTTGGCTTGCAGTTGAGACCTTCCCCACTATATTTCAAGGAGACCATATTTAGCAAAGATTAAAATGCTGAAATTTTCTCTCCACATCTGTATTTTTCAGTAAATCAATCTTGGACATGAATCATACTCACCATTTCCAGTGTTTATCGGAAAAGTCCTAGAGCTCTGAACATTTTGGGGTTTGCCTTTCATTAGCTACAGTGAAAATAGTGAAAGAGCCAGTCCCACCTCCTGTCCTGAATATACTGTTCCTCTCTGATATATTGGGTTTGCAGCTGCTTTTTGAGCCTCTCTCTTGAACACCATCCTCTTTACCTTATTGAAAAGTTATTGGATATTTGGGAATCAACTGAAATATTTCATAGTTTACAACAATGTAATTTAATGTTCACCATTCAAAATCACAAACATAATGATACTCATTTATACTCTGCCTTCCCTCTGTCTATTATTAATAATTTAAATAATGTTAAGATAGTGTTTCAAAGGAATATTTCCATTTTCACCATATGTGATATTTAACATCTTAATGCATAGAAATAAATGCTTAGGGGGATCCCTGGGTGGCTCAGCGGTTGAGCATCTGCCTTCAGCCCAGGGTGTGATCCTGGAGACCTGGGATCGAGTCCTGCGTCGGGCTTCCTGCGTGGAGTCTGCTTCTGCCTCTGCCTGTGTCTCTGCCTCTGTCTTCCTCTCTGTCTCTCATGAATACATAAATTAAAAAAGAAAGAAGGAAGGAAGGAAGGAAGGAAGAAAGAAAGAAAGAAAGAAAGAAAGAAAGAAAGAAAGAAAGAAAGAAAGAAAGAAAGAAAGAAAGAAAGAAAGAAAGAAGGCTTGATTTGAGGAATTTTGTTTTTTTAACTATAGGAAGTGCATTAATTGAAGTATTTGTATCTGCTTTACTTCCCTTGAGGACCAGAATAATAGTAATCACATTTTTCCTGAGTGCTTACAAGCTGCCAGTTCTGGGAATAAACACTTTATTTGCATCATCTTATTGAATTCTTATGGCTACCCTGTGAAATGGCTATTATGGACCCCATTTTAGAGATGAAGTAACTGAGGCTAAGGGATTAAGATCACAAAGTTGATCAATGGCAGAACTGTGGAAAAATCCAAGCAGTCTCAATTCAGTTCCCAGCTCTGTGCCAGAATATAAAACCCTCTGGAGAAGGGACAGCTTCCTAGGCCCAGCATTATTTGGTTGCCTCTGTGATCATGGAGAACCTCAGGGAGTGGGAAATGATTGGGTTCAGACTGAAGAAACATCATGGAATAGTGGTTGAAAACCTGGGCTCTAGACAAACAGTGTGCTGAAGCTGGCATCCCTGCTTTGCTACCTACCAGGCTTTAGTTACCCTGTCTGTATAATGAGGAAAATATTACTACGCATATCTGTAGGTCTGCTGTGAGCACGGGACAAGGTAATCCATGGAAAATATTTTACACAATGGTGGGTATGTAATATACACTCAGAAAAGCTTAGCTATACTTACACTTGACTAATAACAAAAAAAAAAAATGAATTCCTAGCCCATTGTCCATATCTCAAAACCATAAAAATACCCCATAAAAAGGAAGATCTGAAGAGTGGTCTGGGGGCTCTGGGTGAGAGCTTTCATTCTTCTTTGAATAGCTCAGATGTCATTAAGCCTTGCTCACAAGAAAGTAAAGCAGCCAGGCAGCAGTTATGATATGATAACAAGTGAAAACAAGACAAAACATCAACCAGACATGGCCCTAACCTTGGAAAAGTCGAAGAAGAGACTACGTAGCCAGGGATACTATGAACAGAGGTGCACACGGGTATTACAAAGTGCACTGTTGTTGGGAGTGAGGCATGGGGTCTTGGGTAGAGACTAAGGAAGTAGTATATGATAGCATCCTGGAGATGATAAAGCACTTGTTATGTGAAACACATGAGGCAGACCTGTTGTTGAGTCAAAGAAACTGTTCTCTGGACCTAGGATATTTAATATGGCAGAATTTCTGGGATAGGAGTTGCAAAATAAATGCACAGATCTTTCCTAGCACCAGTGAAGGTTTTTGGCTAAACAATAGAATGGGATGGGAGTGGTTGGGCAGAGTAGAAACCTAGTGTGAAGATCCTAAAGAATGTTCTAAGTATGGTTTAGAGTCACGGTAATTAGCAAACTACCAGAGATTTAAAGAAGAGTTTATGGACCGTGTTCCTCTTTCTCCCTCTTTCCCTCTGTCTCTCCCTCTACCCCACCACATTTCCTGGATTCTCTATCTGGAATACCTCTCTATCCTTCCTCTCCCCATTCCCCTCCTGTTTGCTTAAACTAACTCCTGCAGTCTTCAGATCTCAGTTTTAGGTCTTTCTTAAAAAGCCATCCCTCACCATAGACTGGTTAGGTCTTTTCCTGTGTGTACTACTAATATCCTCCTCTTACCCCTGTGAAGTTTGTTTTCTTTATGTAGTGCTTTGTAACAAATCACCACAAATGTAGCAGCTTAAAACAACATTTCTTTTCTCACAGTTTTCGTGCCTTAGGTATCCTGGACACTCTGCTCAGGAACTAAGGCTAAGATCAGGATGTTGGCCAGCTGTGTCTTCATCTGGAGACTTGACCAGGGAAAATTAGGCTTCCAGGCTTCCTTAGCTTGTTGGAAGAATTTGTTTCCTTGCAGCTGTAGAACTGAGGTTCCTATTTCTTTCATAGCTGTAGGCTGGGACCTACTCTCAACTCAGGTCCTTACTACATGGCCCTCTCTACAACATGGTAGTTTGGCACTTCAGGGCCAGCAGGAAATCTGCTAAAATAGGAGCTTATATAACATTACATAATCATGGAAGTGACTTTCCCATCATATTCACAAATTCTGCCCATACTTAAGTGGGAGGGGATCATACTGTGTGTGTAGACCGAGGGTAGGGGATCTAGGGAGTCATCTCAAAATTCTGCCATTTTTGCTTTATGAATGAGACATCAGTCATCTCAAAATATCCTTTATCACATTACATTATAATTGCCAAATTGCTGAGATCCCAGAAGGACTATCTCTTGGTGGACCTGGCTTGTGCTTTGCATAGTGCTTGGCAGATATTGGACTCTCAATAGATACTTGCTCAGTCACTTAATAAATGTTGACAGTTGTGTTTGGGTGGTAGAAAGCATGGAGGCCAAAAGAGAAAAAAATCTTAATAACCAATACGTTCAGTAGAGTCCTAGATGAAAAAATGTTTCTGAGTTGAATTGTTTCTGAATTGAATGAAGGACAGAGAAATTTTGAACTAAATCTGGAAACTACAGAATCTATTAATGAGGTGTTAGGGAGCAAGAATTTTCTGTTCCCTAGTAGGTAATTCTAGGTGGGCTAAAATCAAATTGACGTGAGAGAGATTAATACAAGAAAATAAAACTTAATTTCCTACCTATGGAGAATCCACACACTCAGAAATATACCAAAGATAGTCAAACCAAGGGAGGTATATATAAGTCATTCTGAACTAAGAAAAAAGAGATAGGGATCTGGTACTTCAAAGGGAAGGAATGCAATTCTCAGGAAGACATAAGAGGATTGATGTTTGGTAAACTGTTGTTTACCACTCAGAAACAGTGGGACAGAAAGGACTTTGATCAAACAGGCCCTGCTATGTTCTTTCCTGTCTATGGTATCTAGTTTGTAGTGTACTGTAGTTAGCTCTGATGATAGCTCTCTTCCTGGAGCAGGGTGTCTATCTAAAGTATTTTTAGTCAGTTGTGGGGGAGATGAACTTTTCCTGAATCTTCTAAGTTTTGATTACTTTTTAACTCAAAGTAGCTGTCCATCCTGGGGTGGTCTGCCTTTTGGCCCCTAAGAGGATGGTAGCAGCATTGTGGTGATGGGGAAACTTGACACTGTATTTTGGGAGGTGGTGATTAAGTGATACTCAGTCAACACTGTTTGGCTGATTATGTTGCATGTGGTGTTGAATAAGTAAGAACAAATAGTTCCCACTAATTTGCTGAAGTGTGGGAGGCCTCCATGATAATCATTGCTTAAAAAAATATTTTAGCTTTTCCTCTGATTGAGGCACAAGGATAAATACTATTGAAGAGTTATCAGGGCTGAACCAAGAAAATATAGGAAATTTAAAGCAGGGAATTGGTTTACTCAGTGATGGGAATGCTGAGAAGACAAAGAAGGGACCGTGAGACTAACCAGAGATGAGTAGCCCCAGGAAGCCTCTACCATCTAGGGTTCTAGGTCATTCTAGAGAGGAAGTGATCACATAGGAGCTTGGAGGTCAGGGTTATGGAATTCATATGATAAAGGAAAACAGAACACAAAAAAGAGTCAATACTTACAATGTGCCTACCAAGTAAGAAAAAGACAACTAACCAAATAGACAAGTAAGCAAAAGTAGTAGCAATTCACGCAGCAAGTAAGATAATATAATTCAGTTTTCATAAAGCAAGACATTAAACAACAGTCCTCCATGGATGATTTCTGAAATGGAGAGAAATGTGAAACGTTGCATAAATGGCTGGCTTCTTACATTGGTTACTGGAAGGGAGGAGTGTGGAGTGTGGGATGGAGGACTAGGGAATGGGAAAATAAAAGAAAAATAAGTATACAAGAAAAGTTTAAATTTTTTCTTAAGATTTATTTATTCATTCAGAGAGAGCGAGAGAGAGGCTGAGACACAGGCAGAGGGAGAAGCAGGCTCCATGCAGGGAGCCCGATGTGGGACTCGATCCCAGGTCTCCAGGATCACACCCCGGCTGCAGGCGGCGCTAAACCACTGCGCCACCGGGGCTGCCCAACAAGAAAAGTTTAAAGAACACATTCAGCATATACATGGTCCCATTCATGTAAAATTATTGAAATATATGTCTATGTATAGGTCTGTGTATATACTACTTCCACCGCTCCCACCCAAGTCCAAACATCAGCTCTTCACCCGGATTCCCCTTAGAATCTTCTTTCTCATTTCCCTCTTCCATGCTTGCCTTCATGCAGCACTCTGCACACAGCCAGAGTGATTCTTTGAAAAGCTAAATCAGATCCTTCTCTGATGAGTACTGTCAGGATAGTACTCTCTGAGTACATGATAGTACATGATAGTACTTTCCATCTCAGAGTAGAATCTGGCCCCTGTAGCTTCTCTAATCTCAGGTCATTCTCTCCCTTCCCTCAGGACACTCCAGCTACACTGTCTTCACTATTCCTCTGATGTGCCGAATGCCATGTCACCTCACAACTTTCGTACTTTTGCAATCCCCTTTGCCATCTCCATCTTCCTGCCCTCTCCTCCATACTTCTGCTTAAATGTCACTTCTTTAAAAAGGATTTTCCTGACAACCCTACCCAAAATAACATCTCTGGCACTAATACCCTTCTTTACTTTTCTTTAGAGCATCTATTACAACCTGACATATGACTAGAATATAAACATCTTGAGGACATAAACTTTGTGTCCCATGGCTCACAGTAGGCACCCAAAAATTATTTGCTGAATGAATGAATAAATGGAGATATTTGGACAAGGATAGTCACGAAATATTAACACTTATAGGTTTCAGGTGCTTTTTGTTTCTTCTTTTTAATCTTCTCTATTGCTTGAGTAGCAAAATTCTTAAACATTATTTTTCCTCAGTGACAAATCAGAGGATTTGGCTTGTTTATAGGAGTCTCTGATAGTTTTAGATGAAGAAATCTTAAGGAAAAATGAACTTATTACTTATTATTATCAATAATAACCTCTGTAGCTTTCATTTTCCCACAGAACCTCAAGATGTTACTTAGCTATTGCCTTATTTTCTAGACATGAGTAGGAAGTCATATATTCAGGGTCTTAGTTCCTATGCTAGTATATGTGCCTTGCATCTTCCTGCTTATTGTAGTGGAGATAAATGTATCTTGCCTGTGTCAAAAGCCAAATCACTAGTGTTTGCTGTAGTACTTAAGAAAAAGGAGATTGGTGTTTCCATTTACTTTGAGGTTCATAAAGAAAGACCAAGATAGGGGATCCCTGGGTGACTCAGTGGTTTAGCGCCTGCCTTAAGCCCAGGGTGTGATCCTGGAGTCCCAGGATCGAGTCCCACATCAAGCTCCCTGCATGGGGCCTGCTTCTCCCTCTGCCTGTGTCTCTGCCTCTCTCTCTGTCTCTCTCTCTCTCTCTCTCTGTGCGTCTGTCATGACTAAATAAATAAAATCTTTAAAAAAAAAAAAGAAAGACCAAGATGTATTAATGGATGAATAGAGTTGGATAGATATAGAATGAAACAAGATAGTAAGATATTAATGTTAGAATCTAAGGGGTGAGGGATGCCTGGGTGGCTCAGTGGTTTGGTGCCTGCATTCAGGCCAGGGCATGATCCTCCAGTGCCGGGATCGAGTCCCACATTGGGCTCTCTGCCTGGAGCCTGCTTTTCCCTCTGCCTGTTTCCCTGCCTCTTTGTCTCTCTGTGTCTCTCATGAATAAATAAATAAAATCTAAAAAAGAAAAAGATTCTAAAGGGTGAGTATATAGGTCTTCACTGTGAAATTCTTTCAACTTATAAATATTTGAAAATTTTCATAATAGAATTTCTTTTTTTAATAATAAATTTATTTTTTTATTGGTGTTCAATTTGCCAACATACAGAATAACACCCAGTGCTCATCCCGTCAAATGCCCCCCTCAGTCCCCGTCACCCATTCACCCCCACCCCCCACCCTCCTCCCCTTCCACCACCTGTAGTTCGTTTCCCAGAGTTAGGAGTCTTTATGTTCTGTCTCCCTTTCTGATAACAGAATTTCTGAAAAATTAAATGAGTAGATATAATGGAATTTAGTATAATATTCAAGGTTACTTATTTCTTTTTGATGAGAGAACGAAAAGAAATTTAGATATTCTGATGAAAGCATTTAATAATAATCTTAGAAATAATAAATATTTTAGTTCATGTATTGTGTTACTGAGATTTATGGTCGTGTTAACTACATTTATTTGATTGGGAAAAGTCCATTTTGATCATTTGGTAATGTAGTTTCATCAAGCATCTTTTGTACTTTAAGCATGTATAGAAGAAGCAGTGAGAGTCTGGTCTTTTCTATTAATTAGAGCTTTCAGAAGCTTACTGAAAAACACCCTCTAAACATGACAAGCATTGAGAGCTGTTGCACTGAACTACAATTAGCACAGTTAATAATAGCTTTTCCAGGAAAAGAATTTAAGGACTGTGCAGAACCAAAAAATCTAAATTAAGCATCATTATGTATATCACTTCAGGGTGTTCTTTGCTTTTCATGTGATAAATAGGCAGAAAAGTTTGTCTCCATGCTAAATACTATTACCTTCTAAATCTCTAAAAACACATTCATTCATTTCAATGTGTCATGCTGTTCATTACACAGAAGCCATAGAGACGCAGGGAAAGAATTTCAACTCATGGTCTCCCCCTCCCTTTCCCCTGATCCTCTCTCTCTGTCTCCTTCTTGTTCTTTACCCTCTTCTATCTTTTTCTTCCTCCCTCCCTCTTCCTTATCCTCCTAGTCCTTCTTTTCCCCCTCCTGTCTCTTTCTTTTTCTGTTCCCTTTCTCCTTCTCCCTTAGGCTGCCAGAGAGAGGCCGTAGGCCATTTCTACACACTCATTTCTCCTCTAATAAGACTATGCTGAGTTAGAGTGTGGAGAGATACTAGATCTCTATTTAAGATATATAAGCTATGTATTTATAATTGTGGGTTATACTTTTCAAATTCTCTGGGGTTTTTTTTTTTTTTCTGACTAGGGCTCTAATTTGAAAAGAGATGTATTTCAATTTCAAGCTGTAAATACATTTTTAGTTCCCCTTCTATTATAATAGTGTTTGCTTTATATGGTTAGCACCTGTGTTGACTCGTACATTCATACAGTGCATTCTTTTATGCCTTTTATGAGGATATGACTTCCCTTTTTATCTGGTTTAGTGCTTTTCCCTGTCTATTGAATTTAATATAATACTTAAGTTCTATATTGTCTGATATTAACCTTGCTATTCGTCTTTTTTACTTTGCTTGGATTTACCTGGTATTTTTTTCCTATTTCTTTATTTTCAGTTTTCAAATTACTTTATATTTAATAATATTCTCTAACTTCTTCTTTTATTAATCCAATATGACTGACTTAATGGAAGCATGTAGTCCATTAACACTGAGCATATTGACTGATCTGTTTTCCTTAATTTTTTTCTTATTTTACATTATTGTTTGCAATTTATTCTTATTTCTCTGGTTTACTCAAGTTGCTATTCATTCTATTCCCCTTTACCTTTACGTACTCCTCTTCTGCTCTAAGTCAGACACACATTTCTCTCCTACTGTTTAAAAGCAAGATATATATATTTTTAAATCCATACTTAAAGGAACTATACTGATTCACAGAAGATGAAGTCCAAGAGGTACAGCAGGATGAAGAAATTCAAAACTTCACTAGACTTATTTTCTCTATCTTGTTCCTCCCTGCTCTCTTCCATTTTTTCAGTTTTATTGAGGTATAACTGACAATAAAATTGTGATATATTTAAAATGCACAATGTGATGATTTGATGTACATATTCATTGTGAAAAGAGAGAACAGTTGCCTCCCGCCACCCCCCCCAACACCCTGGAGGCTTCCCTCCTAATTATCATAGCACTCACACCAATAAGATGAGTCCTTTAGCAAACTTTCACTTGCTTCTTTTCTGTGTTTCATCCCATCAGATGAGAGGTTTGGAATGTGGGGTTTTTAAAAATTATTTTTTATATATTCATTCATTCATTCATTCATTCATTCATGAGAGACACAGAGAGAGAGGCAGAGACTCAGGCAGGGGGAGAAGCGAGAAGCAGGTTCCCTGTGGGGAGCCCCAAGTGGGACTGAATCCCAGAACTCTAGGATCATGTCCTGAGCCAAAGGCAGATCCTCAACCACTGAGCCACCCAGGTGCCCCAAGGAATGTTTTTATCACCTAATCTCTCCACTCTAATTCAACCCTGCCACCATCTTCAACTTCTGGGTTTTGCTGAGATAATTAAATACTTTTATTCTAAACCGATTCCACTTTCATTTCAAGAATTCTTATTTAGTACTTTTAAAAACACATTCCCAGTCTACCAATATCTACTTAGACTTAAATATATATTTAGATTGTGTGTGTGTACTCTACTAAAATGCTCTTCAAGTTTTTTGTACAACTTGTCATAAATCTGTCCAGCAGCACTATTTCACTGGATACTTATATCCTTTAATCTTGCTCTTTCTCTTTCAGATTGTTATTCTAAAAGGTTGTTATTTTTCTTGATGTAGACCTGGGTACAAATATTGAAGGTTCCCTAAGTGATGGGAAGCAAAGCATCACCTGCCTAACTCCCTGGGGAATTGTATAGAAGGTAGACAGCTAGACTATCTAGACAGCAGAGAGTCTTCCTGTCCCTTTTCCTACTCATACCTTCCTGCCCTCAGAAAAAGGGATATTTAGCCTTCTAGATATGCTCTTTCAGCTTTGTAGGGGTCAGACTAAGAACCCTTCACAAGAGACCAAGTCATCCTTAGATGCTTGGAGTGTATAGAACTTTGAGGCTCTCCCTGGTGTTCATCAAATGCAAACTTAATCTTGAGTCTCTGAATTTGGCTTTCAAACTCATGCCTCACCCATGTTGGAAAAGGCCCCACATTTTCTCCTCTGCCAAGATCTTTTCAAAACTCAACATCTTACTTATACTCAGTGGCTCACCACCACCAACTGCTGCTTGGCTCAAGATAGACAAATATATTTAAGCCAGAAATGGATAGGAAATAAGACACTCAAATTTGATCACTATTGTCACAGAATTCTCTTAAAACAGATTCTAGCTTTTAACAATTATTTTATACATCATTAGAACGCCTTCAGAATGGGGATGTAGAAATGAAAATGATCAGGATTTGGTCATGTATAGATTGTGATAGGAGTTTTTATTGACTGTGCAAAATTCCTCCAGGAAACACTACCCTTTCCCTCAGCCAGTTCATGCAATTTCAGCCTTGGTAAATTGAACTATTAGTTAAGGATATTTGTTTTGCAAATAACAGAAACATATAATAAGGCTTATGTAAAAATGGTATTTTTCTTGCTAGTATAACTATCTTGAGGTAAACAGACTTTGGGGAAATTAAATAGAGATATGTTGATCTTTGGGTAGCTGGATAATTACTTGTGTCATCATCAACTGGTTTCTGCTTAGCTTCTATTCCTTCTGTGCCAAAACTGTTCTTTTTCAAGACTGTAAGATGTCTGCTAACAATTCCCAAGGATAGCGATCTTGGTCACATCCAATGGCAGAACGTATGTCTTTCCATTAGCTATCTGAGAAGCCCCCAGAAAATATCATGTTCCTTATTTGGATCATATGCAGTGATGGACAAAAATCTGCCTCCTCAGTGGCTTGGACATAAATCATCAAAGTAACATACATGTGCTAACATAGAGACACAAACAGTGTCCACCAGCCTTCTCCTGTCAAGGTCACCAAAGATTTCTGTTTGTTTTTTTTTTTTTTCCTGCTAAATCCAGTGATCATTTTACTTGACTTATTAGTATCATTTGACTCAATCAATCATTCCTGAAACACTTTCCATTGCTCCCATTCCTGCTAAATCCAGTCTTCATTTTACTTGACTTATTAGTATCATTTGACTCAATCATTCCTGAAACACTTTCCATTGCTCCCATGACTTTGTTCTCCTACTTTTACTCCTAACTCACTGTTCCAATTTAGTCTCCTTTGCTGGTTCTTTCTCAAAATCCTAATATCTTATATGCCAGAAGACGCTTTAGACCTCTTCTCTTTTCTGTCTCTACTCCCTGCCTTCATGGTCTCATCCAGTTCCATAGTTCTTAATATGAGCTATACAACTGTGTATAATCAATATCATCATCTTCATTAGCAAAATATCCCAAATTAGCATTATCATTCTTATCACTAAGTGTCAGAGAAATGTTATCTCATTTACTCCTGACAGAACTTCATGATGTACATTGAGTTATTATCTCCATTTCACAGGTGAGAAAACTGAGACTGAAGACCACCTCACTCTGGCACAATCACAAAGTGGTATAGAGCCAGGCCTTGAATCTGGATAGGTGATTCCAGAACTATTTTTTTTTAAGATTTATTTCTTTATTTTAGAGAGAGAGGAAGAGAGGGAAAGAGGATGTGATTGGGCACAGGGACAGAGAGAGAGAGAGAAGGAGAGAGAGAGAGAGAGAGAATCTCAAGCAGACTTCCTGCTAAACACGGAGCCCAGCTTGGGGCTACATCTCACCATCCATGAGATCATGACTTGAACTGAAATCATGAGCTGGATGTTTGACTGAGCCACCAAGGCACCCCCAGAACCATTCTTAACCACCAGGCATTACCGCCTCTACGGTGTCAATAGCTTTTTGATGTGTAGGATCTCTGAAAGACATTCCTGTGGTCTTTATGCCAGTATCTGACATTATGGTGCCCTGCTTTTAGAAGGTTGTTTCTCTGTTGCCAAGGATTTCCAAAATGTTAAAGTTTCTGTTGTTTCAAATGACTTCAAAATTTTTAGTAGTGAATTTTCTTGCTACCAGGAAAATTTTAGAGGCCAAACTGCTAGTGATCCTATTTTCTTAAAAGGAAGACTATGAACTGACATTAAAAAGAAGTCTAACAGGGACGCCTGGGTGGCTCAGAGGCTGCGCATTTGCCTTTGGCTCACGGTGATCCTGGGAGTCCAGGATTGAGTCCCAGATTGGGCTTCCTGCATGGAGTCTGTTTATCCCTCTGCCTATGTCTCTGCCCCCCACCCCCGTTGTCTCTCGTGAATAAATAAATAAATCTTAAAAAAAAAGAAGTCTAACATATTCTTTGAAACTTTTTTCCCCCTGGCTAATGCCTTTTTTATTTTTGTCTTCTCCACAATCTTTCTGGAATAATAGCTTTATAAAATAAAACATAAAAAATTGAATAAAATAAATAAAATAGTAAATACATCACAAAATAAAAGAATATACCTTTGTTTTATTGCCCTCCATTTGAAATCTGAATTCTAACTTCCCAATTCCACTGAAATTACCACTATATTATTTTTACCTCAATTGCCAAATCCAATGAACATTTTTCAGTCACTACTTCACTCAGGTTTTCTGTGGTACTTAACAGCGTTGATTATTTCTTTCAACTATTTTCTCACTTGAGTTCCATGACAACATAGTCTGGATTTCTTTGTATTTCTGTGACCTCTTCTTTAGAGCACCCCTTACTTGAATGTATGATTAACTTTGTTTTTCTCCAAGGTTATTATTCCTCTTCTCATTATATTCTCTCCCTGGATAACATCATTTGTCTCTGGGTATAATTTAAAAACGGATAACCCTAAATATGTACCTTCAGCTGGAGGTCTTATAAGTCCCTTAGTCAACATCCCCAGAGCTTAGTAATGTGGTTCCTCTTTCTTTACTCTGAAACGATTCCACTTTTCTTTTCACTGTCTGCATTAGTGATATGCCACCACTGCTATCCGAAGTCCATAACATTCTAAGCTATCCAGTGCTTCCTTTCTTCTCTCACCTTCAATACCCATGTGCTCACTCAAGTGATCTGTCAGGCCTGTCTTCTCTGCAGCATCACTAGTAGCCTTGTGTTAGTTCAAGCATGTCACCTCCAGCCTGAACTATAATAATAGGCTGCTTTTTGATCTTCCTGATTTCCTTCTTACCCATGCAGTTTTTTCTTTTGGTATGTTGCTACTGGAGTGACCTTTCCAAATTTCAAATCTGACTATATTGTTCTCCAGATGAATTCCTTCAGTGACTTCCTGATGCCTAAAAGAGGAGGTTCCAGCTCAACAAAATCCTTTCTAATCTGTTCCCAGCCTACTTCTCCAGCCTCATTTCCTTCTACTTCTTTTTTTATTTTTTTAAGATTTTATTTATTTATTCATGAGAGACACAGAGAGAGAGGCAGAGACACAGGCAGAGGGAGAAGCAGGCTCCAACCAGGGAGCCTGATGTGGGACTCAATCCCGGGACTCCAGGATCAAGCCCTGGGCTGAAGGCGGGTGCTAAACCGCTGAGCCACCCAGGGATCCCCTACTTCTTACTTCTTGCCTTCTTCCTTCTCTTTCTCCTTTTTTGATCCTCTTCCCCTCCCCTTCTTTTTCTTCTTTTTCTCTCCATACTCTCCTTTTCTTCCTTTTAGCATTAAATTGTTTGTAGTTATCTGAGGATGACAAGATTGTTTTATAGGTCTAGGCCATTTGAAACACTTTCACCACCCATTGAACTCCTACTTATCCTACAAAGCCCAGTTTCCATATTATTCCTTCTAGTTTCTCCAAACTGAATTCATTATTGCCTTCTTTGTACTACTTTTGTAATTTGCTTGTACTTCAGTATACATAAAGCTACCTAGTTACAACTGTTTTAATTCTGTGGCTCCATCAGATGAAAGTTTCTTAAAGGTAGTAATTCTGCTTTTATTATCTTTTTATCTCCTGTTAGAACGTTCAGCATATAATAGAGTGGCAGCATTTGTTGAGCTGGCTTAACTGAAATCATAAGTTAGACAATTTCTCTTGGGATATTAATAATTCTATTAGAAATGATATTATACATTTTAATAACACCTTACTGTGTACTATGAATTTCTGTGCAACTTTCTATTAAGCCTAAGCAATTTTCACCATAAATTAAGCATATAAGGAATCACATCTATTATTCCATGTCAGTAAGATAACCACTTATTATTTTTAACAAAATACATATGTTATTTAATGCTTAAAATCTGTAAAATTTTCCAAATGGAAAAATCATTTCTGTTTTCTGATAGAAATGAAAGCAAAGGCAGTACCATCTGAGATAACATTAATAGCTGAATCCAAATAAATTTGATTACATCATTCTCAAAGAGTTTGTCTAATATTCTTGAGTCATCTATTTTTACAGTTTCAAATTTATGAAACATATTGAGATAGATTATGTAATTTTTTAATAAATTTGTTTTTTATTTGTATTCAATTTGCCAACATACAGAAAAATTCCCAGTGCTCATCCCATCAAGTGCCCCCCTCAGTGCCCATCGCCCATTCACCCCCATCCCCTGCCCTCCTCCGCTTCCATCACCCCTAGTTAATTTCCCAGAGATAGGAGTCTTTATGTTCTGTCCCCCTTTCTGATATTTCCAACACATTTCTTCTCCCATACCTTATATTCCCTTTCACTATTATTTATATTCCCCAAATGAATGAAACCATATAATGTTTGTCCTTCTCCGATTGACTCATTTCACTCAGCATAATACACTCCAGTTCCATCCATGTTGACACAAATAGTGGGTATTTGTAATTTCTAATGACTGAGTAATATTCCATTTTATACATAAAGCACATCTTCTTTATCCATTCACCTTTCGATGGACACCGAGGCTCCTTCCACAGTTTGGCTATTGTGGACATTGCTCCTAGAAACATTGGGATGCAGGTGTCCCGGCGTTTCATTACATCTGTATCTTTGGGGTAAATCCCCAACAGTGCAATTGCTGGGTCATATGGCAGGTCTATTTTTAACTCTTTGAGGAACCTCCACACAGTTTTCCAGGGTGGCTGTACCAGTTCACATTCCCACCAACAGTGTAAGAGGGTTCCCTTTTCTCCATATCCTCTCCAACATTTGTGGTTTCCTGCCTTGTTAATTTTCCCCATTCTCACTGGTGTGAGGTGGTATCTCATTGTGGTTTTGATTTGTATTTCCCTGATGACAAGTGATGCAGAGCATTTTCTCATGTGCCTGTTGGCCATGTCTATGTCTTCCTCTGTGAGATATCTGTTCATGTCTTTTGCCCATTTCATGATTGGATTGTTTCTTTGGTGTTGAGTTTAAGTTCTTTATACATCTTGGAAACTAGCCCTTTATCTGATTTGTCTTTTGCAAATATCTTCTCCCATTTTGTAGTGTCTTTTAGTTTTGTTGACTGTATCCTTTGCTGTGCAAAAGCTTCTTATCTTGATGAAGTCCCAATAGTTCATTTTTGCTTTGGTTTCTTTTGCCTTCATGGATGTATCTTGCAAGAAGTTACTGTGGCCAAGTTCAAAAAGGGTGTTGCCTGTGTTCTTCTCTAGGATTTTGATGGAATCTTGTCTCACATTTAGATCTTTCATCCATTTTGAGTTTATCTTTGTGTGTGGTGAAAGAGCGTGATCTAGTTTCATTCCTCTGCATGTGGATGTCCAATTTTCCCAGCACCAATTATTGAAGACACTGTCATTCTTCCAGTGGATAGTCTTTCCTCCTTTATCGAATATTAGTTGACCATAAAGTTGAGGGTCCACCTCTGGGTTCTCTATTCTGTTCCATTGATCTATGTGTCTGTTTTTGTGCCAGTACCACACTGTCTTGATGACCACAGCTTTGTAGTACAACCTGAAATCTGGCATTGTGATGTCCCCAGCTATGGTTTTCTTTTTTAAAATTCCCCTGGCTATTCGGGGTCTTTTCTGATTCCACACAAATCTTAAAATAATTTGTTCTAACTCTCTGAAGAAAGTCGATGGTATTTTGATAGGGATTGCATTGCACATGTAAATTGCCCTGAGTAACATTGACATTTTCACAATATTAATTCTGCCAATCCATGAGCATGGAATATTTTTCCGTCTCTTTGTGTCTTCCTTAATTTCTTTCAGAAGTGTTCTGTAGTTTTTAGGGTATATATCCTTTACCTCTTTGATTAGGTTTATTTCTAGGTATCTGATGCATTTGGGTGCAATTGTAAATGTGATGGACTCCTTAATTTCTATTTCTTCAGTCTCATTGTTAGTGTATAGAAATGCCACTGACTTCTGGGCATTGATTTTGTATCCTGTCACACTGCCGAATTGCTGTATGAGTTCTAGCAATCTTGGGGTGGAGGCTTTGGGTTTTCTATGTAGAGTATCATGTCATCGGTGAAGAGAGAGTTTGACTTCTTTGCCAATTTGAATGCCTTTAATGTCTTCTTGTTGTCTGATTGCTGAGGCTACGACTTCCAGTACTATGTTGAATAGCAGCGGTGAGAGTGGACATCCCTGTTCCCTACACTCTGAAGAATTTTGATCAGGAATGGATGCTGTGTTTTGTCAAATGCTTTATCTGTACCTAATGAGAGGATCATATGGTTCTTGGTTTTTCTCTTGCTGATATGATGAATCACATTGATTGTTTTCTGAGTGTTGAACCAGCATTGTGTTCCGAGAATAAATCCTACTTGGTCATGGTGAATAACTTTCTTAACGTACTATTGGATCCTATTGGCTAGTATCTTGTTGAGAATTTTTGCATCCATGTTCATCAGGGATATTGGTCTATAATTCTCCTTTTTGGTGGGCTCTTTGTCTGATTTTGGAATTAAGGTCCTGCTGGCCTTATAGAATGAGTTTGGAAGTACTCCATATCTTTCTATTTTTCCAAATAGCTTTAGTAGAATAGGCATGGTTTCTTCTTTAAATGTTTGATAGAATTCCCCTGGGAAGCCATCTGGCCCTGGACTTTGGTGTCTTGGGAGGTTTTTGATGACTGCTTCAATTTCTTCCCTGGTTATTGGCCTGTTCAGGTTTTCTATTTCTTCCTCTTCCAGTTTTGGTAGTTTGTGCCTTTCCAGAAATACGTCCAGTTCTTCTAGATTACCTAATTTATTGGCGTATAGTTGTTCATAATATGTTTTTAAAATCGTTTGCATTTCCTTGGTGTTGGTAGTGATCTCTCCTTTCTCATTCATGATTTTATTAATTTGAGTCTTCTCTCTCTTCTTTTTAATAAGGCTGGCTAATGGTTATCTATCTTATTAATTCTTTCAAAGAACAAACTCCTGGTTTTGTTGATCTGTTCCACAGTTCTTTTGGTCTCGATTTCGTTGAGTTCTGCTTCGAATCTTTATTAACTCTCTTCTGCTGGGTGTAGGATCTATTTGCTGTTTTTTCTCTAGCTCCTTTAAGTGCAAGGTTAGTTTTCTATTTGAGTTCTTTCCAGTTTTTGGATGGATGCTTGTATTGCGATGTATTTCCCCCTCAAAACTGCTTTTGGTGCATCCCAAAGATTTTCAAGGGTTGTATCTTCATTCTCATTAGTTTCCATGAATCTTTTTAATTCTTCCTTCATTTCCTGGTTGACCCATTCATCTTTTAGCAGGATGGTCCTTAACCTCCACGTGTTTGAAATCCTTCCAAACTTCTTGTTGTGATTTAGTTCTAATTTCAAGGCATTATGGTCTGAGACTATGCAGGGGATGATCCCAGTCTTTTGGTATCAGTTCAGACGTGATTTGTGACCCAGTATGTGGTCTATTCTGGAGAAAGTTCCATGTGCACTTGAGAAGAATGTGTATTCAGTTGAGTTTGGTTGTAAAGTTCTGTAGATATCTGTGAAATCCATCTGGTCCTGTGTATCATTTAAAGCTCTCGTTTTTTGGAGATGTTGTGTTTAGAAGACCTATGGAGTGTAGAAAGCGCTAGATTGAAGACACCAAGTAGAAGTGTATTATTATCTGAGTATGTCTTCACTTTGGTTATTAATTGATTGATATATTTGGCAGCTCCCACATTTGGGGCATATATATTGAGGATTGTTAAGTCCTCTTGTTGGATAGATCCTTTCAGTATGATAAAGTGTCCCTCTTCATCTCTCACTACAGTCTTTGGGGTAAATTTTAGTTTATCTGATATAAGGATGGCTACCCCTCCTTTCTTTTGAGGACCATTTGAATGGGAAATGGATCTCCAACATTTTATTTTCAGGCTGTAGGTGTCCTTCTGTCTAAAATGAGTCTCCTGTAGACAGCAAATAGATGGGTCCTGCTCTTTTATCCAGTCTGAAACCCTGCACCTTTTGATGGGATCATGAAGCCCGTTTACGTTCAAGTTACTATTGAAAGATATGAGTTCAGTGTCATCATGATATCTATTCATTCCTTGTTTTTGTGAATTGTTCCACTGGTCTTCTTCTTAAAGGCGAATTTTAAGAGATCCCCTTTAAATTTCTTGCAGAGCTGGTTTGGAGGTCACATATTCTGTCAGTTCCTGATTGTTTTGGAAGCTGTTTATCTCTCCTTCCATTCTGAATGAGATCCTTGCTGGATAAAGTATTGCATGTTCTTCTGATTGCATGTTCTTCTGATTTAGGACGCTGAATATATCCTGCCAGCCCTTTCTGGCCTGCCAGGTCTCTGGAGAGGTCTGCTGTTACCCTAATACTCCTCCCCATAAAATTCAGGGATTTCTTGTCTCTTGTTGCTTCAAGGATCTTCTCTTTATCTTTGGGAATTTGCAAGCTTAACTATTAAATGTCGAGGTGTTGAGTGGTTTTTATTGATTTGATGGGGGGATCTCTCTATTTCCTGGACCTGAATGCCTGTTTCCCTTCCCAGATTAAGAAAGTTTTCAGCTAGGATTTGTTCAAATACATATTCTGGCCCTCCGTCCCTTTCGAATGCCCTCAGGAACCCCAATTACATGTAGATTTTTCTTCCTCAGGCTGTCATTTATTTTTCTTAATTTATCCTCATGGTCTTTTCATTGTTTGTCTCTTTTTTCCTCAGTTTCCCTCTTTGCCATCAACTTGTCTTCTATGTCACTCACTCGTTCTTCTACCCCGTTAACCCTTGTCATTAGGACTTCTGGTTTGGATTGCATCTCATTCAATTGATTTTTAATTTCTGCCTGATTAGATCTAAATTCTGTAGTCTTGAAGCCTCTTGAGTCCTTTATGCTTTTTTCTAGAGCCACCAGTAGCTTTATAATAGTGCTTCTGAATTGGGTTTCTGACATTGATTTGTAATCCAAATCTTGTAACTCTGTGGGAGAGTGGACTGATTCTGATTCTTTCTTTTGAGGTGAGGTTTTGCTTCTAGTCATTTTGCTCAGTGCAGAGTGGCCAAAAACAAGTTGTATTGGGAAAAGGAGAGAAAGAGAGGAGAGAATGAAGGAAAGAAAAGAGAGAAAGAAAAAAAAAGAAGAAAAAAAAAGAGAAGAAAAAGAGAAAAAAAGAAAGAAAGGAAAAAAAGGGTGGGGAAAGCAAAGAGAAATCAAAAAGCAAAAAACAAAACAAAACAAAACTCGGGGGAATATCTTCTGATTCTGTATCCTTTAAGTCCCTTGACTTCCCCTGGAACTTGTCCGTCTAGCTGGTCTTCTGGGGTTGGGCCTGTTGTGCTGATTTTCAGGTGTTAGCACTTGGGGGAGCTGCTCTGCCCCCTGCCTGGTGCAGGGCTCAGTGGGGGTATTTTACCCCATGAGGCCCCAGGAGGAACAACCCCAGTGGCAGGGCCAGCTCTCGAGCCCTGGATTCAGCTCCCATAGTAACTACAGAGCTCTCTGTCTGCAGGACCTGGATGCTCCAGGGGCCGGGCTGCTGATCTGCTCAGCTGGGGGCAAGAGCGTCCTTGCTGTCCTGGGCCCTCCTGTCCTCTGCCTGTCCCGGGGGGAGGTCGGATCGTAGGCTGTGTCCCTGGCACCCTGTGCTCCCAGGCCTGCTCTGTTGGATTCGCACTCCGGCGGGGTAGCCCCTGATAGCCCCCTCTCCATGGAGCCGCCGCCGTAGCCCTCCGAGCTGCTGAGCTGCTTTGGGGATCTAGCCATGTGAGCAGTCCAGCTCTTCAGTTAGCTCGGTGCACTCTCCTGGAGGGGCAGGTGCTCTGTTAGTGTCCCAGGGAGCCTGAGGGCATCCCCGCCCTCCTGGGGTTCTGCTCTAACTCCCTGCGGGCCCCTTTCTGCCTGGGAAGATTGGTGAAGCTCCTGCTTCTCCAGGCGGGGCTTTCCTGACCTGGGGACACTCGCCCAGGCCTTAGCCTGGCTCTCGCGGGGTCCCTCCCCCTTGGATGCCTTTTGTTTCTTTATTTCTTTTTTCCCTCCTTCTTCCTACCTTGATAGAAGCATGAACTCTCTCACTGTAGCATTCCAGCTGTTCTCTCTTTAAATATCAGGCCGAATTCGTAGATTTTCAGTATGATTTGAAGGTTATCTAGGTAATTTGGTGGGGACAGGCGACTTGTGGACCCTACTCTTCCGCCATCTTGCCCCTCCGAGATAGATTATTTTATAATGTCAAAAGAATTATTAGCTCAGCTAAATTTAGCTTGCATTTATTTATTTATTTTATTATTTTTTTAAGATTTTAATTTATTTATTCATGGAAGACACAGAGAAAGAGAAACAGAGACACAGGAAGAGGGAGAAGCAGGCTCTATGCAAGGAACCCGATGTGGGAGTTGAACTCGGGAATCCGGGATCATGCCCTTAGCCAAAGGCAGACCCTCAACCGCTGAGCGGCACTCAGGCATCCCTAAGTTTAGCTTTTAAAAACAAATTTAAGGGCAGCCCCGGTGGCACAGCAGTTTGGCGCTGCCTGCAGCCCGGGGTATGGTCCTGGAGACCTGGGATCGAGTCCCACATCGGGCTCCCTGCATGGAGCCTGCTTCTCTCTCTTTCTCTCTCTCCCTCTCTCTGTGTCTCTATGAATAAATAAATAAAATCTTTTAAAAAATAAATAAAAACAAATTTAAGAGTTGTATAAAATGAACCTTGCAAATTCATCTAATCTCTTGTATAGTTAGGGCATACCAAAAGTTAATTGATACAGACCTTGTCTCCCAGTATTTCTGTTCTTCTGTTTTGTCATTTCTGTTGAACCTTTAAAACTTGAACAAAACAGAATATGGTCATGGAAATGTAGTTTTCCATTAATGAAGAAGATTTATATTACATGCAAAATTTTCTCCCTTTTAAAGCAAATCAAGTATGAAAAAAATATCAAATTGTGAAAACAGAACAGAAATTCACAGACCTGTTAAATAGCAAACGATTTAAAATATAGAGGGGGGCAGCCTGGGTGGCTCAGTGGTTTAGTGCTGCCTTCGGCCCAAGGTGTGATCCGGGACACCTGGGATCGAGTCCCATGTTGGGTTCCCTGCATGGAGCCTGCTTCTCCCTCTGCCTGTGTTTCTGCCTCTCTCTCTGCATCTCTCATGAATAAATAAATAAAATCTATTAAAAAAAAACTTGATAGAGTTGAAATAGAAAAGATTAATACGGGAAGACCTGGGTAGCACAGCAGTTTGGCGCCTGCCTTTAGCCCAGGGCATGATTCTGGAGACCCGGGATCGAGTCCCCCATTGGGCTCCCGGTGCATGGAGCCTGCTTCTCCCTCTGCCTGTGTCTCTGTCTTACTCTCTCTCTCTCTCTCTCTCTCTCTCTGTGACTATCATAAAAAAAGAAAAGATGAATACGTCTAGACAATCTATAACTAGATTTGAATTACTCTAGGATTATCAAATTTACTTCATAAGGCCTTTGCACTTTCCTTCTTTACTTCTTGTGTTTCTTTTTTAGATTCTTAGTGAAGCTTCATTTAAAACAGATTTAGCTTTCCCCAGGAGCAATCGTTTCATCTTGTTTGTTTACCTAAGTATTGCCCTGAGATGTGTGCAGTTATCTGAAACTTTAGTTCAACACTGATTGCACAGTGACTATATAACTAAAACACTGTGGTAAGGTGCCAGGGACAAACAGATGTGTAAGACAACATTCATATCCTAATGGGATAATAGTCTAGTGGAAGATGATAGATAGATAGGTATTGTACAGATAATTTAGAACTATATGTCACAACTCTTAGCTCCAGACTGATGAGGTCACAAAGTATTCTTGGCATAAATGAATACAAATTATCTAAGATAAAACATGTGGGCAGAATATTTCAGGTAAAGCATCAAACAATGTAAAGATTGTTAGGCTTAGAAAACTGCATGCATGGCAGCCCGGGTGGCTCAGCGGTTTAGTGCCCCCTTCAGCCCAGGGCCTGATCCTGAAGACCTGGGATGGAGTCCCACATCAGGCTCCCTGCCTGGAGCCTGCTTCTCCCTCTGCCTGTGTCTCTGCCCTCTCTCTCTCTCTCTCTCTCTCTCTCTCTGCCTCTAATGAATAAATAAATAAAATATTAAAAAAGAAAAATGCATGCAAATTTTGTCTCTTTAGAGTATAATATGGCACAATGGGTTAGAAGAGAGAGGTGAGGAAGTGGGGGTCCTAGTGTATGGTGTTAAAGGGAGTATATTTGATTCTTTGCTTTGTGAAAAGCCGCTGAATGACTTTTGAGGGAGATAGACATGCTCAGGGAGTGTAGATTTGAGGAGGGCAGATTATGGGTGGGGAGACCAGTTAACAAGCCATTACAGTGGTACAGATGTGAGAGATTATAGAACCGAGAATAAAAGCAATAGATGCAGAAGGGATTGTGAGGAAAGGGGCTGAATTAATAAACATTCTAGAAGTAAAATGAGAAGAACTTAATGGTGTAAGGAAATAATGCTGACAGAAGAAGAGAAACAATAGATATGCCCTAGAATTTTACTTTTGGTGGACTGCCAAAAGTGGCAGTGCCATTTGGTGAAATGTCTGTGCTACTACTTAAAAGATCCAAGAGAAGATAAGAAAATTTAGGGGAGGGGGTGTAAAATGTTGCCTGTATTTTGTCTGTAAGGAGCATCCAAATCTTCTCTTAATGGACATGTGGTTCACAGTGTGAGGGTAGGCTAGAGCTGGAAAGCAAGTTTTGGAAATGATTCAAAGGATCTATTGAAACAGTGACTCAGAGAGAGAATATATAGGATATGAAGGATACAGTAGTTAGCTTATGAAAAGAAAATATAATTCTGTAAGAATTATATAATGCCCAGAATTTTCAAGGTAGAAACAGGAGTATGGTGTAGGAGTCAAGAAGCAGGGCAGTCAAATGACATAGGGAAGTTCACTTGAAGACTGAAGCCCAAAAATATCCTTTGGAGATTCCCCAGTTGCTAAGAGTTCTTAGGTGAAGTCCAAATAGCCTAAGGCCATTGATAATGATGTGATAAAAAAAATAAGGGTGGTTAATATTTATGAGGACTAGTCATATACCAGGCATAGTTCCAAATGTTTTGTGTGATTTATCTCTAAGACTCTTCATTTGAACTTGAGTTCATTTTAGACCTAATTCTCCAGTATCACCAGGAACACTCTAGGTACAAAGTCCTCTATGGTTCAGTTATATTGTTGGTTCTAACACCATTTGTTCTGTTTGACTAGACTGAAGCACACAATGGTTAGTGTTGTTCTTACACTGTTTTCTCTTTCTCAGTCAGGATTTAGAGGATATCTCTCATTCATTGAATAATAAACACATAATGCTTTAGGTTCTGGAAATTCAGTGATGGACTGTGATATTTTCAAACTTGAGTTCCTTCTTAACTGTCAGAATGTTTACATTTTTTCTCCTAAGAGACATAATTCTATTCCATTTACCCCACATAATTGTATCCTAATATGTTTTTGCTTGAAAATCTTTTATTGATCAGCCTGTTATACTTTACTCCAAAAGAGTATATCTATTAAAAATAAACTTGAAATGTTGATGTTTCTGTTTTGGATTATGTTGTATTGTAATTTTTGTTGTTACACAATTGATTAGTACCAAATTTTACATTATAAACTTTGATAAGTTATTAGCATAGAAAAAACTTTATTGGGGATGCATACCTTAATAAATATATAGATCTGGGTATTTTTCAATTATTAAATTATGAATGATAAATATATATTGCTGTATTGAAGCTGGTTTAAGCATCAGTTTTTTCTTATTTATATTGATCAGCATTTTTCAAAATGGTTGAACTCAAGACCCCTTTACACTCTTAAAAATTATTGAAGCCTCATGGGCAGGGGCAGCAGAGGCAGCAGGAGGACCTACTTGTCATCTTCCCTCCCTGAATCTCTTCTTCAGCCCCCTACTTGCCCCAGGGAACCAGGGTGGACATCTCCCTCCCGTAATGCTCAATACTGAGTTTGGCTTGACACATTTTCCCAACGGTCCCTTCCTCAAACAAGGTAGCCCTGCTGATTCCCCCCTCAGATCTTTCCCCCTCTCTCTCTTTAAGGCCACTTGGAATTTTTAAAAAGCAGCAGCAATACCTGGTATTGGGGGGGGCAGAAAGGGCTTGTGATTTCCCAGAAGGCAAGGTAGGAATAAAGCTGGGGTGGCAAGTCATCTAACCTACCTAACTATCCTGCCCTGGGATTTCCTAAGAGTGTCCAGGGCCTAAGTCAGAGGGAGCCCTCCCAACCCATCACCATCCTGGAGGAAGGTTAATAAGGGGATGGGATAGGGAAATAAAGAAGCATATTGCTTTGCTGAAAAAAAAAATTGTTGAGAATGCCAGAGAGCTTTTGTTTATATGTGTTTTATTTATCAATATTTCTGCATTAAAAATTAAAATTGAGAAATTAAAAATATTTGTTTATTAATTTTAAAATAAAAGTAATAAACCCATTACATATAACCATAAGTAACATTTTAAAAGATGTATGTTTAAAAAATAGTGAAGGGCAGCCCTGGTGGCTCAGCGGTTTAGCACCACCTTCAGCCCAGGGTGTGATCCTGGAGACCAGGGATCAAGTCCCATGTCAGGCTCCCTGCATGGAGCCTGCTTCTCTCTCTGCCTGTGTCTCTGCCACTCTGTGTGTCTCTCATGAATAAATAAATACAATCTTAAAAAAAAATAAATAAAAATAAATAAAAAATAGTGAAAATATTGGCATTGTTTTCCATATTAGAACATCTAGTGCCTTCTTTTAAAATGGCAACTGGATTCTCATTCTACTTATGCATTTAAATCTTTTGCAGTATGTTTTGTTTGAAATACGTGAAGAAAATCTGGCTGCATACAAATGTGTATCTGGAAAAGGGAGGATTTGATGGTCACCTGAAAGAGTTTCAGGGACCACTAGTTGTTTTCAGACTGCATTTTGAGAATGACTGATGTAGATGTAAGTGCTTAAAAAGCTTTATTCCCATAAAAGGTAGATGAGAATGGAAAGAATAGTGATAACATCTACATACTTAAAAAATATTCATTATATATGTTCCTGTTGTCAAATGTTATTTTCAATTTTCTTTTTTTTATAATTTATTTTTTATTGGTGTTCAATTTGCCAACATATAGAATAACACCCAGTGCTGATCCCATCAAGTGCCCCCCTCAGTGCCCATCACCCAGTCACTCCCCCGCCCACCTCCCCTTTTCTATCAGCTAACAAATCAAGTCCTTTTTCAGTTTCGTTGAAAAGCAATGATTTGAATTTGCAAAAGAATTTGTTACCTAATCTTAGTCATTTATTCTTGCAATATTTGGGAAATACACCAAAAGGGTCCTTTGAAGAGTTAACAAATGACAATTAATCATAGTATTACTCTTTCTCTTAGACACGCCCTATTTTGCCTTTATTTATTTATATATTTATTCATTCATTCATTCATGAGAGACAGAGAGAGAGAGCTAGAGGCAGAGACACAGGCAGAGGGAGAAGCAGGCTCTATACAAGGAGCCCGAGTTGGGACTTGATCCCAGGTTTCCAGGATCAGGCCCTGGGCTGAAGGCAGCGCTAAACCACTGAGCCACCTGGGCTGCCCCCTATTTTGCTTTTTAAGATGGCAAGGGTTGGAAAAATTGAAGTATTGTCAATTTTTTTTAAGATTTTACTTATTCATAAGAGACACAGAAAGAGAGCTAGAGACATAGAGGAAGAAGCAGGCTCCCCATAGAGAGCCCCATGCGGGACTTGATCCCCCTGTCCTGGGATCAAGCCAGGAGCCAAAGGCAGACATTCAACCACTAAGCCACCCAGGCATCCCAAGTGTTGTCAATTTCTTTTTTTTTTTTCTTTCTTTCTTTCTTCTTTCTTTTTTTTTTGTCAATTTCAATACAACTTTGATAGTAAAGTATGTCAATTTAAATGTTTGAAGGGTGCCTGAGTGGCTCAGTTGGTTAAGTGTCCTTGGCTCAGTTCATGATCCCAGGGACCTGGAGTAGAACCCTGCATTGAGCTCTCTGCTCAGCAGGGAGTCTGTTTCTTTTCTCTCCTCTGCCCTTGCTCCTTCTCTCTCTCTCTTTCATTATTTAAATAAAATCTTTTAAAAATGTTGTATGCAGTGACAATACCGTGTATGTGTGTGTATTCCTCTCCTTGTTCCACCCCTACCGCTTAGTTGTTGGAGTTCTAGTTAGTTTATTCAATTCATTGAAAATATCAAATCAGTCATCTAAATCAGATTTATTCACTTAAAAAAAAGAGTAAGCTCAAATAAATGTGTTAATGTTCTTACGACAAGCATCTCACGTGGGAATTCTAATTCTTATTTAAAGAAATGAATAGTTTGAGAGTCCCAGATGAGTCATTGTGTGGGGTCATGTATGAATGAGTTTATAACCCGGAAATAAGTTTCCCTTCTTCAATATTTCTCTTCAAAAGTCCTTTTGCTCTACTTTCGCAGGGCCGTCTTTCAAAAGTATGAATTCTTAGAAAAAAGTTGGCAGATGGGGATAGCTACTATGAAAACAGTACAGCAAGGGATCCCTGGGTGGCTCAGTGGTTTGGCACCTGTCTTTGGCTGGGGGCGTGGTCCTGGAGTCCCAGGATCGAGTCCCGCATCGGGCTCCCAGTATGGAGTCTGCTTCTCCCTCTGCCTGTGTCTCTACCTCTCTCTCTCTCTCTGTCTATCATAAATAAATAAATCTTTAAAAAAATAAAGAAAACAGTATAGTGGTTCCTCAAAAAATTAAAGATAAAACTATCATTTGATTCAGCAATTCCACTTTTGGGTATATATACAAAGGAAATGAAGTCAGTATCTCTAAGAAATAGCTGCACTCTCATGTTGATTGCAGCATCATTCACAATAGCCATTATATGGAAACAACCTAAATGTCCACTGATGGATAGATAATGGATAAAGAAAAATACATATACACAAAGGAATATTATTCATCCACAAAAGGAGGAAATCCTGCCATTTGCAACAATAGGGATGAACTTTGAGGACATTATGCTAAATAAAATAAGCCATACACAGAAAGACAAATACTGTATGATTTCACTTATATGTGAAATCTAAAAAAGTTGAGCTAATAGAACTTGAGGATAGAACATTGATTGCCAAGCACTTGGGCAGGGGTGGGAGAATGAGGAAATGTTGGTCAACAGGTACCATTTCTGGTTATAAGATGAATTGTTTTAGGAATCAAATTTATAGCATGGTGATTATAGATAATATCATTGTATTGTCTACTTGAAATTTGCTAAAACAGGGTTTTGTATTCTCCCCCCATCCCCCCATACACAAGGTAACTATGTGAGCTGATGGGTGTATTAACTTGATTGTGGTAATTTTTTTTACAATATATATGTATGTGAAATCATCACGTTGTATACCCTAAATATATGAAATGTTCATTTACAATTACATCTCAGTAAATTTAGGGGGAATAAAAGAGTTGGTGGGCAGAATAATAATGATCATCATTGTGACCATGTCACTCCCAGATATATTGGCCAAATAGCACAGGTTCCCACCAGTATTTTATATTAACAGAAATTTCTAAAATATAGGGACAACTCTCAACTCCTGCTGTGGGTTGATAGTGACTCAATTAAAGAAGGCTGCAGTAGCACTATTCAGTTTTTGCTTTGAAGAGTTTGCCTTTCTGATGGTTTTTATATCCTATGAAATGCTCCATATTAAGATTTGGCATGTGTGATAGGTAGGCTTTTCTTTCACGAAGTGAGAAAAGGGTGATTTTGAAAAAGGAGTGAGAAAGGAGAACTGGCATTCATGCCTTGATTTTAGGTAGGTTTTCAGACAGATAGTTTTGGGAAAGGAGGCCTGGAAGGGGAAGATCTGGTATGTGAGTCTCTTAAAACTAATTTTGCCCATTTGTTTCTTGGAAGCTTTGTATGTACACCCAGAATACATCTACCCTAGATTGGAGAATGCTATTACACAATACAGACATGATTCTTGACCCCACTGAATTATATATAATGTTATGGCAAAGGGAGACAGGTAAAACAGACAAAGAAAAACTAACCCACCATTTTACAATAGTGTGTGATGAGGGAAGTATGGGCATTATGAGGCTATCAATGAGGGTCTTCCAAGCTGAGTGGGTGAGGGGAGTGTCAAGAGAGTCTTCTGCAAGAAGATGACATTCAAACTGAGACATGGGAGATAAGGACAATTTAGCCAGGTTGAAGAAGGTGGAAAGGAGGGAAATAAGGAAGGGTGTGCACAAAACACAAAGGCCAGGGAAAGGAGTTCAGTGTGGCTGTTAGTGGAGAGGGAAGGAGTAGGAGCAGGTGCACAGACAACAGCAGGCAAGGAAGAGGATGGAAGACAAAGTGGAGGCCAGCCTTAGGAGGGTCTGCAAGTCATATGCATGATCTGGATTTTTACCTGGGGTAAGTGGGAGCCCCTGGTTAGGGCAGGTAAGGAAAATCATCATATTTGTGTATTCTCACAATTGACTTGAACAGGGAGATGACAAATCCTGAAACCAGCTATTACTCAGTACATTCTTATTTAAAGGTTTCATCTTTTTTTTTTTTAATTTCTTGGGAGTTTTCCTTAGCTCTCCTTAGGATAATTTTTTTAATAGAAAGCATTCCAATCATCATTTCACAATATCACATACTTTAAACATATGGCAAAAATAGCAGCCACAGAACAGAGGCTCACTCTTTTATCTGCTGTGTGGGCTGCAAAACAAATTTCCCTTTTCTTTTAGGGTACAGAAATCTTCTAGTCTCTTTTGAAACATTGATCTAGAGGAAAACTGAATATGCAACATATTTTACTAAACTTCAGGTCAATCTTAATATGGATTATCTCTCAATTACTGAGACTGGATGCACAACATTATCTGTGAAGCACCATCCTAGGCACTGCAGTAACTTTTAATCCTCATATCACAGGAACACTAACCTGCTGTCTAGACAAAATTGATAATTTCTATAAGGATTCTTTAAAATTTCATGACCCTTATTTAAAATGAAAATAAAACTGTTTAGAGCAAACCCCAAAATTAATAGTTTTATAGTCAAAATTAACTCATTCATGATGTGCGTATAGTGAAGAATTTTTTAAGATGGCCACTGAATTAGCTAATGAAATTAAAATAGAGAGATTTAGTTTATGCCACTGTTTCCTGATTCACCTGTATGAACTCATTTAAATACATATTTACCATGGTTGTACCCATATCAAAAATTCATATTCAGTGTTTTTTTTTTTTAAGTTCCAAAATTCATAGCTGGCACACACCCTGTCTCTAGCATCCTGATTTAATTTTCCTCGTTTTTGTTTGCTGCTTTATTGACTACTTAATGAACTTTATGCATGTTGATCTGTATAGCCTGACCTCCACTGATTAGGAAACCCTCAAAATTACTTTTTAGCAATTTAATGAATAAATTATTTCAGTCTGGCAGCCATGTTTAATCCACGATTCAGATTGATCCAAAAAGGGTTCTTCAAAATTGCCCCATGTGAATGAGAGGTGGTAATAGAAAAAGGACTAGCAGCATTACCACATTGATTTTGTGTTTGTCTCATTTCAGTTCCTGGAGTTCAGAAACAAAATTAATTGTTTTCATTTTTATCTTAATTTAGAACTTAAAAGTGGCATGTAATTATAATTAGGGCACTGTTAGATTTGTTGAAAGCATATTTCACATTTGTATAAAAGAATTTGTGATAAAGTTAATATATCCAGGTAGTCACCACAGAAATATCAAACAATTAAGGTTTTGGTTTCTTTTGTTTTTGGTAACTGGTCAGTTTTCACTCATTTATAATCAGTAGGAGAGACTCTCTAGATATTGGGACAGCTCTATGATTTGGGTCTGTAACATGTAATAACTGAATTCAGTACCCTAGATTTATGTTAAGCTATTAGTATTTTCTTGATGAAAATTACCCTACCTGTATTTCTCCTAATTTCTGGATCCTGGGCTCCTTGTGTAGTCTGAGGAAGGTATTACAGTCAGAACCGTGTACTGATGATAAAAGCCTCTGGTAGCAATAAAGTTGTCCTTAACCTTAAAAAAAAAATTTTTTTTTTAGAGTCTCAAAAATCAGTAAAACTATTCGCTTCCATTCTTTCACCATTAACAGAAAACTGGAGAAAGCAAAAACGTTTTGTGTTTACAAAGATAAACGGCCTCTTTACCCAGAGAAGATCAAAACCTCAAATGACAACGGGGAAGATAAAAGCGCCCTCCCCCACATCCCCTGAGCTGCCCTTGTCATCTTAGACAAAGCCTTCAGTCCACTGGCCAGGGGCCCTGGATGTGGCCAATTCAAGATGAGGGCCAAAAAATCAGACCAGTCTGTTCCCGTGATATAAAGTCGAACAGAGGCTACACCAAGGGTCAAGTGCCTGTATTTCACAGGACACAGGAACCAGGCGGCTACTTATAAAAAAAAACAAGATTCATTTCAGGCACAACTTTTTTATTTTTGTTTTGTTTTGTTTTGTTTTTAAATCAGTAAAAGAAACTGGGTCCTAGAAGCTGCAGTGATCTAAACAGCAGCAAGTTTGTGCATTCTTTTTTTTTTTTTTAAATGCCTGGATTTTATTTATTTCAGGCACAGCGGGGTTTGCCCTGAGTTTTCGGGGTTCCCACCTCCTCCCCTCTCTCCTGCGTCCAGGGAGGTGGAGGCTTCCTGCCCAGTCCCATCATTGGTCCTTAAGATGCAAGGACAACACAACAGTGGCTCAGACCCCATGTGATGGAAGGCCACGGAGCCTAAAGAGATCACAAAGGCAGGTAGCCGGCGCCCGAGCTTGCAAGGGAAGCAAGGTCAGCTGAGATAGTGTCAGGGCGCGTCTGGAACAGTATTTGAGGACGTTGGGTTGTGGGCAAATATCCCTAAATGTGGCATGAAAGGCAGCTGACAGGTCACAACCACAGAACAAAGCCCGCTGCAGGAACAGGAGGCGCGCCTTGGAGAACGTTCCCTCACGTACACGGAGAATAAACAATGTCGCAAAGTCAACAGGCACCGGGCAGATCCCAGGGACAGCCGGTACGAGGCCTGGCACCCAACAAGCACAAGCGATATGGGCTATTTCTTTAGAAAAGGAGCAAACAGAAACTTGTATCAAAGCAGACAAGCGCGAAGTTGCCGCAAGGTCACACCAAGTGCCACCTGTAGGGTCTGTCTGCCTCTGCCCTCTGGCCCAGTCATTTAAGTGACTCTTGGGTTTGATCTCAGGTCATAATATCAGGGTCTTGGGATTGAGCCCTGCGTTGGAGGTCCCCACTGAGAGTCAGCTTGAGATTCTCTCTGCCCCTTCCCACCACTCTCTCTTTCTATAAAATAAATTTAAAAAAATAAAAATAAATCTTAAAAAAAGTGAATACCATTAGGTAGGTAGATAGATATAGATAGATCAATCGATCGATCTGGGTCTATTTATTCAGTGCAATGAAAGAAGGGGAGATAAAAGAGCACTAGTTCCCCTGATTTTGCACCCTTGATCAGAGGGCGAGATATTTTCATGAGTTAACTATAATCTACTGGGATGGATGTAGCTGGTAACAGATGCAGTGTTAGTGATTCCAACTGCATCCTTCCAAGGATCCCTATTCCAGCAAAAGCCAAAGGGTGAAGTGGCTTTGTTGTTTTCTCTGCATGAGGAAGCCCTGCACTGCAGGGTCATTGACCAGGTCTTCATCCTCCTTCAGTGATTGCTCCTATGCTTCTATAATCCAGAGTGGAGGCTTGCTCCTGACTGATCTGTCTTCTCCATTGCTGCTTCATTAAAAGAGGGAATTTCATTTTTATCAGGTCCTACTCTCTACAATCTACGTTGCTAGTACTATATGTTCACTTGGGAAACAAAGCTTAGAAACTGTTGGAACTGAAACATCCTGGCAGTCAGGTCAGCAGACTCCAGAACAAAGTTTGTACTTCTTTATTCTGAGTTTATGAACACACCTATATCTATTCTCCTTTTCTCATCTCCCAGCATGAAAGAACTACAAAAGAAGCCCTAAGAAATTCTCTATGCATTTATTGTTCTTCTTTTCATTGTTTTTTTTTGTGTGTGTGGCTATTAATTAAAATCTCTTGAAATAGCATCATTGACAATGTAGATTAAAACACAGTTATCCCCAGATCAAAGGGCAAATAGCTCAGAATATTTTTCTTTGAATTGATACCAAAGAAGAAGTTAATTCCATACTTCCTTTAAAAAAAGATTTATTTATTCAAGAGAGAGAGAGAGAGAGAGAGCGAGCGCTGCAGGGGGGAGGGGCAGAGGGAGAGAGGCAGACTCCCCACTGAGCATGGAACTGAGATGGGGCTCAATCAGGCAACTCTGAGATCAGGACCTGAGCTGAAATCAAGGAGTCAGACACTTACCCGAGTGAGTTACCCAGTTGCCCCTCCAAGCTTCTTTAAGGTGTTGAAAGTGTATTTGAAGAAATTATAGTCGATAAGATGAAAATGGCTTTGCCAAAGCCATCTTTGTAAAAGTTTAGGGACTGATATACTGGCAATAAATGGCCTTTTTACCATACTGCATGTTCATCTATATGAAATCTGAATTAATAGCAAAATATAAGAAAAATGAAGAGAGATATTATATAGAATAACAAATAGCTTGAAAGGGTATTCGAACCCGATAGACTCATCCCTCTCTATGCCTATTTTGTTTACAATATTTGTGTCATAGGTCTTTTTTGGCATCATCTGGTGAAATCCCTTCTCTGCCTTCCCTATGACCTTCTGGGTTTGTAATTCTTGGTGTCTACTTCCCTAGAGTGGCATTGGATCCTTCAAATGGGACAGAGCAATTACTCTCCTGAGCTCTCCTGGAGACATGGCTCTAAGGTTTGGTTTGATGTTCCCATAAGTGGAAATGAATTCTGTAAGAAGGCCTGTAGTCGGGATCCCTAGGTGGCGCAGCGGTTTGGCGCCTGCCTTTGGCCCAGGGCACGATCCTGGAGACCCGGGATCGAATCCCACATCAGGCTCCCAGTGCATGGAGCCTGCTTCTTCCTCTGCCTGTGTCTCTGTCTCTGTGTGTGTGTGTGTGTGTGTGTGACTATCATAAATAAATTAAAAAAAAAAGGGTGAACCCGTAGTGCCTGGCCCTGCATCTCCACAGTGTTGGGAGCAGTGTGGCGGGGGAGCGGGACGCCAGCCACCTGCTCTCCTCCTGCTGCTGCTGCTGCCTTGGCTCTGCTTCCTTTTCTCGTGCTGGGCCTGGGGAGTGGGTTCTGTAACTACATAAATAAATAAATAAATAAATAATAAATAAATAAATAAATAAATAAGTATTTAAAAAAAAGAAGGCCTGTAGTCTTGCTCTCTATAGTTTAATATGTGGTCTCTCCATTCTTCACCCTCTCCTCTTATTTCTCTTATTAGTACCTTATTCCCAAGAGACCCTAGAATAGTTAGGGGCTTTTTTCTTGCATCCTGTTTTTTATTGGAAATAGTCAAATCAATTCCTTGCACAAATGTTTACTAAGCTAGATTGAAGACACTATGTGGAGTGCCACAGAAATCCTGAGATGGGTAAAACAAGATTGTTGACATGAAAGATTCTATAATTCTGCAAATGATTGTTTTTTAAGTAAAGGACTTAATATAGAGTAAAGTTAGTGCCCTAAGATTCATGCAAATTGCTAAAAATAAGGCAGAGATCACATCTGGGTGAGAAGATGAAGAAAGCTTAATGCAGTGAGAACACAATGTTTGAAATTTGTCTACATGAAGGAAGTGGTAAGATCAGTGATAGGTACTGACCTCCTTTGGTGGATTATCTCATTTAAAGCTCAAATTTAGAGATGTAAGAATTATATACATTTTAGAGACTATGAAACAGAGGATTTGAAAAATTAAGTAATTTGCTCACAATTACATACCTGAAGAGTAGGGATTTGAATGCAGTGAGTCCAAAGCTTGAAGCTCTTCTTTCCACCATGTTGAGCTGTCTTTAAGTGACAGAAAGGAAAGAAAGCCTTAGAAGGAAGAAAGCACAGGTTCTCTTTAGAGAGGCGACCAAGTTTGGAACATGTGGAACATGAGAGAAAGCAGTAGGAAATAAGATTGGGAATGTGTGCCAGATCTTTTGTATATTAGAAGGATCTTGAATACCAGGGTGAAAATGTTAATATGGTTAGTAGTGAGGACTCTATTTATTTATTTTTATTTTTTTTCATTAAAAAAACCCTTTATAGTCATTCCATGTTGGTTGGAAATCACAGAAGTTAGGCAGAAAAACAACCCAGGGGACATATAAATGGGACAGCATGGTGTTTCCCCAACAGGTCTCTGCTCTGCAGGTGGCAGGTGGGGGCTGAGGCAGGCCTGGGGTATCTACAGGTGAGCCTGGCTGCCAGGGCTCATCTGGCCTCCTTGTCCAGGGACTCTGAGTCCATCCACAACCTTGCATGCTCCTGCCGCTCCTTCCCAGGTGCATCCATCTCGGAGCCCTCCCGCGCCTTGTCATTGTGTAACGGCTCTTCAGAGGAGCCACAGCCCAGCCCCTCCTCGGAGTTGTGTCTTCCCTCCTGCTCCTTGTCTTCCATGCTCTCTCCTTTCTGGGATGTGGCCTCACCATTCACCGGGGCCGAGAGATCAGCATTCGCCTTGTCTTCTTCCCTCTCCATGGGAGCCTCCTCTCCAGCCAGCACCTCCTTAGCCTTCTCCATCTCGGCCCTTTCCTTCTCCACCCCAGCTCTGGTCATCTTCTGGGTGGCTTCAATCTTTGGTCCAGGACCCGAGATTTGAGCTGGGGTAGACCTCCGCAGCCTTCTCCATCACCTCCTTGTTGGCCCTGTAATGGCGGATCTTCTTCAATGTGGCCACCATATCCGTGTTCTTCTGCAGGATCTGTGAGGTCACCTGTAGGGTTCCTAGCACGTCTAGTGCGTTCAGACACCTCTTCATATCCAGAATGTCAACTTTCAGGGCGAGCCTGATCTCACTGTGCAGCTTCTGTAGCTTCTCATCCATGGAAGGTTCTTTCTTTTTCTCGACCTTCTGGTCAGGTGGGAATCCTTCTGACAGCTTCCAAGTTCGCTCCACCTTCGCGGGCCTGGCTCAGGGCCTCTCCTTGAGGCACCCTCTCTTCTCCTTCTGGCTGGGTCTCCTCGTAGGCTCTGTGCTTTGTCTTGCTGCCTTCTTTGCCTCTCTCTGCAGCTCAGCCTCAGGCCCCGAGTCGGAAGAGGCCTGTGGTCCGCGGCCCCGGAACCTTGAGGCCACTATTTCTGACGGGCTCATCCTCGTCCCCCAGCTCATCCCCGCTGCTGCTCCCGCTGGCCGGGGCCTCCGCCATCACGCTCGCGCCTCTGCTCCTTCTCTTCCTTTTCCTGTTCACGGAGCCTTCGCAGCTCCTCCGCCTGCTCCCTGTACCGCCTGGCTTCTAGCTGGCGCCACCTCTCCTCATCCCGGCGCTTCCACTGGCTGATGCGGTCGACCTCATTGCTGTCGCTGTCACTACTTGAGCTAGTCGGACCGCTCAGGCTTTGGCTTCCAATCCACGCGGTTTTGGAGGTGGCTTCTCAGCTGGCTTCATGCCCCGAGGAGGTTTTTTTACAGACACATCTGAGTCGGAGGAGGAGGAGGAGGAGGAGGAGAAGGAGGAGGATGCTGACCTGGCCACAGCCACTGGCTCACCCTTTGTCGGATTCTGCTTTGGAGTCAGAGTCGGAGGCTGAAGGTGCCTTCTTTTTCTTCCGTCCTGCAAGGGGGCCCCGCCGAGGTGCCTGGACCACAGCTTTCTTCTCGGGGGTGAAGTCCTGGTCACTGGTCTTCTCTGACTCAGATGAGCTTTCTGAGTCACACTGGCTTGATCCAGGTCACTGGAAGCCTTTCGAGTTCATTTTGAGACTGACATCTTCAGGGCTGCTGCCTTCCGCTTCAGGCCACTGTTATCCTGCTTTTGTCTGAGTCTGAGTCACCCTCCATCCTGTCACTGGCCGCTGTGGCAGTCACAGCTGTGACGGCCATGACTCCCCGGACCTCGTCGTCCTTGCTCCCACCTGCCGGGTCAGCTTCAGGGGCCTCACGATCAGAGGAACTCACCGGCAGAGGAGCACTGTAGCTGGCGCAGAGATTGTTCTGGATCTCCCACAGCCCCTCATTGAAGCCTTTCCTCTTGTTGGGTTTCCCGTACTTATCTTTACATTTGTCGTAAGGAAACAGGTCCTTGGGTCCCAGGATGGCTGTTTTGTGCGTACCAAAGAAGAAGATGGGGTACTCGTTGGGGGGGGGGGCTTCACAGCACCCTCGGTGATGTCATCGATCCAGGCCGGCCTGCGCAGGTAGCCCTTCACCTTGGCGAACAACAAGTTCCCGGGTTTTAAGGCATGGGCTTGCTGGTGGCGGGAGGCCCAGGCTGCAGGAAATGGTGGCAGGAGGCCAGTGAGGACTCCTTAAAGGTTTTAGAGCCACAGAGTCAAGAGATGCAAATAAGGAAGGATAATCTGTTAGGTTTGCCCAGGATGGACAGGAAAAGGGAAGACCCTCTCCCTCTTCTGTTATGGAACTTCAGTTAAAAATAATAAGGGTATAAACAAGGTGGAGGAAGGGAGGATCAGAGAGAGAGAACACAGAAAAATTTTGACTTGATGACTGCAGAATTTAAGAGATGAAGAAAGAAGAGTTGAAAACGACTCAGCAATTATCAACAGGAAAGTATGAAAGAGATGGAATTCCTAATACCTGCAAATCAGAGTAGGATCTCCTTTGGGGAAGAAAGTTGTTAAATTGGTTTAGGATAAGGTGAATTTATGGTTCAGATAAAGTAATAACAGCCAATAAAGCGCTGAGAATGAGTCTGAAGCTCCAGAAAGAAGCCTGGGATGGGAGTGTATATTTAGGGTCATCAGAGTGGAAGTGATGATTGAGGTTGGGAAGTGAATAGGATCTTGAGGAAAGATCCATACATGAGATGAACCTGGAAAATAAAGATGGTTAGGAGGCTGTTGGTTATTAAACTCTCTCAAACATAATAGAAACACTGTATCTGAATTATTAATCCTCATGTAGACTCTGCAAAGGCAAAACTTCTTCCATGCTTATGGATGTTAGCTATTTGCTAAAAGTACACACTCTAGAGTACATATCTCAACTGATAACTCTGCTTCATTATTCAGTCATCTTCTGAGCCTCATCTTTACTGCCTGCTTTAATAAAGATTTGTGATATCAAGCATAAATATGAATCCTCCTGAGAGTAAAGCATGTTTAATATATATATATATATATATATATATATATATATATAATGACTGAAGTTCATCAGAGATTATTTTACATGTTTTGACTTCCTATGTACCGACTTCAAAGCACCTTCAACTTGTTTCAACTTCTTGTTAGATTAAAAGCTTAAATATATATGTATGTGTGTGTGTATATATATATATATATACTTACAGCAATGAGCAAAGTATGTGGTAGAAATGATATAAAAGGAAACTTTAGAGAACCATGGTAAAATATCATAATAATAAAAATATAGTTTAGATAACTTTCTCTTTTATGTCCATTTTTTTCTTTTAAATGTGCTATTTTAAATATTAGGACTCGGTGACGTTAAGAAATACAACTTGATAGAAATATGTTAAACATAATTTAGAAGTGTTAATTTGTATTTATTTCTTTTTTAAATTTTTTTTTAATTTTATGATAGTCACACAGAGAGAGAAAGAGGCAGAGACATAGGCAGAGGGAGAAGCAGGCTCCATGCACCGGGAGCCCGACGTGGGATTCGATCCCGGGTCTCCAGGATCGCGCCCTGGGCCAAAGGCAGGCGCCAAACCACTGCGCCACCCAGGGACCCCTGTATTTAAAGAAAAATATTTGCTTTATATATTTATTTAGCATCTAAGCATTTATTGGGAGATCCTTAATTATTATTTTTTTCATTTTTAAAGATTTTATTTATTTATTCATGAGAGACAGAGAGAGAGAGAGGCAGAGACACAGGCAGAGGGAGAAGCAGACTCCATGCAGGGAGCTTGATGTGGGATTCAATCCTGGGTCTCCAGGATCATACCCCGGGCTGAAGGCGGCGCCAAACCACTGGGCCATCGGGGCTGCCCAGATCCTTAATTGTCCTATAGGGACATATGGGGTTCTGAGGCTTAAAACAACACTCACAATACAGATTCAGTGGAGGCTATTCTGGTCTGACGGTGTATAGCATCATGTTTCTGAAACCACACTAACTGTACCACAGCTTGTGCCTCTCCTCTAGTCTATTTTCTAGCCTCTTCTCCCAACCTTGGATTATTTGCTTGTCAGCTCAATTCCTTGCAACATCTCCTCCTTCTTCCATAATGAACATCTTTCTGAATAGTTTTTACATTTGGCTTTTGTTGTTGAAATCTAATTAAGAGTTACTGCTAGTTAAATATGAATTATAAAACAAAATTAATCTGGAATTAGTCTGTTAATGAGAAGTTCAGATTTGATCACATTATTTTTATTTACATTGAACTTTTCAAAATTATAACTATTCTTTGTCTTTAAAAATCATTAAAAAAAAAAAGAAAAAAGAATCATCAGGAGACACCACCTGGGTGGCTCAGCAGCTAAGCGTCTGCCTTTGGCTCAGGTCGTCATCCTGGAGATCCAGGATCGAGTCCCACATCAGGCTCCCTGCGTGGAGCCTGCTTCTGCCTCTGCCTATGTCTCCGCCTCTCTCTCTCTGTATGTCTCCTGAATAAATAAATAAAATCTTAAAAAAAATCAGTGGTTCTCAAAGAATGGTTCCAGACTAGCAGCATCAGCGTCACCAGGGAGCTAACTGGAATTACAAATTTTTAGGCCCCACTGTACACCTACTGAATGAAAAACTATGGGGTTGGAGCCTAGCAATCTGTAATTTAGAGCCATTTAAGTAATTCTCATGCATGCCAAAGACTGAAAACTATTGTTGTATAGGATTTCTATCATTGGGGAAGATGGAGGCATATGATCTAATCCCATATGGGCTGTTTAAATCAGGAGTCTCGATTTTATATATTAGAATCTCTTAATACTCATGGCGAGGTGTCTGGGTGGCTCAGTTTGTTAAGCGTCCAACTCTTGGTTTTGGCTTGGGTCATGATCTCATAGGTTGTGGGATGGAGCCCCACATCCAGCTTTGCATTTGGTGGGGAGTCCGCTTGAAGATACTTTTCCTTTGCCCCTCTCCCTGTTTTCATGTAGGTGCTCATGTTCACATTCAAATCTTTAAAAAATACTCATGGCAAGCTACATGATACACCAATTTAATCAGAGTCATTAAGATGTGCATTTTTTAAACATTCCAACTGTAATATCCAGGTTGGGTTGAGAGATGATTGCTTTAAGTCATCAGTAAATCTTCTAGCCAGTGCTACAGATAATAGAATTCTAGTATCCTTTCACTTTGTACTGTTTTAGATCTGACACATTTGCTCCATGTGCTCTAGGACTTGTTGGGAGATAAGCCTCATGACTCACTTCTTGTTGGGTATACCAAGAATGCAAGGCCATGACTACTCTTTACCCAGACCATTTCTTATGGTTTTATTCAGGGAACATCCTTGAGGAAGGAAATAATGTTTTCTCTATAGCTGTGTCATGAGTAATAGTCTTTTATTTTTGACCCACAAGTCTCATATCTTCTGTCAATATTTATGAAATAGTTTCAGGCAAATTTACTAGCTTGTAAGTAGAGTATGATCAAATCCTAGATCAGTAGTAATCCATACCAAGCTATTCTCAGTATTCTGGCCTATTCTATTAGATCTTGCTCTTTAGACCATAGCTGGGCATGGATTCCAAGTTTACTCCTATATTTCATTCTTGCCTATAGTGATTCTCCCTCTTGTTACCATTAGCTTCAGTCTACTCAGGATAGGGCTCTCCTAATGGCAACTTTACTCCAGAGACTTTCTGCCTGTCAATGTCTGCCTTGGGCTACAAACAAGGCCTCACTGAGCCTCAGAAGAGGACCAAAATTTATTGTGTTAAAGCATACAAATCTTCTTTGTATTAATACTAATATCCTACATACTTATAACATGTGAAAACTATCAGTGTACTTTCATGGAGATCGTCTTATATGATCTTTCTTCTTTCTTTCTTTCTTTCTTTCTTTCTTTCTTTCTTTCTTTCTTTCTTTCTTTCTTTCTTTCTTTCTTTCTTTCTTCTTAAGATTTTATTTATTCATGAGAGACACACAGAGAGAGAGGCAGAGACACAGGCAGAGGGAGAAGCAGGCTCCATGCAGAGAGCCAGTCACAGGACTTGATCTTTGGTGCAAAATGGTGGGTTTATTAAAGCAGGGGACAGGAGCCTTGGGCAGGAAGAGGGGCTGCCTCATGCCTGTGAGGGGTGGCTAATTATATACCTAGGAGTTTGGGGAAGGTAGGCAAAAGGGAGTTCCAAAAGGATTTTCATATGCTAAAGAGGACCTACCAGACACTGAATGCCTTGGCTTTGTCAAGTTAAAGATTGTTTTTTCCCCCCAGCTAGGCATTACCATGAACACTCCTGAGGAATGTCACAGGTATCCCACCCTGGGTGGTGGTTATTTGTGGGATAACAGCTGTAAACTAAAAAATTATAGCAAGTCGCATATGAGATATGAATAGTGTGGAATACAGAAGAAGTTAGTTTACAGTAAAATGCCTGGGTGATAAATAATGAAAAATGTCATTTAATTTATGGAACATTTTCTTTTCTTTTCTTTTCTTTTTTTTTTATGGAACATTTTCTTATCTCCTGTCTGAAGTTAAGAGTATAACTTGATCATTAGCTTTAAATAATTGAGTGAAATCACATAATATTATTTGTAAGGTTTTGGCCATCCATAATCATTCCCAGTTCAACTTCACTACATAGTTTTTTCATTCCATAGCTTAGATCTAGTCACTATCCATGTTTTCACTCAGGATTTTATAACGTAAAGAAAGAATTCCTTTAAATATTTTAGTTATAGGAATTGAGTAAAACCAGCTGACAGGGCAGCCTCGGTGGTGCAGTGGTTTAGCACCTGCCTGCAGCCTGGGGTGTGATCCTGGAGATCCATGAACAACTTATGTCTTCAAAAGAAACAGAAAAATACATCAACATTTAACCAAAACTAACTACTTAGAGTAGGACTTTTTCAAGTTAGATATCAGGACTCCCTTAGACTCTTCAGAATTATTGAAAATCACAGAGAACATCTATTCTTACATCTCTCAGTATTTATCACATTAGAAATTAAAACTGAGAAAATTTCAAATACAAATATAAAACAATAATACATTTCTTTGACAGAATGACCGTTTTATTCCATGTCATGTAGCCTCTAGAAAACCCTATTGTATGTACACTTATGAAAAAATGAGAATGAAAAACAAATAATATCTTAGCATTATTAAGAAAATATTCTTTTTTAAAGATTTATTTATTTATTCATGAGAGACACACACAGAGAGACAGAGAGAGAGAGAGGCAGAGACACAGGCAGAGGGAGAAGCAGGCTCCATGCAGGGAGCCTGATGTGGGACTCCATCCCGGGTCTCCAGGATCACAGCCTGGGCTGAAGGTGGCACCAAAATGCTGAGCCACCCAGGCTGCCCAGAAAATATTCTTAATGAAGTCTCTGATACGGTCTTGAGGACCCTCAGAGACCATATGTCTGTCTGTCAATGAAGCAGAAATCAAGATGTTTGGATCCCTAGTAGATATATAATCAAAATGCCATGGGGATACAGAGAAGGAGAGTAATTTGTATCCGTTACCATTAAAAATTATTATCACGCTCTTGATATTAATCTCCAACTGAGTCTAGATTACAATAAAAAGCAAATAGTTAAAATAAATAACAGTACTAGTTTTTGCCAAGTAATTCAGTTCATGAAATGAAGGTATTCCCCTGCCACCTGGTGGCAATGTATCCTAATTATAGGGATTGAAGAAGTTTTTAAATGGTGCATAATTACAGTGCATCTTCAGTGCAGATTCAGAACTGAATGTGGAATCTATTCATCAAACACTACAGAATTATACTTGGAACCTCTGAAACATGCCAACTTACAATAAACAGTCCCCTAATGCAATAAAAGCAACTACGTTAAAACCAACCATATTTTAAAGAACCAATAATTATGCAGAATTTTGCCACTATGTTGAATATAATAGGTACTCAGTATTTCAGGGTGGCAAAAAGAAGAGCTTTCTCGTTTTTCTCTAATGCATATTCTCAGTGCCTAGGGAAAAAAAGAAAAAGGCAGTAAGAGGTATCCGTAACCTGACCACCATCATATTTTGTGCACTCAGTCTAGGGGAGTTGAGAATATGCCCTAAAGATCAAGATAATGGCCTCACTGATTCACACTCCATTTGGGAATGTGTGTTGCTGCAGCAAAGTGAAGCTGTTTGGTACATGGATACCTGGCAAGAGAGAGAGATGGGAGTGTTGGAGGGCCAATAGAACGTTGAGCCTGATAAATACAATAGGTTGATACAGGTTTACATAAAGCTACTTTCCTCCCCCCCTCTTTATAGTCTAAAACATTGTTAATTGTATTGTATTTTTCAACAAGACCATAAAAATAGTTTTTATCCTTTTACTGGTTAGTCTTGAACTTTTGTGAATCAGTAACTCATGATTTTTGTAAACTTTTAACATTCTTCTCAATACTTGCAAGTATGATATAGCATAGTGCTGTGATCATCAACCTGAAGATACGTGCCTTTCCAAGATACTTAAGCGTGAATGGTTTTTAGACAGTAAAGTTCCTTATACTTTACTTCCATGTGTAGTTTTCCCCCAAAATTGATCTGCTTGGAAACAAGCCTGTATTCAGAAAAGCTCAAGTTCCAATTTGTAAAAGGTATACAAGGTCCTCGCTTATCTTATAACTTACTAAGGAATATTGCCTGAAGGATAAACCTCTCTGGATGCCTTAGAAAGGGGAAGCCTCCTGCAATGATTAATCATGCTACCATGAACCTATAGGACTTTGAGTCTTTCCAGAGTTCTATATATTTCTGTTAAGGATAGAGCCTGGGGTGGAAACTGGTACTTTTGGTAACTAAGAATGGTGAATTCAGATATGTGGTGTAGAAGGTAAGAAAATAATATTAATTTTAATTTAAACAACTTTGTTTCTTTTATCTCCTGACTTTTTAAAGAATTGATGGCTTCTGAGGAAGAGTCCATTGAGGAAAAAGTAGAAAGAACATCAGTAACAAATTTTAAGTGCTTAAAAATGGCCTTTTCTAATGGAAATCCTTTTCCACTCCTAATGTTATTCTCTAGTACCTGAAAGCACCGAAGAATAGCTAAAGGATATAGAGTAGGAAAACTTTTTAAAAATATATAATTTGATGTGCTCTGAAAATGTCAAAAAATTTTAAATATATTGGAAAAAACTCTGGATAAAACTTCAATGTGGTTTCTTTCAGATTTAATGTATATTGTTCACTAAAGTAATTAAAATTTGCTTTTTTAAGTCATGTCATGTAAGATTTATTCTAATTACCATAAATTCTCATTTTATAAAACAAGTTAAACATTCTCTCTGTTTTATTATTAAACTATAAAATTAGACACTCGCTGTTAGACCAATTGCCACTGGAAGAAGCTGACACCAGGACCTAGTAAGGGAGGGTACAGGGGAAAAACTACTCTGATCTCTCTCCCCACCCTTAGACCTGACGATTGAGCCTCTCATTGGCTAAACACAAGTAAGTCCTCCAAGAACATTGAATAGAGTGAAAAAGGGTGAAATGAGGATCCAGAAGATCTGGGAAATGTCCAAAAATTGAGAAAATGCATGACTCGGATAATTGTTTATCTTAGCTTTGGACCTTTAGAAAGTGGATCTGAAATCAAAGATTAAAGACTTGTTGAGTGGCAAGTCTCCATGGTGTTTCTGCACATCGGTGACAGCTTTTGTCCAAGATTATATTTTGAGAGATGTTTGTGTAGTAAATAGCCTCTAAAGATAGGGATAGTGTCAACTCTGGGAGGAATGTGCAGATTTTTTTTTCTGGCCAAGAAAATAAAAATAATATGCCTCCGTGGGAAAATAGTTAGACACGTTTCCTAGCAGTCCCTTTAAAATATTGGGAGTTTCCAAAGCTTATCTCAGCAGTAACACAGATATACTGTACACACAATACCCCCACATATCTTGGTGGGCAAGGAGAGCCAGCATAAACATAAAGTACATACTGCCTGCTGTGCTATGAGTAACAAAGTCCTTTATCTGACTTGTGTCTTCTCTCAGCACCTGTGAAACTGTGGCAGGCTCACTTGTTAGCTTACAATTGGGGGTGAAATCTCCAGCCTTTCACAGTTCTTGATAGGACACTTTATTTGGGAGGTACAAGCCTCAGGCAGTGAAGGTAAGGGAAAAGAAGGGAGGGAGGTATATATGTGTTGCTATACTGGTTACCATAGTGAACTGCAGAGAGACATTAGCATTCATAATTTACTCTGCATTTGGGACTTTCCCAGAAGTACTGAAAGGAGAACTTCACCTGCGAGTAGTCCATAAGAAAGAGAGAAAGGAGGGGGACATTTTCTCCTTGGCTCCCTCCCATCTGCTCTTCCCTTTGATCAAGGTTTACCTCCATAAAGATCTCCTCCATACTTCTTGGTTGCATCTTGGTGGCTATTCAGGAAACTAGGCCCCATAACTTGAAGTATGATGTTTCATCCAAAGATGAAAGTGGAGGATTGGTCTTGTTTAAGTAAAATGCTAACAAAGACAGTACAAGGAGGAGATGGACAAGAGAATTGCAGAAGGAGCATAAACTTTATATTTCAGTGTAATGAGTACAGGCACATTTGCGTGTCAAACAGTTCCTGATTTTTTGCTTTCCATAAAGTTGAATGGGAACCTAGCTAAGTTTCAGTTGATTATTAAAAAAAAAAAAAAAACAGCAACAACCCTTTGTACTAGATCATTACATACATAATTTTTTATTTGTTTTGAAACGAGGAGTTAAAGGAAATGGGTGCCAGTGTTCTAACAAAACCCCTTCTGCTTCTATCTACTTATATATTTGTGTTGGTTAATATACTTAGTATTTCTAATTATAAAAAGAAAAAATAGACATGAATCCATTCGTAATCTTGTTTATTTACAAATAGCTGAACTAATTGGGAAAAAATAGCCCCATTCAGCTTATTAATATCTATACTTTTTAATAAAATGTTTAAATTTAATGACTATTTAGTAAAATTTGTAATATATATTCTTTTAATTATGAATTAATAATAGTTGTAACAGTAACTCAAAAGCCAGAGGAACTTTAAATTATTTGATGTCTTTTGGTCATAAGAAAGAAAACAAATTGTAAATGCTTTTACATATTTTTGGTGTAGGAAAGTTTGGTAAATGATCAATAAAAGGCTTCCAACTATAAAATACAATATTATTAGGGAAAACATCTGTGGAAAGGAATTGTATGGTCAAGTAAAAAAGAGAATTATGTCAATTTTCATAGTTTAACAACAGTTTATTCATATATTTTATTTTTTTGTTTTTTTTAATCTTTTTTTTTAATTTTTATCAATTTATGATAGTCACACACAGAGAGAGAGAGAGGCAGAGACATAGGCAGAGGGAGAAGCAGGCTCCATGCACCGGGAGCCCGACGTGGGACTCGATCCCAGGTCTCCAGGATCGCGCCCTGGGCCAAAGGCAGGAGCCAAACCTCTGCGCCACCCAGGGATCCCTATTCATATATTTTAAAGGTGGGTATCACATATAGTATGTATATGATATATATAATACTATTTTTTTCATTTTTCATTAAAGCATAATTTACATGAATTAAAATTTATCCCTGTTAGTGTATAGTTTTGTGAGTTTTGGCAAAAGTAAAGACTCATATAACCACTTCACCATGGAAAGCAAGGTGTAGAATAGTTCCATCTAGTCAAATTCCCCCAGGTTCCTACCCATACCACCAGGCCCTGGAAACTACTGATCTGTTCTGCATCAGATAGTTTTGCCTTTTCCAAATTTCATTTAATACAATAATGTAATATGTAACCTTTTGAGTCTAGTTTCTTTCACTTAGCATAATAAATTTGAGATGTATCCATGTTTTTGTGTATATCCACAGTTCATTTCTTTTTAGTGCTGAATAGTATTCCATTGTATGGATGGACTACAGCTGGCTTATTCAGTCACCAGTTAAAGAACATTTAGGCTTAAAAAAATTTAGGTTGGTTTGAGTTTTTAGAGACTATGAATAAAGCTTCTATAAACATTTATCTATAATTTTTTGCCTAAACATGGTTTTTATTTCATTTGGGTAAATGCTGAGCAGTGGGATTGCTGGGCCATATTCTGAGTGCATATTTAACTTTATAAGAAACTGACAAACTGCTTTCCAAATTGACTGCATTATTTGCACTCCCACCAGCAATGTATGGAGGTCCAGTTACTCCATGTTCATGCCAGCGGCACTGAGTATTATCAGGATTTGCTGTTGTTATTCTTTGCATTCTGACATTTTATATAGTGATAGTTCAGGGTGGCTAGTTAGGTTGAACATCTGTTCACATGATTATTATCCATTTATACATTTTCTTCGGTGTGATGTCTGTTCTTTTGCCCATTAAAAAAATTGGTCATCTGTTTATCATTGAGTTTTCAGAACTTTTTGCATATTCTGGATTTAAATATTTTTATCAGATTATGATTTGTATTTCTAGGAAGCTCCCAATTGCTGCTAACGCTGGTGTGCTGTTGGGAGTAGCTCTGATCTAGCATTCTGCTTTTAACATCTGTAAAAACCACCTGGAGTGGGACTCAGTAGATTTGGGGTGGAACTGAGATTCTGCATTTCTAACCAGCTTCCAGAAGAGTCTAATGCTTCTGTGATCACATTTTGAGGGCATGAAGGCCTTAGCAAGATCACAGAAGGATTCCAAGAAAGGATTAAACTTCAGCTGATTTTGAAGGATTAGTAAGTTTTTCCAGAAATATAAGGAGTAGAGAAAAATGGAAGGTGAAGGAGGGAGAAAAGAGAAGAATAATTTTTCAGAAGAATTAATATAAACAAATATATAGAGGAATGAGCCATTTAAGGTTGAAGGAACAAAGCAATTAAAGATGTTAAGCGTAGGTGGTGAGACTGGAGAAGTAAGCCAGAATCATATTAGATAGGATATCTTTGGATTTTCTTTCCTGTGGGTGGGTGTGCATAGAAATATTTCAATCAGGAGAGTATGTGATTAGGTTGTCAGTGTGGAAATCTGTCTGTCTCTGGCAGCAGGATAAAGAAGTGATTTTAGAAGAGAGTGGAAAATTGATTATTGCAATGTGCAGTGAGAGATAAAGGGTGCTTGAATTAAAGCAGTTACAACTGGGTGGAAGAGGAGGAGCCAGATTAAGAGATGTAGAGTTAACATAGTCTTAGTAAAAATTGGATGTAGGGACGGTGGAGGAGGAGGAGGAGGAGGAGGAGGAGGAGATGGCAGCGGCAGCTGCGGCTAGAATGGCAACTGGGTTGAGACATTTACCAGTATAAGGAATGTGTGCAAGGACTAAGTTTTGTGCAGAAGATCATGAGGTTCAATAGATATGCATGTGACCGGAAGGCATTTAAAAAATACCGAAGTATAGTTGGCATACAATGTTATATTTGTTTCAGGTGCACAGGTAGTGATTGGACAATTCTGTATGTCATTCAGTGCTCACCAAGGTAGATATTATTAAAGTCTGTCACCATACAACATTATTACAATATTACTGTTATTTTTAAAATTTGAGTATAGTTGACACACAATATTACATTAATTTCAGGTGTACAGTGTAGGGATTTGACAAGCTTATGCATTATGCTATGTTCACTACAGGTGTAACTACCATCTATCACTATACATCCTATTACAGTATCATTGACTATATTCTTATGATGTGCCTTTTATTCCCATGACTTATTTATTCCATAACTGGAAGCCTGTATCTCCTGATCCTCTTCACTCATTTTGCCCAGTCTCTCATCCTCCTTCCCTCTGGCAACCATCATTGGTTGCCATACATTGTTCTGTATATTTCTGTTAGGTAGAAGCTAGACATGAGCAGAAGGAGGAATATCCTGAGGCAGAGTCCCAAGTCCTTGAAGGGGAACTATAGAGACATGAGCTGGAGGCAGGGACGGTGATAAGTAAGCTAGGCATTGAAAGCCCCAGGGACATGATATCCTGATCTTGTTGGCTTCCAAGACCTTGGGACTGACACATTAAGAGCCACAGGTGCAGAGCATGTCCTCTTCTTCTACCTCTGCCTCAGGGTAACCCCTAGATTATTATAATGCATTTTCTTTAATACTACATCCTCACCATTCCTCCCACCCCACCTTTGCAAATTCTGCTTTGACTGTTCTAGTACAAACTTTGTAAAGTCAAAAACTCCCCCTTCCAACCTGTAGGAGGGTTTTCTCAAATGATTGGAAGCAGCCTCCATTAGAGACCACCCTACTGTACATTCATAACTCCAATGAGCTCAGAGTGCTGTAAAAAATACCCAATCCCCAAACAATGTAGGGCCCGTCCACCTCTTGTAACCTGCCCCCCTCCCCTACCTTCAGAGTATGTTTTTGCTTCGTGCTTGCTATTTTCCTTCTGGCTGTCCTTATGCCAGTACAGATCACCATGTAAATCTGGTGGGGAATCCAAGAACCAAGACCTCTATTCACACAATTCATACTCTCCCACCTGTAACGTTTCTGGTCTGATGCTTTCAGTTTATTTATTCATTTGTTTTTTGTCTTTTTTTTTATATTCCACTTATGAATAAAATCATATAGTATTTATCTTTCTTCGTCTGACTTATTTTACTTACCATAATACCCTCTAGGTCCATCCATGTTGTCTCAAATGGCTTATCTCATCCTTTTTTATGATTTCATAGTATTTCTATGAGTGTGTATACACCACATCTTCTTTATTTATTTGTCTATTGATAGGTTGCTTCCATAAACACAAGAGTTATATGTATCGTTTTGAATTTGTGTTTTTTTTTTTTCCTTTGGGTAAATACCCAATAGTGAAATTATTGGGTCATATGGTATTTATATTTTTAATTTTTTGAGGAATGTCCATACTATTTTCCACAGTGGCTATACTGATTTACATTGCCAGCAGCAGTGTATGAAGGTTCTTTTTTCTTTATATCTTTGCCAAAACTTGTTGTCTTTTTTATTTTAGCCATTCTAACAGATGTAAGGTGATACCTCATTGTGGTTTTGGTTTGATTATTAGTGTTATTGACCCCCATTTCATCTGTATGTCTTCTTTGGAAAAATGTCTTTTCAGGTCCTCTGCCCAATTTTTCTTTTTTCTTTTTTTTTTTTTGGTACTGAGTTGTATAAGTTCTTTATATATATTTTGATATCATAAACAACATATATATAATATATATATATATAATTTCTTGTTTAAGTTCGATTTGCCAACATAAAGTATGCACCCAGGGCTCATCCTGTTGTGTCCTCCCCTGTGCAGTTCTTTATATATTTTGGATATTAACCTCTTATCGGGTATATTATTTGTAAGTATCTTTACCTATCTAATAGCTTGCTTTTTTGTTTTGTTGATTCTTTTGCTATCCAAAATCTTTTTATTGTGGTGTGCTCTCAATAGTTTATTTTTACTTTTGTTTCCCTTACCTGAGGAGGGTTGCTAAATATGTTGCCAAGGCTGATTTCTGAGAGATTGCTGCTTATAGTTTCTTTCAGGAGATTTATGATTTCAGGTCTCACATTTAGGTCTTTATACATTTTGAATTTATTTTTGTATTGGTGTAAGAAAGTGGTTGTTTAGTTGAGTTTTTGTTTTTTGTTTTTCTTTTCTTTTTTCTTTCTTTCTTTCTTTTTTTCTTTTTTTGGCATGTTGAGGTCCAGTTTTCCCAGCACTGTTTATGGAAGAGATGGGCTTTCCCCATTGTATATTTTTGCTTCCTTTGTCATAGATTAATTGACCATATAAATGTGAGTTTATTTCTGGGCCCTCTGTCTTGTTAAATTGATTCATGTGTCTGTTTTTGTGCCAGTAGCATATTGTTTTGATTATAGCTTTATGGTATACCTTGAAATTGTGATACATCCAGTTTTGTTCTTCTTTCTTAAGGTTGCTTTGGCTAACATCACTTGGCATCAGGGAAATAGAAATCAAAACCACAAAGAGATACCACATCACACCAGTCAGAATGGCTAAACTTAACCAGTCAGGAAATGACAGATGTTGGCAAGGATGCAGAGATGGGGGAAGCCTCGTACACTGTTGGTGGGAATGCAAACTGGTGCAGCCACTCTGAAAAACAGTATGAAGGATCCTAGAAAGTTGAAAATAGAGCTACCCTACAACCCAGCAATTGCACTACTAGGGATTTACCCCAAAGATACACAAGTCATGATCCAAAGGGGTGCTTGCACCTCAACATTTAGAGCAACAATATCCACAATAGTCAAACTATGGAAGGAGCCCAGATGTCCATCAACAGATGAATGGATAAAAAAAGATGTGATACACACACACACACACACACACACACACACACACACACAATGGACTACTACTCAGCCCTCAAAAAAAATCAAATCTTGCCATATGCAATGACATGGATAAAACTAGAGGATATTATGCTAAGTGAAATAAGTCAATCAGAGAGAGACAATTATATGATCTCACCCGTATGTGAAATTTAAGAAACAAAACAGAGGATCATAGGGGAGGAGAGGAAAAAATAAAACAAGATGAAATCAGAGAAGGAGACAAATCGTAAGAAACTCTTAATCATAGGAAACAAACTGAGGGTCCCTGGAGGGGGAGGGAAGTGGGCAGATGGGATAACTGGGTGATGGACATTAAGATGGGCATGTGATGTAATGAGCACTGGGTATTGTATAAGGCTCGTGAAACACTGACTTCTACCTCTGAAACCAATAATACATTATATGTTAATTGAATTTTTCTTTTATTATTTTTAAAATTTAATCAATTTGCCAACATATAGTATATATATTATTAATTTCAGATATAGTTTTCAATAATTCATTAGTGTGTATAACACCTAGTGCTCATCACGAGTGTGTGTGTGTGTGTATATATATATATATACACACACACACACTCTTCTTTATCCATTCATTTATCAAAGGATATCTCAGCTCCTTTCACAGTTTGGCTATTGTGGACAGTGCTACTATTAGCATTGGGGTGCACATGCCAGTTCATTTCACTACATCTGTATCTTCCCAGTAGTGCAATTGCTGGGTCATAGGTTAGCTCTATTTTTAACTTCTTGAGGAACCTCCTTTTCTAGAGTGACTGTAGCAACTTGCATTCCCAACAATAGTATAAGAGGGTTATCCTTTTTCCACATCCTTTCCAACATTTATTGTTTCCTGTCATGTTAGTTTTAGCCATTCTAACTGGTGTAAAGTAGTATCTCAATGTGGTTTTGATTTGTGTTTCCCTGATGGCAAGTGATGTGAAGCTTTTTTTTATGTGTGCTGGTATTGAATATGTCTTCTTTGGAGAAATGTCTATTTATGTCTTCTGCCCGTTTCTTGACTGGATTGTTTGTTTTTTTGGATTTTGAGTTTGGTAAGTACTTTATAGATTTTAGATACTAGCCCTTTATCTGATATATCATTTGCAAATATCTTTCCCCATTCTGTAGGTTTCCTTTTAGTTTTGTTTACTGTTTCCTTTGCTGTGCAGAAGCTTTTTGTCTTGGTGATGGCCCAATATTTCATTTTTGTGTTTTTTTCTTCTGATGTCTTTAGAGACATGACTTGCAGGAAGTTGCTGAGGCCAAGGTAAAAAGTTTGCTGCCTGTGTTCTCCTTTAGGATTTTGATGGATTCCTGTCTCCCATTGAAGTCTTTAATCCATTTTGAGTTTATCTTTGTGTATGGTATAAGACCATGATCTATTTTCTCCTGCATGGTGCTGTCTAATTTTCTCAACATCATTTATTGAAGAAATTTGTCTTTTTTCCAGTGGCTATTCTTTCCTGCTTTGTTGAAGATTAGTTGACCATAGAACTGAGGGTCCATTTCTGGGTTCTCTATTCTTTTCCATTGATTCATGTGTCTGTCTTTATGCTAGTACCATACTGTCTTAATGATCACTGCTTTGTAATATAGCTTGAAGTCAGGCATTGTGGTGGTCCCAGTTTTTTTTTTTTCCAACATTCTTCTGGATATTTGGGGTCTTTTCTGGTTCCATACAAATCTTAAGATTATTCCAACTCTGTGAGAAATGTCCATGGTATTTGGGTAAGGATTGCATTGGATGTGTAGGTGACTATGAGTAGCATAGACATTTTCACAATATTTATTCTTCCAATCCATGAGCATGGGATGTTTTTCTCTTTGTGTCTTCCTCGATTTCTTTCATGTGTTCTGTAGTTTTTAGAGCACAGATCATTTGCATCTTTGTTAGGTTTATTCCTAGGTATCTTCTGTTTTTTGGTGCAATTGGAAATAGGATTGATTCCTTAATTTTTCTTTCTTCAGTCTCATTGTTAGTGTATAGAAATACAGCTGATTTCTGTGCATTGATTTTGTATCCTGCCATGTTGCTGAATTGCTATATGAGTTCTAGCAATTTTGGCAGGGAGTCTTTCAGGTTTGCCACATACAGTATCATGTCATCTGAGAAGAGTGAGAGTTTGACTTCCTTTTTGCCAATTTGAATGCCGTTTATTCCCTTTTGTTGTCTGATTGTTGAGGCTAGGACTTCTAGTAACTATGTTGAATAACAGTGGTAAGAGTGGGCATCTCTGTCATGTTCCTGACCTTAGAAGAAAAGCTCTCAGTTTTTCCCCTTTGAAAATGATGTTTCCTATGAACTTTTGGTATATGGCTTTTATGATACTGAGGTATGTTCCTTCTATTCCTTTTTTTTAAGTTACTTTTTTTTTTAGATTTTATCTGTTTATTCATGAGAGACACAGAGATATAAAGAGGCAGAGACACAGTCAGAGGGAGAAGCAAGCTCCATGCAGGGAGCCCAATGTGGGACTCAATCCCCGGACTCCAGGGTCATGCCTGGAGCCGAAGGCAGGCACTTTATAACTGCTGAGCCGCCCAGGCATCCCTTGTTCCTTGTATTCCTACACTTTGAAGAGTTTTGACCAAGAAAGGATGCTATATTTTGTCAATTGCTTTTTCTGCATCAATTGAGAGGATCATATGGTTCTTGTCTTTTTTTTTTTAATTAATGTGATCTCTCACATTTATTGATTTGTGAATGTTGAACCACCCTTGCATCCCATGAATAAATCCCACTTTGTTGTGGTGAATAATGCTTTTAATGTACTGTTGGATCCTATTGGCTAGTATCATGGTGAGTATTTTGATATCCATGTTCATCAGGGATATTGGTCTGTAATTCTCCTTTTTGATGGGATCTTTGGTTTTGGGATGAAGGTAATGCTGGCCTCTTGGAACAAGTTTGGAAGCTTTCTTTCTATTTCTATGTTTTTTGATGGCTTCAGTAGAATAGGTATTATTTATTCTTTATGAGTTTTATAGAATTCCCCTGGGAAGCCATCTGGTCCTTGACTCTTGTTTCTTGGGAGGTTGTTGGTGACTGCTTCAATTTCCTTACTGGTTATTGGTCTGTTCAGGTTTTCTATTTCTTCATGTTTCAGTTTTGGTAGTTTATAAGTTTCCAAGAATATATCCCTTTCTTCCAGATGGCCTAATTTTTTGGCGTATAATTAGTTATAATACATTCTTTTTTTTTAAATTTTTATTTATTTATGATGGTCACACACAGAGAGAGAGAGAGAGAGAGAGGCAGAGACACAGGCAGAGGGAGAAGCAGGTTCCATGCACCGAGAGCCCGACGTGGGATTTGATCCTGGGTCTCCAGGATCGCGCCCTGGGCCAAAGGCAGGCGCTAAACCGCTGCGCCACCCAGGGATCCCTATAATACATTCTTAAAATAATTTGTATTTCCTTGGTGTTGGTCATGATCTCTCCTCTTTCATTCATGATTTTATTAATTTGGTCCTTTCTCTTTTCTTTTTGATAAGTCTGGCTAGGGTTTTATCTATCTTATTAATTCTTTCAAAAACCAGCTCCTAGTTTCATTGTTTTATAGTTCTGGTTTCTACTTCATTGATTTCTGCTGTAATTTTTATTATTTCTCTTTTGCTTGGTTTGGGCTTTATTTGCTGTACTTTCTCCATCTCCTTTAGGTGTATCGTTAGCTTGTGTATTTGAGATTTTTCTGATTTTTTTTTTTTTTTTGAGAGAGACTTGTATTGAAATGTACTTTTCTCTTAGGACCACCTTTGCTGTATCCCAAAGGTTTTGAACTGTTGTGCTTTCATTCTCGTTAGTTTGCATGAATCTTTTTAATTCTTCTCTAATTTCCTGGTTTGACTCCTTCATTCTGTAGTAGGATGCTCTTTAACTTCCAAGTGTTTGAATTCCTTCCAAATTTCCTTTTGTGATTGAGTTCAAGTCTCAAAGCATTGTGATCTGAAAATATCCAGGGAATAATCCCAGTCTTTTGATATTGATTGAGACCTGATTTGTGAACGAGTAAGTGGTCTATTCTGGAGAAAGTTCCATATGCATTTGAGGAGAATGTATATTCTGTTGCATTAGGATAGAATGTTTTGTGTATATCTGTGAAGTCCTTTTGGTCCAGTCATTCAAAGCCTTTATTTCTTTGTTGATTTTCTCCTTAGATGATCTGTCTATTGCTGTGAGTGAGGGTTTGAAGTTCCCTACTACTAATGTGTTATTATTATATGTATTTCTTTACTTTGGTTATTAATTGGCTGCTCCCAAATTAGGAGCATAAATATTTACAATTGTTATATCTTTTTGTTGTATAGACCCTTTAAGTATGATATAGCACCGCTTTTCATCTCTTTGTACAGTCTTTGGTTTAAAATCTAATTTATCGGGCAGCCCCAGTGGTACAGCGATTTAGTGCTGCCTGCAGCCTAGGGTGTGATCCTGGAGACGCGGGATCGAGTCCCATGTCAGGCTTCCTGCGTGGAGCCTGCTTCTCCCTCTGCCTGTGTCTCTGCCTCTCTCTCTCTCTCTCTCTCTCTCTCTCTGAATAAATAAATAAATCTTAAAAATAAGTAAATAAAATCTAATTTATCTGATATGACGATTGATATCCCAGCTTTCCTTTGAGGTCCATTTGCATGGTAAATGGTTCTTCACCCCCTCATTATCAGTCTACAGATACATTTAGGTCTAAAATGAGTCTCTCTTAGAGAATTTATGAGTGGTCTTGCTTTTTAAATCTAATCTGGATACCCTGTATCTTTTAACTGGAGCATGTAGCCCATTCATGTTTAGAGTAACTATTGAAAGATATGAATTTAGTGCCATTGTATTACCTGTACAATCCCTGTTTCTGTGGATTATCTCTGTTTCTTTCTGGTCTGTGTTACTCTTGGTCTCTCTTCGCTTACAGAATCCCCCTTAATATTACTTTCAGGGCTGGCTTTGTGGTCACATATTCTTTCAGTTTCTGTCTGTCTTAGAAGCTCTCCATCTCTCCTTCCATTCTGAGTGACAGCCTTGCTGGATTCAGTATTCTTGGCTGCATGTTTTTCTCATTTAGTATACTGAATATATCATGCCAGCCCGTTCTGGCCTGCCAGGTCTCTGTGGAGAAGTCTGTTGTCAATCTGATATTTCTCCCTCTGTATGTTAGGAATCTCTTTCTGGACCTGCTTTTAGGATTTTCCCTTTATTTCTGAAATTCTCAAGCTTCATTATTCTATGTCAGGGTATTGATCTATTTTTATTGATTTTAGGAGGGGTCCTCTCTACCTTTTGGATATGAATGCCTGTTTCCTTCCCCAGATTAGGAAAGTTCTCAGTTATGATGGTCTCAAATATATCCCCTGCCTCCCCCGCATTTCCACTCTCTGTGCCTTCAGGAATTCCAATAATTCAGATCTTTGTTTTTTTTTTTTTTTTTTAAATAGCATTATTTATCTCCCTGAGGAGCCTCTCTTCATGGGCTATTAGTTGTTTTTCTCTTTTCCTCAGCTTCCTTTCTTCCATCAACTTGTCTTCTATGTCACTTTTTCTCTCTTCTGCCTTATTTACCCTAGCTGTTAGAGCATCCAGTTTAGACTGCATCTCAGAATATTTTAAATTTTGGCCTGATTAGATCTCATTTCTGCAGTAAGAGAATCTCTAGAGTCTTTTATGCTTTTTTGAAGTCCAGCTAGTGGGATCCCTGGGTGGCGCAGCGGTTTAGCGCCTGCCTCTGGCCCAGGGCGTGATCCTGGAGACCCGGGATCGAATCCCACGTCAGGCTAGCGGTGCATGGAGCCTGCTTCTCCCTCTGCCTATGTCTCTGCCTCTCTCTCTCTCTCTCTCTCTCTCTCTCTGTGACTATCATAAATAAATAAAAAAAAAATTTGAAGTCCAGCTAGTCACTTTGTAATTATCATCCTGAATTCCATCTGACGTCTTACTTAAATTCTTATCCATTAGATCTGTGGCAGAGAATATTTCCTCTTGTTCTTACTTTTGTTGTGAATTCCTCCTTCTAGTCATTTTGTCCAGTGAAGAATGGCTGTATGAATCAACAGAACTAAAATTTTCAACAACAACCCAAGCAAAATACGCACTAGACAAATCTGAAGAATTTAGGAACCAGGAAAGAAAAGAAAAAAGACAAACACACACACACACACACAGAGACAAAAAAAAAAAAAGAAAGAAAAGAAAAAAGGGGAGGAGAGAATATAACCTCAGAGTGGACAAAACAGGGTGATCCACTTGTCCTGAGTGTATTTTGGTCTATATGTTAAAAGATACTAAATTCTAAAGTTATAAAGAAACCAAATATATATATATACACACACAAAAAAATAAAATTGAATAGAGTGAAAGAAAGCCAAAAATGAAAAACATATCTATAACATGTAATTATAAAATATGAAAGTTAAAAAAAGATTTAAAAGGAAAAAGTGGATTAAAAAAACTAGTTTAAATGGAAAAAAAGGGAAAAAAAGGAAAATTTTGAACTGAAAGACCAACAAATCATAAGAGAAAACCTTGAGTTCTTTCTATATATTATTTTACTCCCCCCACTGGAGTTTTCCAGTCCTGGTTGGTCAGTAAACTTTCTGTTCCCAGGTTCTTCCAGCCAGTATTCTGGAGGAGGTCTGCTGTGCTGATTCTCAGGTGTCTGTGCCTGGGCAGAGTTGTCCGCCCCATGCCAGGGGACTGGGCTCAGTATAAGCTATTTGCTGTGTGTGGCTTTTGTTCCCTGAAGACTTTCCACACCACTTTAGAGGGAGGAAATAAAAATGACTGGCCCCCATCTCCAATCCCAGAGCTGAAAGATCATGGTGTGTACCAAACTCTACAGACTCCTATGATGCCCACCCACTCACTCAAATCCTCCAGGGGGAAGATGGAAGGACACTATTTTGTGTGATTTGCAGGGCTCTGGCAGGGAGAGCTTCCCCCACTAGTGCATGCAACTGCACGCCCCCTCCTATAGGAAGGAGAGGGTCACCCTGTTTCTGTCCATTGTAGGAGTGTTCACAGAGAGTGTTCATGTGGTTGAGTGTGCACCCGCTCTGCCTTTCCTGGAGGAAGACGGAGGGTTGCTGTGTTCCCATCCTTTTCAGGGGCCCAACACCCAGAGCAGTCACCCAATCCAGCCTTCATTCGTTGTTTAGGGCAAAACAAGCTGAGAGTCCCCTCCCTGGCTCAGTCATTTAAAGCCCTTTCCCTGCAGCAATCCTTGGAATTTCTGCCAGCTGAGACACCTCTGTTCTTTTTGCACTTCCAGGGATATTGATATCCCACTGTCCCACCTTTAATTCTGCCCCCGCTTCACCACTGAGTATCTTTCAGGCGGGGAACACTCTAACAGGAGCAGATTTCTAAAGATCCCAATTTTGAGCTCCAGGGCCATATCACTTTCTAGTACCAGCTTACAGAGGCTCCTCCACACCCCCACACCATTTATCTTCCAATATGGCCCCTCCGTTTCTCTTCTCCACACTCCTACCTTGCAAAAAATGGTCACTTTTCTATTTGTATTGTTCCAGCCATTCTTTCCTTACATCTTGGGTTGAATTCATAGGTGTTCAGGATGATTTGAGAGTTATCTAGCTAAATAAGGGGATGAGATGAAAGGAGGATCCCCACTCTTTTGCCATCTTGCCTCTTCCAATTAATTTAATTTAAATAAAAATAAAAACAATGCATCTTCCAAACCAGGAAAAAAATTACATTGGCTATTTGGGATCTTCTGTGGTCCATACAAGTTTTAGGATTATTTGTTTGCCTTCTGTGAAGAGTACTATATGTATTTTGATTTGGATTGTGTTAAATCTGTAGATTGCTTTGGGTAGTATGGACATTTTAACAATATTAATTCCTCTGATCTATAAGCAGGGCATATCTTTCCATTTGTTTGTTTCGTTTTCAGTTTCTTTCAACAGTGTTTTATTGTTTGCAGAGTATCGGTCTTTTACCTCCTTGGTTAAATGCATTCTTAGATACTTTATTCTTTTTGGTGCAGTTGTTAATGGGATAGTTTTCTCAATTTCTCTTTCTTCTACTTCGTTACTGGTGTATAGAAGTGCAACTGATTTCTGTATATTAATTTTGTATCCTGGAACTTGTACCAAATTCATTTACAATTTCAGGTTATTTTCAGAGTTAGTTGTAAAGATGTACTGTTGCCTCAGTATGTCCATGGGATGAGGTGAGCTCAGAATCTTCCTCTTGTGCCTTATCCCTCTCTCTGATCTGACCTGGAAAGGATTTGTATGAGTATAGAGAGCCAGGAATGGCAAATGGATTCAAATTATAAACTTGGGAGTAATCTGAATCTCATTCTCTTTGTAAAATTGTGTTATGAACACTAAACATGAGCTCTACCTCTGAACAAATTTAAGTGTATAATACAGTATTGTTAATTGTAGGCACTGGAACAAAAGATCTCTAGAACTTACTCAGTTTGAATAAGCAACACTTTATACACTTTAAACAATTCTCTAGTCCCTCTCTACCTAGCTCCTGGCAACCACCATTCACCTTTATGCTTCTGTAGGTTTGACTATTTTAGATATCTCATATAAATGAACTCATGCAGTATTTGTCTTTCTGTGACTGGTTTATTTCACTTAGCCTAATATTGTTCAGATTCATCGAGGTTGTTGCATATGGCAGGATTTCCTTTTTGTCTTAAGGCCAAATAATATTCCATTGTCTCTATATACCACATTTTTTAACCCATTCATTTGTTGATGGATATTTAAGTTGTTTCTATAGCTTGGCTATTGTGAATAATGCTGCCATGGACATGGGAGTATAAATATTTCTTCAGATATTTATATATCAGCTGTATCTCCTGATTTCAATTGTTTGGATATATACACAGAAGCACGATTGCTGGATCATATGGTAATTTTTAATTTTTTGAGAAACCTTCATACTATTTTCCATAGTAACTGCACTATTTTCCATTCCTATCCACAGTGTGCTAAGGTACCTATTTCTCCATAAGCTCTCTAATATTTATTTATTTTTTTGTATTTTTGATAATAGCCATTCTAACAGGTATGAGGCAAATGTGATTTTGATTCGCATTTCCCTAATGATTAGTGATGTTGAGCACTTTTCTTTTCTGAAATATCTCTTTAAGTCCTTTGTTTATTTTAAAATTCAGTTTGTATTTTTGCTATTGAGTTGTAGGAATGGAGTAATCTAGTTCTGAATGGTAGTTAAAATGGAGTTCCTTAATGAAATACCCAGGGAGTACAAAAGAAAGAAGAGCCAAGGGCAGTATCCAAGAGGCACTCACATTTAAAAGAAAGACTAAAGGGGGAAATCCAGTGAAGGAAAGTGAGGCATTTCCCCTAATAGGGTAAACTATTTTAATTTGAAATCCAGCAGGGAGACAGTATCAGACTGAAGGAGCTTATTTAAAATGATTTCTTCCAATATTTAATATATATGTTCATACCTTGCAGGCAGTAAAGTATTTCTCATTTTCCTAATTCTAAGGTAAAATGCAATTTTAATTTAAATTTTTATTTATTTATTTATTTATTTATTTATTTATTTATTTATTTATGATAGTCACACAGAGAGAGAGAGGCAGAGACACAGGCAGAGGGAGAAGCAGGCTCCATGCACCGGGAGCCCGATGTGGGATTCGATCCCGGGTCTCCAGGATCGCGCCCTGGGCCAAAGGCAGGCGCCAAACCGCTGCGCCACCCAGGGATCCCCGCAATTTTAATTTAATGTAGGTTTAACTGTTTGGTTTGTGAAGGGTCTTTCATGTTCTGTCTCTTAAGTAAGTCTTTAATTACTTCTAGATTGAGAGCCTACCTAGGAAAATTGTGATTTCTTCCCTTGCTCCTGAATCTGTATTTAATAACTGAATGTCTGCAAATAGTACCAGGCAATGCAGTAATTACGCAATTACTAAGGGTCATTGTTGGTATGAATATATTTCATTAAGAGGCAAACTTTTCCTGCTGTATTATAGATACTTCATAAACACACTGATCCATGTTATAAATTGGTACAGATTTGTCACATATTGATACCAATAGTTTAGAAGTAGCCTAAAAATATTATTTTGTCATTTGCTTCCAAGATGACAATAATTTCAGGTATGTGTTAGGCACTTGATCTAGTTCTGCTCCAACCTCTGTTTCAAAATTGTGTCTATGCAACATAATTTGCTACAGGATAGATGTGTTTATTTTCTGGATATAACAGAGCACTGGGCCTAGCCTTAAAAGACCTGAAGTTAAAATCCTCCTTCTTCTGCTTCTCAGATGTTATACTTGGGCAAGCCAGTTAAGTGTATTTCAACAAATTCTTTGCTAAATTTCTAGTCTTACCAAGTACTGAAAAACAAAGCTAAATGTAGTCTTAGAGAAAGACAGACATACATAGAACATTTCAAAATAATGTGTGAGAGGTATGTGCAGAGCCTAGGAGTTTGACAGAGATCTTTTTTTTTTTCAGCTTGAGGAATAAAGGGTGGGCAGGTATTTCTAGAGATGTCTGGGATGGTTCTTTTTATTTTATTTTTTTACTTTAAAATTTTAAAAAATCAATTAACACATAATGTATTATTAGTTGCAGAAGTAGAGGTCAGTGTTTTATCAACCTTCTATTATACCCAGTGCTCATTACGTCACATGCCGTCCTTAATCACACAGTTACCCCATCTGCCCACTTCCCTCCCCTCCAGGGACCCTCAGTTTGTTTCCTATGATTAAGAGTTTCTTATGATTTGTCTCCCTCTCTGATTTCATCTTTTTTTTCCCTCTTTTCTCCTATGATCCTCTGTTTTGTTTCTTACTAAATTCCACATATGGGTGAGATCATATAATAACTGCCTTTCTCTGATTGACTTATTTCACTTAGCATAATATCCTCTAGTTTTATCCATGTCATTACAAATGGCAAGATTTGATTTTTTTTTGAGGGCTGAGTAGTAGTCCATTGTGTGTATGGATGGATATATATATATACACACACACACACACACACACACACACACACACATATATATACACCAATATACCACATCTTCTTTATACATTCATCTGTTGATGGACATCTGGGCTCTTTCCATAGTTTAGTTATTGTGGACGTTGTTACTATAAACATTAGGGTGCAGGTACCCATTTGAATCATGACATTTGTATCTTTGGGGTAAATCCCTAGTAGTGCAATTGCTGGATCATAGGGTAGCTCTATTTTCAACTTCTGAGGAACCTCCATACTGTTTTCTAGAGTGGCTGTACCAGCTTACATTCATCTGGGGTGATTCTTAAGAGGTAAACATTTGTGGCAGTTTTGGGGGATGGGGAAAAGTTGTTGACTGAAAGGTCATAAGGTGGTTACTCAGTGTTGGGCCTCGGAATGCACTTGGAGGGACTTGTCAAAGTATGTTGAGAATAGCCGTCACAGTCAGATTAACACTGCTGTTACTTATATAATCATAATTCTGGTGGCAGTGTGGAGGGTGCTTTTGAAAGAAACAAATCAAGTCATTTTTAATGCTTCAGTGAAGCATGATAAAGGCTTGAATTTGGGAGATACTTGAGTCAGGGAAAGGAAGAGCATAAGAAAGAGTAAGGAGGTATCTATTTATGACAGTGCTTGCTGAACTAGAAAAAGCACAGCTTGAAGAGTGAGAAAGACCTGCACTTGAACCTACCTTCATCATTTAAAGATTTGAGCCCTTGGCAAATATTTCCTGACTTTCTGCATTTATGAAAGTGAGGGGGACCCTGCCTTGTCTTATCATGGAGATTAGATATAACCAGAAGTCATGCTTAAATGTAGAATGTCAGTAAATGATTACTAGTATTACTATTTACTTGATATCACTTAATATCTCTAAAACCCAGACTTCTCTCCTACAAAATTATAGGTTTGTTATGATGTTACAATGTTACAATGAAGTAGTGTTTGTTGATGATGAATAACCTTTAGATAAACAGTGTTTTCAGAAAAAAAGTGTTTTCCCTACTTGAAAGAAAAATAGCTTTGGGCCTCATTTTTAAAAAAGACTGTTCTTAAAAAAAATAAAAATAAAAATAAAAAAGACTGTTCTTATAAACAGTGCAGTTTATTGTTTTATTGAATAAAAGCAAATAAGTGAGAATATTGTCTACTGACATGCTAATAATGAGCATCTTTGATATTTAGCTCTATGGAGTTTTATATTACAGTGGTTAAGAATAGGAGAACTGAGGGGTCAGACAGATAGCTTATTGTATGTATCTGATTAAGTTAATTATCCTCTTTATACCTCAGTTTCTTGATTAGCCACTAAGTGGCTAAGTGGCTAAACCTCCTAAAATATTTGTGAAGATTAAATTAGAAGTTACATACGTAAACTCCTCTGTCGGATGTTTGGGTACCAGTCATTGGGTTGCCAAGGATTTACTAAATAGTGACCAATTTTTTTTTTTTTTGCAGCGCAGTGTTCAAAAGGGTGACTTTATAGGCACTAACTTATTTAATGAAAAAAAAAAGAAAAGACAACATCCAAAGATGGGTATTACTTTTATGCCCCATTTGCAGACTTAAGAATGTAGATTGAGAGGTGGGATTTCATTTTTCAAAATCACATAGCCAGGAAGCTAGCTATAGCGCTGAGAATAGAATATTTCCTTATATTCAGTCTTGCATTTTCTGAATCTGTTGTATACTCCTACTAGGGCCTATGCTGGTGTCTCTCTCCCCTCACCCCAACCCAGCAGTGTCTTCCTCATCCCCAGGGTTGTAAGACAGTGTCTGCTTAAGCACAATGCAATGAAGAGCTATAACACAGACTGTGGTTTTATGCAAGAGCTGGATGCTGCTCCCCCCTGTTCTGAGCTCTGGATGGTTCAGTCTGCTGAGGGTTTCAGCTCTAGTTTGGCTCCCCTTCCCATGAATAAGTGGCACTCTCTGACAATTCCTTACCTCCTATTTGCACCAGGACCTGCCCAACTGAGGTGTATATTTCTGGGATGAAGGAATTTTAGTGATGTCCTCTGAGGGTCTTATGTTCCTCCCTTCCACCAACCAGAACAGCCTCAGCCTGTTTCATATGAGCTGATAGGCTGTAGACTTAATTACCACATGAGTAAGGTCATGGGTTTTTTATTGCTGATGGACAGTGTGCAAGCCCTTTTCAAACCAAGCCATAGACAGATATCTTTATTATAAATGATAATAATAATATTAATAAACAGGGTGGAAGGTAAGAGCTGGAAATATCTCATTTGTGAATAGACATGCTCATTTATGGAAAGGCTCTATTAAAAAAAGAAAGGCTCTATTTCTCATGTGTCAACTCTACATGCCTTTACAGATAAGGACAAGTAGAGGAAACCATGGAATTTGATTTGCTTTACTTTTTTTATTTAAGGACTATTTATTTATTTATTCATTTGAGAGAGGGACAAGGAGAGAAAATCTGAAGCTGACTTTGCACTAAGTACAGAGCTGGATATGGGGCTAAATCTCCTGATCTCATGACCACGAGATCATGACCTGAGCCGAAGCCAAGACTGAGACACTTAGCCAGCTGAGCCACCCAGGAGCCCCTTGTTTGCTTTTCAAATAAATATATGTTTATGCAGCTCACATTCAAAAGTAAGCCTTGGGCAGCCGGGGTTGCTCAGTGGTTTGGCGCTGCCTTCAGCCTGCGGCGTGATCCTGGAGACCCAGGATTGAGTCCCATGTCAACCTCTCTGCATAGAGAGCCTGCTTCTCCCTCTGCCTATGTCTCTGCCTCTCTTTCTCTCGGTGTCTCTCATGAATAAATAAATAAAATCTTTAAAAAAAAGACTTCATGGTACGATCATGTGCCTTATTTCTGACTTTATGATATGCTCTTAATAGAGGAATGATGGATTATTTATATCAAACAAAAAAGAGAACTTGGAATTCCTGTCTTCAGAGAATTTTACACAGAAGGAAACTAAGATCCAGAGAAATTAATAATTTTTTCTGATGTCATGGAGCTTGTTAATGACAGAACCAATATTTCAGAGAGGGAGGCATTGTTCCAAGGTGAATATTTATGGGTTTTTGTTTTTTTTTAATTTTTATTTATTTATGATAGTCACAGAGAGAGAGAGAGAGAGAGAGAGAGAGGCAGAGACATAGGCAGAGGGAGAAGCAGGCTCCATGCACTGGGAGCCTGATGTAGGATTCGATCCCGGGTCTCCAGGATCGCGCCCTGGGCCAAAGGCAGGCGCCAAACTGCTGCGCCACCCAGGGATCCCTATTTATGGGTTTGAGGTCATCATATGTTAAATTTTGGTTTAGCTGTTTGGCTGTAATGCATTGGCTAAGGATTTGACTTCTCCAGTCCTTGGTTTCTTCACCTCTCATTTGAAGAGAGTGTTCAGGTAACAGAGTGAGGACAGAAGACTGTTCTTGTGATAATTAAACAAATTAACTTTTGAGTACATTTTGTGCAGTTGTGTAGATGTATACAATAGTAGCCATGACTTCTCGGTCTTATGATTCTTATGTAAAAGCTCTTTTAATTATTGATTTTATGTAGAAATCTGGGTTTTCTTTTTTTCAGTTTTATTAAGATATAAGTGATACATAACATTGTGTCAGTTTAAGTTGTGCAACATAATGATTTGATATGGGTATGTATTAAGAAATTGTTGCCGTAGTAAGTTTAGAGAATTTTTGATGCTGCCTCTGATTCCAATGGAAAACACTTAATCAAGTTTTTGAATTACTGTTTATTCCTTGACAAAAGGAATAAATAGTGTGAAATAAATAAGTGTGAAAACTCTTCTTGTTTTAATGAGAACCCTTGCTATTTAGTTATTCAGTGCCCCTTGCAAACATCTAATAAGGAAACATCTACCAATTTGATTTGTATCTGTTCTCTCTCTCCTTCCTATGAATTTAATTTTTCAATCTTTAGATTGTTATATAGCACATAATACCTTGATTTTGTTTTTTTAGAATATCTTGATTTTGACCTGCAAATAACTAGTTGACATTTATGAATTCCTTCTTAATTAAAGATACTTATAAGTGCTTCTTTTTTTAAGATTTTATTTATTCACGAGAGACAGAGACACAGAGACACAGAGACATGGAGACACAGGCAGGGGGAGAAGCAGGCTCCAAGCAGGGAACCTGATGTGGGACTTGATCCTGGGACTCCAGGATCACACCCTGGGCCGAAGGCAGGCGCTAAGCCACTGAGCCACCCAGGGATCCCCAAGTGCTTATTTATGTTTAGAAGTGAACTAGGAATATTTTCGGACCATTATCTTGCTATACTGAAATAATGTTGACATTTGATTATCATGCTAAACTATTCTGAACACTTTTTAGCCATCAGAAATCTAATGCAAGAGAGCTTGTGCTAACTTTTCAGGACTGACATTTAGAACTAAGATTTACTATTGCTCAGTGGTAGGGATTATACTAAAGGAAAGAAGAGGAGTCATGAAGGGAGTGGAAAGTCTGGCTTGAGGCAAAGTTGTGAAGCAGATCAGGTTAATCATAACCGTTTTCTCAGGTTCCATCAGTCTTTTACCCATACTTTCTTTTTTGGACACCTTCTCTGCAGACACTTTTCTAGTAGGTTCTTAAAGCCATGTTACTCTGGTTATCTGGAGCTGGTTACAGCAATGCCTTCCTCTTTACTATAAAAGGTAAAAGCAATTTCTTCTGCTTTGCCCGTGGAGGGCTGCCCTTCCACAGTAGACTCACCTTCACTTTTCAGGTGATATATTTATTTTAATATTTCCTTCTGCATACTTGCAGCTACTTTTGCTATTAAGTCCAAAACAAAGCAAAGGGATTAACAAGTCACAGCACTTCTGGCGCTACTTGATAGGGATGTCCAGGATTGGTTTTTAATTAATGTATCTAATTTTAAGGGAACACTAGAAAATTTAAATCTGCTTCCTTTTAATTGACTCTTCAGTTTAATTCTTTGATCTCGATGTAAAAATTAAGTGTAATCGTTTTGCCATTTGATGAACTTTCACTTACTTACTGATGACTGCAGTCCCTCCTCAGACTTCTGATCTCGTGTTTATATACCAGCATGTCATTTTTCCTTAGCCAATATGGATCCCAGTTCCTTAATTTGTCTACTTGTCTCCTTTGGGTACACACCAGTTTTTCAGTGTTTTCTAATAGTAAAGTGGCCGTAGACACATTAATGAGGCTCTCAACCTTATGGTATTTGTACAAGAAGATGATGTTTACTTTTTCTTATTGCTGACTCTTATTTTGTGGTTCCTGGTCTTTCTTACCTTTTCCATTGCTTTCCTTTCCTACCAAATCCTCACTCACTTTTTTTGTCATCTTCATGGACCTGAGGAAAATTTGCCTTGAATAATTTTCTTAATGTGTATTTTTTATTTGTGATTGTGCTCCTTGTTAATTTCTTTTTATAAAAATAAGTTATATTTTGTTGAATAAATAAGTGAAATTCCAAAAATACATGAATATTTCATAAGTTTATGAGAGAAAAGTAGTTTTGATTCCTCCCTACTGACTTCCTGTTCTACTCCCTAAACTCTCTTAACAGTTCCCTGTGTATTCTTCTAGGCATTTTCCATGTAAGTTGAGTAAATACCTGGTTATGAAAAAAATCTAACTTTAATTTTTGTACCTGAATTTAATTTCTTTATAGAGCTTCCATTTTCCTGGTTATCTCTGAGTACTGGAAAACTGAATAGTGTCAAGGGCAGATGGTCTGAATCACAATCATGTTTATGTACCAGACCCTACCTTTTCATTCTTTCTGTTTCTTTGTTACCGTGGTCCTACCTGGTCATGTCTTCTTCTACTATTTTGGTTGTTCTTGGGCTTTTGCTACTGAACACCAAAGCCAAAAACTTATTATTATTGTTTTAATTCTGTAGATTCTTTTCTATTATCCTCTTAAGACATGGAGACATTGGCTACTGCCTGAATGGGGATAAATATCAGATAAGAAAAGCAACTATAAGAAAAAAATTAAGTATTTATCTAATATATATGTTAACTGAAAATTCAATAGGAGTTTCCTTGTTAGTATTTAGACTGAGCCTGAAAGATAAGGATAACAAATCATGAAATATCTCTGGCACATTCTCAAGAGACAGATACTGGAATTGTTAAGAGGTGGTCATACTGAACTGTGGACCTCACCCTTACATTCAGTTTATATAAACAGAAAACCAGAAGAGATTAAGAGAATTTACTGAAGAAGGGGAATTTGTAAGTGTAAAGTGTACTTTAGCTTCTATAGGTAAAGTGTTTTTGTACTCTGGCTTCCTTGAAGATTTTCCCTTTGTCTTTGGTTTTCTGTACTTTGAATATAGACCCCTTGAAGTAGTTTTTTTTTTTTTTTTTTTTTTTTTTTTTTGGTGTTCATCTTGCTTGGTCTTGCTTGGTGTTCTCTCAGCTTCCTAGTGTGTGATTTAGTGTATGTCACTAGTTTGGGAATATTATTAGCCATTAATACTTCAAATATTTATTCTGTTTCTTTTTCTCTTTCTTCTTCTTCTAGTATTATCATTATGTATCACAACTTGTGTACTTGTCCTACAGTTCTTGGACATACTAGCCTTTTTAATAATTCCATTCATTTTTCTGTTTGCTTTTCTGTTTAGGAAGTTTCTATTGGTACATCTTTAAGTGCACCAGTCCTCTCGCCAGTGTACTAATGAGTCCATCCATGAATTCCAAAGGCATTCTTTACTTCTCTTATAATGCTTTTTATTTTTAGCATTTTCTTAGAGATTCCATCTCTCTACTAACATTAATCATGTGTTCTTACATTTGTTTATTTTTTCTTTTAGAGCCCTTAGCATATTAATCATAATATTTTAAACTTTCATATCTGATAATTCCAAATTCTGTGTCACATCTAAGCCTAGTTCTTAGGCTTGCTGTGTCTCATCTGTTTTTTTCTTTCCTTAGCGTACCTTATAATTATTGTTTAAAGTGCACATTATATGTCAGTTATTAGGAACTAAGGCTAGTAGGCCTTTAGTGTGAGGTTTTGTATTAATCTGTATAAAGCTGACTGTGTTTAAATGTTTGCTGTAGCTGGAAGTGCCAGAGGTTTCAGTTTTATTTTTTTCTCTCTGTTTTCTTTGGATTTCCCTAAGCACAACTTCTTAAATAGAGTCTGTGTTTTGCACCTCTCTCCATTATAATTCACTGTTATTATATCGAAGCCCTGTTGATGTGGTGGCAAGGTATGGAGTGAAGCAGTCTTCTATAAACTTAATTTGATTAAATAGCATTTTTGTAAATATTTTTATTGTGAGACAGAGAGAGAGCCCAAGTAGGGGAAGAAGGGGGCAGAGGGAGATGGAAACCCCCCCCCCCACCGAGATCATGACCTCAGCAGAAGGCAGACACTTAACAATTGAGTCACTCAGGCACCCCTCATTTAATAAAATGAAAAAAAAAAAAATATCTCATTCATTAAATAAAAAATCTCATTTTTATTAATGGACTTGAGTCCCTTGGCTGTGGCCTTTAGAACCATTTCTTTAAAAAAAAGCATTTCTTAGCCTTTTTTTGTAAGACGAGGCTAGAGAGGCCTAGGGTTAACTAACTGCCTTTCCCTCAGATTCTCTAGGGTTCTAATAATTTCCTCTGGAGGGAAGACCTTTGTTATGGGAAGTACCTGGGCATATTTCAACAAAATGGTAACATCCTCTCCTAGCCCAAAGCATGAGAGGATTTTTCTTTGATCTCCAAGGTGAGAACCTACTAGAATTCCTGGAGATAAAACCCATGAAAATGCGGTGGATCATCTGAGACTTGGCTCCTCACTCAAGCTAGTCCAATTCAGCCTCCAGCAATTCACTGAGGTTATCATTTATGTATTTCTACCACATAAACGGCTTCTGTTCAGGTATGGACATCTCAGCTGTAATTCTCTGTATTTGCCTATCTCTCTAGATTTTGAGGTGGTGGTTTGTCCTATAATCTCCATTCTTTGATTGATCTAAAAAAATCATTGATTTTCAGTTTGTAGAACTTTGCTCTTGTGTGGATGACAGTGACAGCTTCCCAGCTCTTTACATATTGGAAGCTGCAATGGAAGTGTCTTCTCATTTTCTTTTAAGACTCTTCATGACAGCATGGAAATCCCCCACTCTGGGAGCTCCATGTCCCTGCTCCTCTCCAGACTTACTGCTCTCTAATGTTGCCATACAGCTGTCATCTCAGCACTTGGGGCTTCCTTCCTTGTTTTCTGGATTCACTCCAACATATTTTTGGTTTACAACTTCATTTTGCTACAGTTTATTCTCATAGCTCCATGAAGGAGGGAATATGGGAAATAGATTTTGAGTATCAGAAAATGTCTTCTAGCACCCAGTGTTACTGATAAGAAATTTGTACCAATCTTATTTTGCTCTGAAAGTTTACATTTCTTTTTTGTTTTTTGAAAGTTTACATTTCTGCCTGGGAACAGGGCACTTGTGTGTGGTATGTATGTGTCTGTGATATGTAAGTGTGTGTATGAGGGATTGAGGACAGAGTTGAGAGTTGATTGTTTTGTATATAAAAATTTTCAGGGACCCCTGGGTGGTGCAGCAGTTTAGCGCCTGCCTTTGGCTCAGGGCATGATCCTGGAGACCCGGGATCAAATCCCATGTCGGGCTCCCGGTGCATGGAGCCTGCTTCTCCCTCTGCCTGTGTCTCTGCCTCTGTCTCTCTCTCTCTGTGTGTGACTATCGTAAATAAATAAAAAAAAATAAAAAATTCAACTACTTTGTTTATTTTCAGTGCCATATCTCTTTCCTATCCTTTCCAGGGCCAGACATTTCCAAGTACCACATGTCTCTAGTTGTATGAGTTTAATAGTCTCCCATCTCAACTTAGCCTGCTTTAGTGCATCTTGTAGCCATCTGAACCCATATGTCCAGATGGATTACAAATTTCTATATACCAAGATATTGATAATTATACATTTTCGTGACAAAAATTTAAAGCATTTTTACTGTCTTTAAAAAAATTACAAAAAAATAAAAAACAAATAAAATAAATAAAAAATAAAATAAAATAAAATAAATAAGTAAAATAAATAAATAAAATAATAAAACAAAACAAAACAAAATTTACAGGGCAGCCCTTGTGGCTCAGCGGCTTAGGGCCACCTGCAGTCCAAGGTATGATCCTGGAGACCCGGGATCGAGTCCCACATCAGGCTTCCTGCATGGAGCTTGTTTCTCATGTTAACATGACTTCCTGATATCAGTAATTGTGATTTTAATGCACAAGGCTCTGGGAAGAGCACTTATTGTCTGAGAACAACAGAGTTTCCCAGCTTTTCCAATACTTCCATTGGTATTTTTTGTGTGTCTTCAATGATATTATTTGTTTTGAGTGTGAGTAAAAAATATTTAATGTTCCAGTAGACTACTTTGGCTGGGGTGGTATATCATGTAAGCCAGCCTCAGATTTTTCCTTCCTCAGTCAAGTGGCGGTGGTATTCATAAGTGGTATTACTGAAAGAAGAAGTGATAGCACAGCAGGAACAGGGAGGAACCATATATTCATAAAACTTACCTGTGGCTTTGGTTCCTGCTAGAGTACAGTCTTAAATATGTCATTTTCACATGCCAATTTCATGGCTTCCTAGGTTAGATAATACCCAGTTCATGATGAATACTCACATTTCATGTTACTTGGTATCTCAGAGTTAAGTCTCAGTCTCTACCAAGTAGACTAGTAGCAAGAGAACAACTACTTTGTAAAAGAGAATCTATATCCTACAAATGGTATAGCATATCTCTAGAATCCTAGAGGTCTCTCTGTGACTCTTTAGTTAGGGTTTGTTGTTGGGTCCATGCAATAGTCTGTTTTGCCAAAGATCTTTGGATGAATAATAGATCCTTTGGATCCCCACTCTAGTTTCTGGATTATGAAGCTGCTTGAACTGCAGACTGGGTTAACTGGAATATCTTACTGTAATCTGGCTTACAAATTGTTGGCAGCCTTACAAATTATTTAATGAGTTGAGACAAGGAACACTCATTTTTTTTTTCTTATAAAATCCAAAAAGGCCACCAAAAGTTCTATGTCTATTTTTATGATCAGGAAGCAAAGTATAGCACCTTGTATTTCACTTTGGAGGGGTATCTTTTTTTTTTTAAGATTTTATTTATTTATTCGTGACAGACACACACAGAGAGAGAGAGCCAGAGAGAGAGAGAGAGAGAGAGAGAGAGAGGCAGAAACACAGGCAGAGGGAGAAGCAGGCTCCATGCAGGGAGCTTGATGTGGGACTCAATCCCGGAACTCCAGGATCACGCCCTGGGCCAAAGGCAGACACTAAACAATTGCACCACCTGAGCGTCCCTGGAGGAGATATCTTGGTATGTCTTGAACTCCCTAAAACTTCAAAGAGTTGGGAGAACATTAGGTTTTCCTGGGAATTATCTCTTCATGTGTTTATGGTTCTATTACCTCCTCATATGGGGGATCAATATGATGGCCTATGGAATGGTGAGATGATACAAGTATTAACAGAGTGAAGAGTTGTAGAGGAATAATGGTGACCTAAACTGTCCCTGCTGGCTGAAGGTAAATATTTGTGTGAGGTGTGTGTGTGTGTGCATGCATGAGTGTGTGTGTGTGTGTGTATGAGAGAGAGAGAATTGGAGCATATGAAGTATCAAAGGCCACATTGCCCTGTTCGATTAAAGAGCCTACATATGGATCAGCAACTATAATTCAGTCACCACATTGTTAGGGTAACAATAATCTATTGATTTTTCTAAGGCCAGTTACCTGGGCCAAACAGACCAGTTAAAGGAGGATCGAGGAGGATTTACAACTCTAGAATTTTTCAAGTATTCAGTGCAGGCACTAATGTGTGAAATCCCCTTAAAAATGAAGAATTGATTTTGACTTACTATTTTGGCAGAGAGGAGTTATCCCTGAAGCTTTCATTTTGCTGTCTCTGTCATAACATCCTTTATAGTTTAGGGGGCCAATGTTGTGATTTTGTCTGTAATAGTATGTTTATTCCAACTGAGCACTCTGGGAAAGAGGAGATAACCACAAGCATGTTTTTAGATGCACTGAACCTCTGTTGAGATAGAATTGAGCCAAAGATCCAGTTATAATTCTACCCGTAAGTACATCTTCTCTAATTCTTAGACCATTGACATTCCAGGCCCTTGGGAGTTTATGTCATCTCAGTCAGTATCCAATCACTATTGGAAGGTTTGGATAGTTCCTTTTCTCAACATATAGCTATATTAACGTTTTCCAGAGTTACAGAACCAGTAGGATTGATGGATAGATCTGTAGGTAGGTAGGTAGGTAGGTAGGTAGGTAGGTAGGTAGGTAGATAGATAGATAGATAGATAGATAGATAGATAGATAGATAGATAGATAGATAGATAGATGATAGATAGGAGATTTGTTATGAAAATTGGTTCACACAATTTTAGCAGTTGAGATATGCCACAATCTGCTATCTGCAACCTGGATAACCAAGAGAGCCAATGGTATTATTCAGTTTTAAGTCCAAAGTTCTGAGAACCAGGGTTGCTGATGGTATAACTCTTAGTATGAAGATGAAGGCCTGAGAACCAGGGATACATTGGTCTGAGTCCTAGAGTTTGAAAGCCTGAGAACCAGGAGCTTCAGTGTCCAGGAGCAGGAGAAGATGAATGATGTGTCAACTCTAGAAAAGAGTGGAAGAATTCAGCCTTCCTCTGCCTTTTTTGGTTTTGTTTGGGCCCTCAACAGATTGGATAGTACCTGACCACATTGGTGAAGTTGGCTCTTGTTTGCTCATTTGACTGATTCAGATGTTCAACTCTTCTGGATACACTCTCAGAGATACACCCAGAAATAATATTTCACCTACACCTAAACATCTGTTAGTTTAGTGAAGTTGACACGTAAAATTGACCACTGCATTCTGATAAGTGTCCCTAGTCTCTTTGGAGTAGGCTTCTTGGAATCTTCTGGGAAAATTTATAGTTGTGATATTATTACAAGATCCTCCTACATCTACCTAGTCTTATCTTCATTCAGGGATTATAGGTATGTTTATTGACTCAGGCCTGGAAATTGGATGAGAAGCCTTAACTCCTCCTTTATGTTGACTCAAGTGAGGCTTTTGTTCATCAGATGTAGAAGGGTTTTATTCATATTATACAAATTGAGTAGAACCTTAGTTCTGTTCCTCTGTCTCAGCCCTTCATCCATTAGCTCATATTAAAGGGTTTGCAGGTCAAATCATTTTGATAATCACTCTGGTCCTGCTGTCCATCAGGGCTGTCTTGCCTGTCTTGCCCTTCCTGGTTAATTGATGCTCTATTTTGGCTCACCAAAATCAGGGACACTGGTTAAATAGCACTTCCAATCTGGAAATATAGCCACTAAGGGAGCAACAGAGCTTTACAGGAAGGTGTGCTTCAATCTTCCTTGACAGGATATTGACTGAAACAATATATTTCTCAGTGTTTTGGTATAGGAAGAATACTCTAAGCCCTCTTAGGAGATCTAGTTAGGAGAATGTTATACATGATCAATCTATCCCAGTATTTTTACTTTCTTCAATCTTGGGATTTTCATATCTATAAATTCATCCTGGTTTATAATTTTGTTCCTTCCTCCATGGTCTTAGAATCCATTTCCATGATATCCCCATTAGCTAACCACCAAGTAAAAATAACAACAAAATATTTTAGTTATTTTGGTGTGTAAGCTGCTCACTTTCTAAATTTCATTTTGTACCATCCTTACAATGACATGTTTGGATTTTAGTTGTTGATCTTGAGACATTGAAAGATGAAAGGAGTACAGCATGACAAGACTTGTCATTCTCTTGAAAGGTATCCTGCTCAGGTGAAGCCATTAAAGGATCTCTGGTCTAGCAAGTCTCTACTCATCAGACAGGGAAGGAGGAACTTCTGCTGACCAGGGTGGCACTTAGGAATCTGAGGATACTCAAAGTTATGTGAGTCTACTCAAATGTATCTGTTCAAATCATCAGGCTACCATTCGTTCCCAATCAATGTCCTAAATTTTCCAGAAGGACCTGATGAGGTTAAGGATTGACTTATCTTCATCATAACTTGAGCTGGAAATTTAAAATATTGAACCAGTTATTTCCCTTTTCATTGGCCTCAATAATAATTGACAGTCTCATCAACTTTATATTCTTCTTTTTTATGATATTATTTTGTGTAGAGACACTTGGGCTGTCAAAGCATTGACTCCAAAAGGTTCTTTTTTGCAGGTGACCTGAGCTGATGATTTAAATAACTATTTTATCAATACAGACCATGGATTTTCCTGGTCCCACCATTTAGTTTTAGTAGGAGCCTTTCTCTACTGAAAATTATTTACATCAGATACAAAATCCTAAATTGCTGTTTTTTTAATCCTCCTTTGCAGAGGGCAAAATCTAGCTTGTTGAACAAAGAGAATTACTATAAACTATACAGGGTCCATAAATATTAGAAGGGTTAAATAACCATATTCTAGGATGCGCTTCCAGAAATAATTCCCAAAACCACAATGCAGAATTGGTTGCCAGTGTAGCTGGTGTCACTGACAAAATTAAGAAACTGCCCTCAAGTTGGGAAGTTGTCACTATAGTTACTGGCTCCAGAACCATGCTGCAGCTGGTATGGCCCACCACAGGAAAAGGAGTGTTTCATTCCATGATTCTCTTCTCACTTTCTCAGTTCTTGAATTCAAGGGGAAAAAAAGCCAGACATTAATTAGTGGAATCTAAATCACACTGGAACTCTGCCTGCAAGTTCATCTGGGAAATGTAGTTTCTGTTTATCTGGTGTCTATAGTACACAAGAGGAGGATCTATATAGTTTCTAACAGTTTTTCTCCGTATACACAAATGCATTAGCACACATGTGTATACACATGCATACACACATGTCAGTAGAATTACTTTTTGGCATCCACTGCTCATACATCAAGAGCCATCATTTTTTTATTAGTAATAAAGGTGGTGTTTATTTTTTAATAATAAATTTATTTTTTATTGGTGTTCAATTTGCCAACATACAGAATAACACCCAGTGCTCATCCTGTCAAGTGCCCGCCTCAGTGTCCATCACCCATTCACCCCCACCCCCTGCCCTCCCCTTCCACCACCCTTAGTTCATTTCCCAGAGTTAGGAGTCTTCATGTTCTGTCTCCCTTTCTGATATTTCCTACCCATTTCTTCTCCCTTCCCTTCTATTCCCTTTCACTATTATTTATATTACCCAAATGAATGAGACCATATGATGTTTGTCCTTCTCCAATTGACTTATTTCACTCAGCATAATACCCTCCAGTTCCACCCACATTGAAGCAAATGGTATTTGTCATTTCTAATGAGCCATCATTTTTTAATCATATAGTTTGGCTCATGTGAAAATAAAGAAGAATCCAGCCCCTAGTCCACGTGGGCTAATGGAATAATTTTGTTTGGGAAGAGTGCTCTTCATGCTGCCTAAGGCAGAAGCTCAGAGCAGATGAGTCCTAACAGACATCTGCCAGGACATTTACTCAGGGATTCTTTTTTTTAAGATTTTATTTATTCATGAGAGACACACATACAGAGAGAGAGGCAGAGACTCGGGGAGAGGGAGAGGCAGGCTCCATGCAGGGAGCCTGACGTGAGACTCGATCCCAGGTATCCAGGATTACACCCCAGGTAGAAGTTGGCGCTAAACTGCTGAGCCACCCAGACTGCCCTACTCAGGGATTCTGCAGTAGAGTGGTCCATCAGGTCAAGCTCTGGGTGTCTATCTACCACCCCCATCACCCATTCCTCACCCAGGCAGTATATGTCACATATTTATTTTAGGACCAAAGATGTGTGGGTGAAAACTCAAGTAGAAAGAAAAACTCTTGGGCAGCCCAGATGGCTTGGTGGTTTAGCACCGTCTTTGGCCCAGGATGTGATCTTGGAGACCTGGGATCAAATGCCACGTCAGGCTTCCTGCATGGAGCCTGCTTCTCCCTCTGCCTCTCTCTCTCTCTCTCTCTCTCTCTCAATTGAATAAATAAAATCTTAGAAAGGAAGAAAAGCTCTCACCATTGTTTATTCCAACGTCCTGGTGGCACGAGATAGCCAGGTTCAAAAGACCACTAGATACTCTGTCTGGTCATGGATCAAGCGGTAACAAACTCAACAAAAGGAACTGATTTAATAGAAATATCAGTACAGGGAATTAAAATAGATATCATGTATATCCTAAGACTTATAAGCAAAAATCACAAATAAGAAATTAGATAAAGAATTTATGAAACAAGAATAGATAGTAACAGCAAAAATTAAAGAATATGAATATAAGAAATACAGTATAATGATTAACATTGAACTCTGACTCCATTTCCAAAACAACACCACAAAACAGTTGAAGAAGAAATTAATGAGCTGGAAATGTGAGAAATGGCATAAAATGACACATGGCAAAAAGGGTTAAGCAAAAATTTAAAGGGGAGACATGGATGATAGCATTATGAGTTCTAACATCTATCAGAATGAGTGCCAGATGGAGAAAATAGTGAGATTGTATGTGACATTCAGGGAAAAGAAAAGATAGAACATTTCCAGAAATAAAGATTTGGTGAAAATCCCCAAATCCTGACTGGGATGTATTCAGAGCATATACATATATTCCTGGCTACCTGGTAGAGAGATTTTAGAGGGTGAAGGATGAAGGGGAAAGTCCTAAAGTTTCTGTAAAGACAACAGATTACTTACAAAGGAAAGAAAGTCTTCTTGATATTAATCTTAGTAGCAATTTCAGGTTGTAGAAGTGGATAAAAATCAAAGATGAAGAATGGAGAATAGAAGAAAATGTTAAAGTTAGAAATAAATAGATCTCAAATTCTAAGAATAAAATAAAGGAAATGAAGAGAAAAATAAAGATTAAAGTAAACGAAATAGTTTAATAACAGATTACTAAAGATATAGGAAAGATAACTATTACAATGTAAATCAAAAGAAAAGTCACATGAGGTAATATGCAGTAAACAATCTTGAGTTAAGGAAAACAAAACAAAACTGATTTTCAATCTGGATAGAAAATACCTTCACCACAGGAAAGTAGAGTGAGAAAGAGGAAAGGAGAGCACAGTTGACTATAGGTGGGGAATTTGTGTCTTAAAATCTTGAGGTGTGTTTCCTATTAGAATTTCATGGAGTCAAAATCAAGATACTGACTCTAATATAATATCCTGAAACTCCATCTGATTACTTTAAGAGCAAGAACCTATAGGCACTATAATTGTCTATACTTAAAATTTCGGGGGTATTTTTTTTTATTTCAAACAGGTGGTAATTGGGTATGTTATTTTTTTAAAGATTTTATTCATTGGGACACTTCGGTGGCTGAGCAGCTAAGCATCTGCCTTCTGGCCCATGGCGTGATCCTGGAGTCCGGGGATGGAGTCCCACATCAGGCTTCCTGCATGGAGCCTGCTTCTCTGTCTGCCTGTGTCTCTGCCTCTCTCTGTGTGTGTCTCTCATAACAAATATATTTTTTAAAATATTTTATTTATTTATTTGAGAGATAGCGAGGGGGAGCAAAGGAGGGAAGAAAGGGAGAAGCAGGCTCCCCACTAAGCAGGGAGCCCGACATGGGGCTTGATCCCAGGACCCTAGGATCCCAACCCAAGGGCAGACACTTATCCAACTGAGCCACCCAGGTGCCCCTGGGTGTGGTATTCTTGCATGGCCCATACATGCAGCACTTAACATCACCTCTAAACATTTCCCACACAGATAGAATATTACAGTATTATAGGAAGTTGGAGAAAATCACAAGTACTCATAGAATTTAAAGGTTGTTCAGAGATCCAGGATAAGGGATGTTGCTTCTCCACTGAGTATAATAGCATTTTAGATGGAGTTATCTCTAAAAGAGGCACTAGAGCAATATGCTTTGTGTTTCTTGCTCTAAAAATGGTTTAACATTGTTTTCATTTACTTTAAAAAATAAAAGATAAAGAAAGAAAGGAAAGCAAGCACTGGGAAATGCCTCTTTAAGGCTGTGGTTCAAATCAATAAAGCATCTCTATAGATAGCGAATACCATTTTTCCATCATTGATCTTTCTATTTGGAGATAACATTCTTGAAGATTAAATTGCAATAGTAAGCAGGTGTTACTGCAGATTTCGATAAACAACTGAAAACCTTCTCTATGCCTGCTTCTCTGAGATTCCACTTCCATTATCTTAAGAAATGCATAAAATAACATATGATAAAATCCAACACAGAGGCCACTCATTCTGGACTTGAATGCCATAAAACTAAGCAGATAAATAGTTTCAGTAAAATGTGTTATAAACTAGGTAAACCTAATTAAATTACTTCTCCAGTTCAAAATGATGATTGATCTGTGGTGGGATTACACATGGGTATGAAGCTCCCACCTGGGTATGTTCATGTTTTATGGTCTTTTAGACTTGGAAGCAAATGTTATTATATCTACTTTCCATAGCTTTCCCCTAATGTTAATGGATTGAGAAATGAAACATGCTTTCTTAACTTCTCTTGGGCTTTATGACTATGACTAGGCAACCAGCAATAGAAAACAGTGAGAAACAAATGGCAAAATCTCAAAATCAAGTCCTTTCTTAAGGTCAGCTATGGTGTATACACTGCCCTGCAGCTAATAATAATAATAATAATAATAATAATAATAATAATTAATAATAATAGAAGAAATAAAGACATGTAACCTTATTGCTCTTAACTCTTTCCTCTGCTCTCCTTTCCTCTAGTCCTGTGTTCTTAAGAGATAGGTGACTGTTAATGTTAATCTTTTAGCAAGTACAAACATGAAGACTAACATTAGCATGAACTAATTTACTTGAATGTGACTTCCTTAAGGAGAGGGAATGTATCCTATTGGTATTTTGAACCTCCAGATGGAGAACAATGCTACCTTACATTAGTTGCTCAAGAACAAAATAATGCCATTTCACATATATTTGTAGCACACATCATACAGTTCTGCCAACTGTTCTGTCATGGAAAAGATAAAAAGTAGTGTCATGAACACAGAACTCTGGACCTTCCACAAAACATATGAGTCTTGGGATTGTATCCTGATCATTCCACATTGCTCTTTTGTAGAGGGTAGATATATCCATTTTTATCACTGGGTGTTGAAACATCTTGATTTTCAGGTGATACTGAGCAAGGGCAGGGAGAGATAGAGGGAGGGCCATGAAATCAGGCTTACAGAAATCACAAGGGTGCCGAGATGTAAAAAAACAGAGATAAGAAAATAGACCAGACCACAGGGTCCCAGAGGTGAGGGAGTATTTTTCTTTGGCAGCTATAATGCAATCAGAGAAAGTCACCAGACCACAAAGAAGTAAGTCATTAAGGGTGTTATCAATAGTCCTTGCTCAAACCAAGACTGCACAAGAATCTCAAGGCCACAAACTCCCTGGCCAAGTTTTCAGTAAAAGACCAGCCTGAAGAGCCCTCAGTGGCAACCCTGTTAGGGGTATCTGAGAGCTTTTTCTGTATCCTTGCTTAATAAACTTCTATCGCTTTACTCACTCTCCTTTGTCCATGAGCTTGTCTCTGTGAGACAAGTACCTCACTCTCGCACTTCAATATAAGAAACCAGAAAGATTTGTATGGGAAACAGTAATATGAGACTATAAAGTATCTAGCAGGGACATTTTGTTATTATTTTATTTTTAGCATTTTTTACTTTGGGAATTAATAAACGAAACAGTTTTTTTCCCCCCCCAGGAGAATTAATGGCTCATTACAGGCAGTGTAGTGAGTGAAAAAAAAACAAAACAGGAGACACTTAGAAGCAATTAGTATTTACTGAATTACCTGCTATATGGCAAACTTTTGCTAAACTTTGGCTATCCTGATGTGAGTAAGACAGATATGGTCCCTGTCCTCACTGAGTTGACATTTTAGGCAATAGGCAACATGCCAGCTGACTAAACAAACTAAACAACCAAGTAAACAGGTATTTTCAGTGCTTCATAGGAAAGGAACAACCAGAGCACATTTATATATTATAAATTGAAATACACAGTTATGTATTATATGCTTAACAACATATATAATATAATATATATGTGGGATCCATTTAAAATTGTGTTCGAAAAAATTCCCTAAAACTGTATCATTCCATGCTATCTCCTAATACTGCTAGAAACTTCTTGAAGTTTCTATGATTTTTTTGGTCTCCAACAGTGTGAAACCTCCCTTGACCTGTGAGCCAGCCTTCAGAAGAAGAGGCAGCTGGGAATCATTGCCCTGGGGATGCTCTGGGATCCAGAACAGGGGTAAGTATCTGCCAGACCTGCGGCAACCTTGCTGTCTGCATTGGCTAAAGCCACTTAAATTATTCACAGTACCTGCAGCCTTCTCATTGTTATCACAACTCATTGAATTCTCTCCCAAGAGAGAAGTGATGTCTTCTCCAAATACCTTGAGGCAATTTTCAATCAAAAAGTGTACAAGAGAAACCTGTAATGAAAAGGACCACAAAGGGGTGCTCTTTTTCATATGGCATAGCTATAAGTCACATTTTGTTTATAAATCTTGGATCTAACCAATAATGTGAAAGACTTCTAAGAAGAATGCAGAGTTGATAAAAAAAATATACAGAAATCAGAGTTCCCAAATAAAAATAACATAGAGTGATACTTTCTGTTGTACTTTGGGTATAGATTTTAAAATACTACTAGTCAGTGGGCTAAAGTTCTAATTTGTGGCCTAGTTTAATAGCTAACATTGTGATACCAATGGTTACACCATTAAAACTAAGATAGTTTTCAAGGTAACCTAATTTATTAAACTTTACTTATTTTTTAAAAATTTGTTTCCAGTATATATTGGATTATAACTTCTGTATAATATCTAATTAAAATGTATAAAGCATAGAGAAAAACTTATGAAATCCATTTCTTAAATGAGGAAGTATCTTAGTGGAATTTGGAGATTCCTGAGGGTTTCTTTGTATTTGTTTTTTGTTTTTTGTTTTTTTTTTTTGAGGAAAAACTCACATGGCTGGAGAGAAAACATGTCTGTCTGTATAACTGCAGTCCCTCCTCATGTCTTCCTTTGTCTAATGCTGTCTCTCGGCATGTGCTTGAGGAAAAGCTGTCATCTTATTAGACATGTGTGGCTCCATTAGGATGTTCTGGAATATTCTACTAGTTTCTGTCTGATGTAACAGAGGCAAAACAGTAGCCATGTATTTTTCTAAATGAGCCACAACTTACAGAGGAAGGTCAATGTGTTTGGAGCCATGGGTGCTCATAGTGCCCGATCCACCTAGGATGTGCCAGTACTGACCAGAGGACCTAGATGTTGTTACCATTGTGTTATCAGGAATCCATGGCTTTGCCCAAGGTTACAAGCTCCCCCACCCCTCAAAGATCAGACTGAGAGTTTAACCTTGACTTGTCAAACTCCAGAGCCCAGGTTCTTTTCAATCATATCACACCACTCTTCTCTCTCGTTTATTTAGGTAGTCTAGTATTGAATCTCCTGGATGGGAAGAAAGCGACTCAACTGCTCTGCGTTTCACACTTTAACAACACCCCTTCCCATATTCCACCAGAGTAGGATAACGAACTCTGCCATTCCAAGGAAGCCTATGAAGTTGTGCACTTTTCAGAACTGATCCATCCAGTTTACTACTACACATTTCAGATTCAAAGCATGGATTCTAAACCTCAGGGGACACAAATGAGAGCGCTCTTACCTTTTTTATAAAGTTGTCTATCAATTCAAAGCTGGAGGAATTAGGTGGACAAAGAATGCATGGGGCTACACTCTCTGATAAATTATAAGCTGTCATCTGATTGGATGAAGATTGTTGCTCAATGTTGTATAACCCTCCAAAAAGGTATCACAAGAGAACAACATTCGCTTTTGGCAGCTGGGCTAGAAGCCTAAAGTCAGAAAGATACACTTTTGAATAAGGCAAGTCATTGCACTTAGGAAGCTGGAAGTATAGAGATGTAGAACGGAGAACATCTTTCTAGATCTAGTTCACAACCTGCTATAGCAGAGTTCGAGGCATGAATGTATACGAAAATGTTTCACTGAATTCGATTTCTGAGCTAATCCACTCTGGTTAAATGTTTGACAAACGTAAGGTTATACCACGGGCTGTTGATGCTCTAGGATCTCCCTTAGGCCAGTGAGTTTTGTCTACCAGTTTCATATATTCAGAAGGTGTACAATGGCTAAGGATTCTACATTAATAAGGTCAGGCAAAGAGCAATAATAGCCATAAGGCATGCCTGTATTCTGAAACATTCCTCCATGGGTCTGAAGAATTAAAACTCTTTGGCTTTGATTGTTACTTTAGTGGACAAAGTGGCAAATGTAAACCAATCTTTTCCTAAAAGTATATTGCCTGTATTTCTGAGACATGACCAGAGTAGAGAAATTATTGCATCATTACCTCTGGGCTGCATTTATTTTCTCCTCCTCAGTCACTTCATCAAAAACACCAAGCCATTTATCATAGAGGTCGGATAAAAGTAAACTTCCTTGGATATTTAGAAGAAAATACTATGTAGATAAAAAATACACGCACGCACACACACACACACACACACACACATATATTGGAAATATTACAGAGAAAACACTTAGTTGAAAACTTCAGTTAAGTCCCTACTTCCTTCATAGATACCCAAACTGTGACCCACACGGAGCTCAGCTCTGACTCTCCATTGACGTGCACATGAGAAAGCAGGTGTGTGGATTTTCTCCAACAAAAACGAAAGCATCAAAGCAGAGCCTAGGCTTTAGTGGAAATGAAGACAAAGCTCCGTTCTAGCATATGGCACTTACTCTTTTGTGTGCTTTTTTGCAAACTACTAAAAAAACTACTCTCATAATTGCATCATTCTTCCTTTCAATCACTGTATCAGATAGTCTAATGGCAAACTCATGATGGTCCTGAGGATATATTCATTTCTAGTGTAGGCCAATTCTCCAGATAGTTTGACATGATACTATTCAGGCCAAGGTTGCAGAGTCTGATTCTCCACAAAGATTAGTCAACTTTAGGAAGGGAAAACTTTAGAAATGTCTAAGAACTCTACATACTCTTGGTCACCATCTTCCTAGTCTGTGATTATAACACAGAAATAGAAAAGACCCTACTAAGTCTTGCTAGAAACATCAATTCCATGTGTGCAGCTTAAAGAGGGCACACTTACCATGCTATTCAAGTACTTAATGTATCATCATTCTTTCCTCTTTCTCTTGTTGTCTATACATATATTTACTGGTGTGTTTTACTATAGCCCAGTGTAGTAGTGGTCAGGGACTATTGGTATCTATCATAGAGTTGAACAGTAATGGGGGACAAGGAAGGACCAAATATGACCTTGATTCTAAGGGTGTCCTCATTACTGCCTTAACATAGTTTTGTTCAGAGCTGTTAGCAAGTGCCAAGGTAGATGGATTAAATTGTTTGTTCTAGTTCTCACTTCTTTCTCCATTTCCCTTTTAGGAATAGAACTGGATATCTGTGAATTAGCTGTATAATTTCAAAAATCTATTTTTTGAGTCAATCTATTGAATTTTAAGAATCGAAACTATTTTTGTCTGTTGTGCCTACTCCAAAAGTTAGATTTATCAAAAGAGGCATGTAGCTAGAGCTGGTTACCGTGTCGTTATAACCTTGGATGGTGGGATAGACATCTCAAATATTAATAAAAGGATGCTTAGGATGTGGTGAAAGCAGACACAAATGGTAAAATCCTTCCTCCCTGACTTATAAAGTAAAAGGCATTAAGAGACAGGAGAAAATGATGCTTAAGAATGATTGCCTCACTGAGCCTTTTTGGATTCCTCATAAAGTAAACACTTGCTTACTATTGTAATCTTCTATGTCTATTCTCAAATGTTTCATATGATTTTTCTTTTGGAAACTGCCTGCATTAGGAGGGTGGTGAGGATGTCATCAAAAGCAGGATGTTTGCTTTGTAAACATTATGTATGTGCCAGTGGATATTTTGAAATTTCTTATTATTACTAGTAGTCATATTAATATTAGTATTTTGCATGGGGTCTTCAGGCGGGTGGTGAATGGTGAAAACAGAATATATTTCTAATGTATGGGGCTTTTAAATCCTACAGTAGCTTCCTTAAATTTTGATTTCATGAAGTGTTTTCCAGTGTGTCAAGTTCTTAATCAGTTATGCCTATGATGGTTCCTGGGCAATCATAATGAAAGACACCAATCACACCTTGAGTTATTCATGTGTGGATAAAGCTAGAACTTTCCCCACCTTTAAAACAGATGCTACCACAAGAACAGATTCACTGTCCAAGTTCACTCTGTCCCCAGAATTTAGTTTCTCCTTTAGGATTCTGCATGATTTTCTACTTCCTGATTTTCTGAAGATGCCTTTCGTGAGTGGTCCTTTCTGATTGATAAATGAAAGCATATCCTGTAGGAAAAGAAGAATAGTATATGGCATTTCATATCCCAATCCCAGAGCAAAAGCTTGCTTCCTTTTTGAAAGACCTAGGGAATGTGACAATATGTGGTTTTACAGCTTGGGGGACTAAAGTCAATTTAGATTCTTTAGTCAATGTCTCTCTATAGTTTCTACCCAAAAATCCACCTTACAGTCATACACTGAAACATTGTAATCACTTATTTTAATAAGATTTTTTCATTGAATTTACCCTTTTAAACAAACTTCCATGTTTCAAGGCCTTTGTGGAATCCTTGCCTGTCTCCTACTTTACCAGTCTTTTCTCCTTATTCCCTTACATATATGCTCTTCCCCAAAGTATGGAATACTTTTTGCCATACTCATTTCCCTTTCATTGATTCCTCTTTAAGTGATTGCATCCTTCATTCCTACTATCTCTATTTCATTTCCTCTTTTAAAATCAAGCTCAAATGCTCTCTTCTTATTCTCTGATTACAGTCCCTTCATGAGTCTTTCACTGTCCTTTGCTCTATCTTCATGTCCTCTCCCTGCAGTGTAGAAAGATAATAAGGACTGGAGTGAGATAGACCAAGGGACCAGAAACCTATTATGCTTCTGATCTATTGTGGGAACTGGGGCACATGCAAACTCTACTGAGAAGTTTCTAATTCATTTGTAAAGTGTGGAGGATGATAGTTTTAGCTACCCCTGAAAATTACCATGATGTAAGGACTGAGGTAGTAGCTAACAAGTAAGTAATGTAGTAAATTTCTCCACACCTAGCATAACATTCCCAAATCTAGTGCAGTGCTTGCAGAGGTCCTGGGTACTCAGTAAATTTCCACACTGAAAATTCAGTACACCAATTTCAGATAACACATAACCAAACTCTGTGGCTGTCATTTAACATATTCTGGTAGGATTAATGGATTCATATTTGCCACAAGATGAGTCTTTATGCTTAGGTAAGATGTTTTCTAGTGTTAGATTTAGTAGACTCAGTTGAAGGAGACCTGAAACTACTGTGAGTTCAGGAAGACAATGGCAGAATTGAAGATGATTCATGTACTCAGTCTATTTTGACTGATCTGAACAGCGCTACATAGGTCTCTGTGGAAACAAGTGGAATGGACAAAAATTTGTCCTGTTGTATTAGCCTCATGACTCTGCAGTACCTAAATCAAATGACACTACGAAAGCTTCTCAGCCACAGCAGGGGCTGTCCAATGATTTCTCCATTTGGGTGTAGGTTTACATGAAAACACTTGGCCTCTCCGAGTTCCCCCTCCTCAGGAAGGCAATAAAAGACCAAACTGAAACCTACCAGATTTGGGAAGGGCAAGTTGTCATTATCACAGATATCAATGAGGGAAACTCAAAAGAGCTGTCTGGGTTTTGCAGAAGGTGCAGTTGTGCACTGGTTGTTCAAGTGCCAGCGCACCGCCAAAAGGCCGAGTTTCTGAAAGCACTAATTTTAATGGTTTTCTGGCCTGAATCTAAGGAAAAAGGGAGATTAGTGTATTTTAATTCACTTAGCCTTGTTTCCACCATTGCTATTATACAGCGTGTTCATTGTAGTGGCTAGACGAGGGAAACTGAGTCATTTGTTGTATAGAATTCTCCACGTTCTGTTGTTGGCTAATACCATCCTCATGGTGTTGATGACTTCTTGCCCATATCCTTCAGACTGATGGTTAAACCTAGAGACTCGATCACACTCAAGGTCAGTATTTCCTGTGCCATCAGTTACTGTCGATTACACTGCATCAGGAGGCACTGAACCTGTAGATGTGTTTTCTACTGGTGTGATCAGTGGGTTCAGGTGTCAGATCTCATTTTAAAAGCTAGAAGGATTTAGTATTCAAATCAAGCTGAGTTTGCTAATCATAGGCTTTCACAGCTCAACTCCCCTCAGCCTCAGATATCCTCTTTGGCTTTCTCAGTGCTCAAGTTTCTCCCATGCAGAGGATCTGCCTCTCGTGACACAATTTGCCTGAGCCATACTTCTCTGGTTCCTCTGCTCTGGGTCATCTTCAAGGATGACTATCTGCAGCCAGGGTCCTTGGGAAGTTGTCATCACATGCTGGCTATGTGGTGGCTGTGTTTTCTTGTCATATCCCACCAACCCACCCAGAGATGATGTTTTCGGTTAAATATGTTTAACATTTACTGAAAAGAGCCTAAACCACAATGAACTGTGGAAACACAATTCCTCATACACACACTCAAACATACATGTATATATACATCTACACACAAGTACAAGGCTTGAAAGAAAACATCGAAAAAGCAAAACAATGAGAGGTTATAAATGCATTTATTTACCACCAGTTTCCAGAGATGATTTTTAATTACTCAACATTCCCTATCAAAGGAAGAGCTTTCCAAAGAAAAGGTGATCAGCAGTGAAAAGCTTAATTCAGAGTTTTGAGTGGTCAGCTATGAATGTTTCCCTTTGAAGATACCTTAACATTGCTTAAATAAGTGAATTCCTTAAAAGTCAACAGATGAGCCAAGCTGTTGAAGGATAAAGAGATGAGCAACATTTCACCAAATGACCTTAAACACCTGGCCTCTTGGCTTTTTTGGAATGTAGTGAGTGCATCACCACCTCCACTCATGTGGGTGCCAGCACTCCACCAGAAGCATCCTGGTCCTGCCACTTAGGAAACTCAGCATTTTAAAGCTTCGGTTTCCTCAACTTTAACATAAATGATGCTGCCTATGACTCTTAAACTAAATATATAATATTCTACTCAGCACAAGGCAATAAATGGCCCCAGGATGATTAATTTTTGGGGTCACTTCAAAAAAGTCAAATAATGTCAAATAAATGTGGAAAAATTTGGGGCATTTGACTTTCAAAAGGAAAGTATGAATTTTCCAAAGCAATTTGACAATGGAACATTTCTGGGAATGGGAAAACAATGCATGGATCATATATTCTATATGCACAGATACCAATCTCTGTCTATACACTGGCATATGTAAGAAACCTACACTTCTGTAGTTCTAAACAGCTCACTTGATGTCTAGTTTGGTTCTCTGTTCCAAGACTGCTAGAGTTTTAGGATTTCTTAATTGCCCCCATGAGTGTGTCTATGATCTGGAGTCTTCTAGTGCCAGGGAGGCTGTAAAATGGTGAAGTGGCACTTATCTGGTTGCTCTGTGTCATTGATGTACACTAATGGCCATTGAGGTGTCGGCACTGCTCTCTTGACCTGGGAAATTGGTCTGTGTGCCTGTTGATGAGGCATGTCTTTCAAACCCAGTGGATTTCTGTTTCTTCCATACTATTCTGTGACTGATGGAGATACTTTTACTAACCGATCTGTTCCATGTTGAGGTATAAGAAACTCTGCGTGGACATAGAGGGCCATATTTCTTAGACATGTCAGCTCGCTATTCTGTGAGGAATATCTGCTTCCTTTTGGTTTCCATGCAGGAAATGGTGCAGATATCCCATGTACCTGCCTAGTGGTTTTGAGCTTTTCCCATGAGTTTGCCACCAAAATCTTCTACTCTATGCCATGAATCATTTTTGGTTCCTAGAAAGCTAAATCTTTAAGACTTATAAGCAACAAAGAGCTTCCTTTTCCTCATATTCTCCTCTTCTATTCCCTGAGGAGGTGATTTAGTTGTCTCTTAAGGCAGCTTAAGATGGGAAGAAGGATGAGGGACGGAATACCTGAGGTAAAAAAATGAGTTAGTACTTCAAAGATACTTCCTACCATACTTGGAATACCCCTTAGGAAATGCTGTTGTAGAGAACTGAGGATTAAAAGCCAGTGAAGAGAGGGTATGTGTAGTAGTGGTGCTGCCATGAGTTTTATGATGTGTGGTCTCAAGAAATAATGCTTCCTCATCTTGTAAACCACCATCTTTGGCATGGTCCTTTGCACAGTCCTCTCAAACATTAACTCTTGAAAAGTCTCTTTTGGTTCTGGGAACTCTTCCTCCACCCTATGAAAGGAGGAGAAGTTACCTTATGGAAGACATGAGGACCAATTGAGAGCCAGCTCCAATAGACAGACACCTAGGTTAGCTCCAGATGAGCTGCAGGCTAACTAGAGTATTAGGTCACTGCACAAGTGACCTCAATTGAGCCTTCAGTGAAGTGTTATGTGAATCATAACCAAGTTAAATAGTTGTCTAACCTACTGAGTTATGGAATGATTTTTATTATCCATATAAAAACATACAACACAATACAGTACAGTACAATACAATACATTAAAATACAATACAAAAAATATGTAATAGGATATGGTAGGCATTGAAGAAAAAGGAGATATTTTGTGGGAAGATTTCCTCAATATGAATATATGGGACCAAGGAAAAAACGTTAAATGGAAATAGCTGGGTGTTGGATGGGGTTCATTTATCATTCATTGGAAAAATAAAGAAAGAGGAAACGTCAAGCGTCATTATGGAGATTCCAGTCTTCAGTGACTTAGTAAACTGTAGACATGTAGATGGATGGACCCATGCCAGATGGGTACTTTGTAGCATTCTACAGTTTTGCCTTTTTGGAAATCACTATCACTCTCAGTGGCTTGGATTCAGCAGTTTGTTTTTATGTCACTGATGAAAAACAAACACTTGTCTTATACCAACATATTCTCAGACATGACACAAGACTAATCTTAATACCTAATGACGTGGGTTACCCTAAAGATTTCCTCAACACAATGAGGTATGTGTCATAAAATGCAGATGTCAAAACTATGGAGGGATTTATGATATGTGTCTCCAGGTTCTGAATCTAAACTCTGTTTTACAAAATGGGGTGTTGCCAGAGAGCTGTGGTCAGCTAGGCTCCAATAATACTCACTCTAGTCTCAGGGGAACTTCTCCTAGTTCTATTAATTACTTTATTAGAAACGTATTTTACATCCATTATCTTATTTAATCTTTACAGCATATCTGAGATTTAGACATTATTTTTATCCACATGTTAGGGATGAATAAACTGATACTGAGCTTGAGTAATAGGTCAAATGTCATATAGCTGATTAATGGGAGCACTGGAGTTTGTACTCTGGAGAGGTGGTTTGAAGTCAAGTCAGGTCCTTTTTACTCAATGATGTTGGTTCTTTTCAACTCATTTTAAAGAGCACTGGAATCCTATGGTACCTCAAGACCACTGAGCAAAACGAGGAGGGAGGAGGAATAAAGCCTTGCGCTCTGGTTTCAAACAAAACACATTTATATATTACAAATAGAAATACAAAATTATGCATTATATGCTTAACTACATATATAATATATATGTGAGATCCATTTAAAACTGTGTTTAAAAAAATTCCCAAACACTCTAACATACCATGCTATCTCCTAATACAGCTAGAAACTTTTTGAAGTTTCTATGCTTTCTTTGTTCTCCAACAGTATGAAACCTCCCTTGAACTGTGAGCCAGCCTTCGGAAGAAGGAGCAGCTGGGAATTATTGCCCTGGGGATGCTCTGGGCTCCAAAACGGGGCTAAGTATCTACCATGACCCCCAGCAACCTTACTGTCTACATCTGGCCAAAGCCAATTAAATTATTCACAGTACCTGCAGCCTTCTCATTGTTATCACAACTCATTGAATTCTCTCCCAAGAGAGAAGTGATGTCTTCTCCAAATATCTAGAGGCAATTTTCAATCAAAAAGTGTACAAGACAAGCCTGTAATGCAAAAAGTCCACAAAGGGGTGCTCTTTTTTATATGGCATAGCTATAAGTCACATTTTGTTTATAAATCTTGGATCTAACCAATAATGTGAAAGACTTCTAAGAAGAATGCAGAGTTGATAAAAAATACATAGAAACCTGAGTTCCCTAAGAAAAATAAAATAGAGTGATACTTTACAGTGTACTTTTGGTACAGATTTTAAAATACTACTAGTCAGTGGGCTAAAGTTCTAATTTGTGGCCTAGTTTAATAGCTAACTTTGTGATATCAATGGTTACATTTTTGAAACTAGGATGGTTTTCAAAGTAACCTACTTTATTAAACTTTACTTATTTTTCAAATTTTCGTTTCCAGTTTATATTGGATTGTAACTTATGTATAATGTCTTATTTAAATGTGTAAACCATAGACAAAAACTTATGAAATCCATTTCTTAAATGAGGAAGTATCTTAGTTGGAAGGTGGAGATTATCATAGGTTTTTTTGTTTGTTTGTTTCTTGAGGAAAATCTCACATGGCTGGAGAGAAAACATGTCTGTCTATCTAACAGCAGTCCCTTCTCATGTCTTGCTTTGCCTAATGCTGGCTCTAGACATGAGCTTGGGATAAAGCTGTCATCTTATTAGGCAGGTGTGACTACATTAGGAATTCCTGGAATACTCTAGTAGTTTCTGTCTGATGTAGCAGAGGCAAAAGAGTAGCCAAGTATTTTTCTAAATGAGCCACAACTTGCAGAGCAAGGCCAATGTGTTTGGAGCCATGGGTGCTCATAGTGCCCGAGCCAACTAGAATCTGCCAGTAATGACCAGAGGAGCTGGGTGTTGTTACCACTGTGTCATGAGGAGCCATGGCTTTGCCCAAGGTTACAAGTTCCCCGCTCAAGGATCAGGCTGAGAGTTTAACCTTGGCTTGTCAAACTCCAGAGCCCAGGTTCTTTCCTACCATATCACACCACTCTTCTCTCTCTTTTGTTTAGTCAGTCTAGTATTGAATATCTTGGATGGGAAGGAAGCGACTCAACAGCTCTGCATTTACCACTTTAACAACACCCCTTCCCAATTTCCACCAGAGTAGGATAACGAACTCTGCCATTCCAAGGAGGCCTATGAAGATGTGCTCTTTTCAGTACTGATCCATCCAATTTACTACCACACATTTCAGATTCAAAGCATGGATTCTAAACCCCAGAGGACACAAATGAGAGCTCTCTCTACCTTTTTTATGAAGTTGTCTTACAATTCCAAGCTCCAGGAATTAGGCAGACAAAGAATGCTTGGGGCTATATGCAGTGATAAAATAAAAGCTGTCATCTGATTGGATGAGGTTCATTGCTTAATGTTGTATAACACCCCAAAAAGGTATCACAAGAGAACAACATTCGCTTTTGGTAGCTGGGCTAGAAGCCTAAAGTCAGAAAGATGCACTTCTGAATAAGGCAAGTCATTGCACTTAGGAAGCTGGAAGCATAGAGACAGAGAACAGAGAACATCTCTCTAGATCTAGTACACAACCCGCTGTAGCAGAGTTCCAGGCATGAATGTATACGAAAATGTTTCACTGAATTCGATTTCTGGGCTAACCCTCTCTGGTTAAATGTTTGACAAACATAAGGTTATACCATGGGCTGTTGATGCTCTAGGATCTCTCTTAGGCCACTGAGTTTTGTCTACCAGTTTCATATATTCAGAAGGTGTACAATGGCTAAGGATTCCACATTAATAAGGTCAGGTGAAGAGCAATAATAGCCATGAGGCTTGCCTGTATTCTGAAACTGGCCTCCACAGGTGTGAAGAATTAAAACTCTTTGGCATTGATCGGTATTTTAGTGGACAAAGTGGCAAAAAGTAAGACAATATTTTCCTAATAGCATATTGGCTGTATTTCTGAGACATGACCAGATTAGAGCAATTATTGCATCATTGCCTTTGGGCTGCATTTATTTTCTCCTCCTCAGTCAATTCATCAATAACGCCAAGCCATTTATCATAAAGGTAGAATGAAAATATACATCCTTGGATATTTCGAAGAAAATCCTTATGTAGATAAAAAAAAAGATATATACAAACAAACATAGATATAAAATAGAAAATATATATTGGAAGTTTTACAGAGAAAACACTGAGTTGAAACTTCACTTCAGTCCCTACTTCCTTCATAGATACTCAAACTGTGACCCACACAGAGCTCAGCTCTAACTATCCATTTACTTGCACATGCAAAAGCAGGAGAGTAGATTTTCTCCAACAAAAATGAAAGCATCAAAGCAGAGCCTAGGCTTCAGTGGAAAGGAAGACAAAGCTCCCTTCCATCATATGGCACTTACTCTTTTGTGTACTTTTTTGCAAACTATTACAAAAGCTACTCTCATAACTGCTTCATTCTTCCTTTCTTTAACTGTATAAAAGTAGACGGTCTAATGGCAAACTCATGATGGTCCTGAGGATATATTCATTTCTAGTGTAGGCCAATTCTCCAGATAGTTTGACATGATACTATTCAGGCCAAGGTTGCAGAGTCTGATTCCCCACAAAGATTAGTCAACTTTAGGAAGGGAAAACTTTTGAAATGTGTAAGAACTCTATGCACATGTGGTCACCATCTTCCTAGTCTGTGCTTATAACATGGAAATAGAAAAGACCCTACTAAGTCTTGCTAGAAGCATCAATTCCATGTGTGCACCTTAAAGAGGGCTACACTTATCATGTTACCCGAGTACCTAATGTATCATCATTCTTTCCCCTGTCTCTTGATCCCTATATATATATATATATTTAGTGGTGTGTTTTACTGTAGCCCAGTGTAGTAGTGGTCAGGGAGTATTGCTATTTATTGTATAGTTGAACAGTAATGGCGGAGAAGGAAAGACCAAATGTGACAAGGAAGGACCAAATATGATCTTGATTCTAAGAGTGTCATCATTACTGCATTACCATAGTTTTGTTTAGAGCTGTTAGCATGTACCAAGGTAGATGGATTAAATTCTTTGTTTTAGTTCTCACTTCTTTCTCCATTACCATTTTAGCAATACAATGGGATATCTGTGATTTAGGTATATAATTTCGAAATTAATCTATTTCTTGAGTCGATCCATTGAATTTTCAGAATTCCAAACTACTTTTGTCCGTTGCACCTACTTCAAAAGTTAGATTTATCAAAAGAGGCATGCAGCAAGAGCTGGTTGCCATGTTGTTATCACTTTGGATGGTGGGCTGGACATCACAAATATTAACTAAAGGATGCTTAGGATGTGGTGAAAGCAGACACAAATGGCAAAATCTTTCCTCCATGACTTATAAAGTAAAAGGCACTAAGAAACAGGAGACAATGATGGTTAAGAATGATTTGGTCACCTCACTGAGCCTTTTTGGATTCCTGATAAAGTAAACATTTGCTTACTATTGTGAACTTCTATGTCTATTTTCAAATGTTTCATATGATTTTTCTTTTGGAAACTGCCTTCATTAGGAGGGTGGTGAGGAAGTCATCAAAAGCAGGATGTTTGCTTTGGTGAACATTATGTATGTGCCAGTGGATATTTTGAAATTTCTTATTATTACTAGTAGTCATATTAGTATTAGTATTCTGCATGGAGCCTTCAGGTGGGGGTGTGTGGTAAAAACAAAGTATTTCTAATGTATGGGGCTTTTAACTCCTACAGTATCTTCCTTAAAATTTGATTTCATGAAGTTTTTTCCAGTGTGTCAAATTCTTAATCAGTTATGCCTATGATGGTTCTTGGAAAATCATGATTGAAAGACACCAATCACCACTTGAGCTACTCATGTGTGGATAAAGCTAGAACTTTCCCCACCTTTAAAACAGATGCTACCACAAGAACAGATTCGCTGTCCAAGTTCACTCTGTCCCCAGAATTTAGTTTCTCCTTTAGGATTCTGCATGATTTTCTACTTCCTGATTTTCTGAAGATGCCTTTCGTGAGTGGTCCTTTCTGATTGATAAATGAAAGCATATCCTGTAGGAAAAGAAGAATAGTATATGGCATTTCATATCCCAATCCCAGAGCAAAAGCTTGCTTCCTTTTTGAAAGACCTAGGGAATGTGACAATATGTGGTTTTACAGCTGGGGGGACTAAAGTCCATTTAGATTCTTTAGTCAATGTCTCTCTATAGTTTCTACCCAAAAATCCACCTTACAGTCATACACTGAAACATTGTAATCACTTATTTTAATTTGATTTTTTTCATTGTATTTACCCTTTTAAATCAAACTCCATGTTTCAAGGCCTTTGTGGAATCCTTGCCTGTCTCCTACTTTACCAGTCTTTTCTCCTTATCCCTTCCATAGATGCTCTTCCCCCAAGTATGGAAATCTTTTTGCCATACTCATTTCCCATTTGTTGATTCGTCTTTAAGTGATTGCATGCTGCATTCCTACTACCTCTATTTCCTTTCCTCTATTAAAATCAAGCTCAAATGCTCTCTTCTTATTCTCCAATTACATTTCCTTCTTGAGTCTTTCACTGTCCTTTGCTCTATCGTCATGTCCTCTCCCTGCAGTGTAGAAAGATAATAAGGGCTGGAGTCAGAAAGACCAAGGGATCGGAAATCTATTATCCTTCTATTCTATTGTGTGACCTGGGGCACATGCGAACTGTACTGAAACATTTCTAATTCATTTGTAAAGTGTGGAGGATGATAGTTCTAGCTACCCCCAAAATTGCTGTGATACAAGGACCGGGGTAGTAGCTAGCATGTAACTAACGTGGTATATGTCTTCACACCTAGCATAACATTCCCAAATCTAGTGTAGTGCTTTCAGAGGTACTGGGTACTTTGTAAATTTCCACAGTAACAATTCAGTAGACCGATTTGAGATAACACAGGTCAAACTCTGTGGCTGTCATTTAACATATACTGTTAGGATTAATGGATTCATATTTGCCGTAGGATGAGTCTTTATGCTTAGGTAAGATGTTTTCTGTTGTTAGATTAAGTAGACTCAGTTGAAGGAGACTGGAGTCTACTGTGAGTTCAGAAAACAATGGGAAAATGTGAAGATGATTCATGCACACAGAGTCCATTTTGACTGATCTGAACAGGCCTACATGGGTCTCTATGGAAACAAGTGGAATGGACAAAAAGTTGTCCTGATGTATTGGCCTCATGACTCTGCAGTGGCTAAATCAAATGATACTACCAAGGCTTCTCAGCCACAGCCAGGGGCTGTCTAATAATTTCCATATTTGGGGGTAGGTTTGTATGAAAACACTTGGCCTCTCCGAGTTTCTTCTCCTCAGGGAGGCAATAAAAGACCAAACTGAGACCTACCAGAATTGGGAAGGGCAAGTTGTCATTATCATAGACATCCATGAGGGAAACTCCAAAGAGCTGTCCTGGTTTTGCCGACGGTGCAGTAGTGCACTGGTTGTTTTGGCAAGTGCCAGCGCACCGCCAAAAGGCCAAGTTTCTGAAAGTACTGCTTTTCATGGTCTTGTGGCCTGTATCTAAGGAAGAAGGTTGATTAGTGTATTTTAATTCACTTAGCCTTATTTTCACCATGGCCAATATACAGCATGTTCATGTAGTGTAAATGTTCCCAGGATGATTAATTAATGGGGTCACTTCAAAAGGGTCAAGTAATGTCAAATATATATGGAAAAAAAATTGGGGCATTTGACTTTCAAAGGGAAAGTATGAATTTTCCAAACCTATTTGACAGGGGAAGCCTTTCTGGGAATGGGAAAACAATGCATGGATCATATATTCTATCTACACTGATAGCAATCTCCGTCTATACACTGGCATATGTAAGAAATGTACAGTTCTGTAGTTCTAAATAGCTCACTTGATGTCTAGTTTGATTCTCTGTTCCAAGACTGCTAGAGATTTAGGATTTCTTAATTGCCCCCATGAGTGTGTCTATGTTCTGGAGTCTTTTGGTGCTGCAGAGGCTGTAAAATGGTGAAGTGGCACTTATCTGATTGTTCTGTGTCATTGATGTATACTAATAGCCGCTGAGGTGTCCAGACTGCTATCTGACCGTGGGAAATTGGTCTGTACACCTGTTGCTGAGGCATGTCTCTCAATCGCAGTGGCTTTCTATTTCTTCCATACTATTCTGGGACTGATTGAAATACATTTACTAACTGATCTGTTCCATGTTGAGGTATAAGCAACTCTGCATGGACATAGAGGGCCCCTTCTTTCTTAGACATGTCAGCTCATTATTCTGTGAGAAATTTCTGCTTCCTTTTGGTTTCCATGCAGGAAATGGTGCAGATATCCCATGTACCTCCCCAGTGGTTTGGGGCTTTTCCCATGGGATTGCCACCGAAATCTTCGACTCTATGCCATGAATCTTTTTTGTTTCCTAGAAAGCTAAATCTTGAAGACTCATAAGCAACAAGATTTATTTTTTTTTATTTACTTATTTATTCATGAAAAAACACAGAGAGAGGCAGAGACATAGGCAGAGGAAGAAGCAGGCTCTGGGCAAAGAGCCTGATGTGGGACTCGATCCGGGAACTCGGGGATCACACCTTGAGCCAAAGGCAGACGTTCAACAGCTGAGCCACCCAGGTGTCCCTTAAATAGATTTTAAAACTTTTCCAAATTCACATGGTAAATAATCTAGAATAGGATTGAAATTCAGGGCTGTACGATTAAAAAAATCAATGTTCATAACTAAGATTCTATGTTCTTATTTTAGCCCCAGTGCCTTCTTTTTGACAACTCTGGTCCATAAATTATGCTAACAGTTAATGCACTTAATTACACCTATAGGTTATTTTTCACTGAAACACATGGATACCATACATTTCTTCTGCTTGAAAAAACTAGAATTTACCCATTTGCCTTCCAGATAAAACCTTGTATTTGTTAGTGTGGTATTCAGAAAGTAAAAGTAAATTAGGGAGATCAGAGTGAAGAAACAGGGGACTCAAGATGAGTTAAAGTTCAGAGTGATTAATGTACTTAATTGTATTTACTTATTTATGTTTTTTAAATTATCAAAGAAAATACCGGATTTCTGATAATATGGATTTCTGATATTTTTCTTAATTTACATTTAAAACTACCATCATGGGGTGCCTGGGTGATTCAGTCAGTTAAGTGGCCAACTCTCAATTGCGACTTGGGTCATGATCTCAGGATCCTGGGATTGAACCTCACATTGGGCTAGGCAGTCAGCATTGAACCTGTTTCAAGATTTTCTCTCTCCCTCTCCTTCCTTCCCTCCCTCCACTCTCTCTCTCTCTCTAAAATAAATAAATAATAAATAAATAAATAAATAAATAATAAAATATTTTTAAATAGAAAAAATAAAACTATGATCATAATCACCAATGAACTAATTGAAAAATAACCTGTTGGGTGATATGGATATTTAAAAATCGGTGAAATATATTTTGTCAGATAGCAATTTCCAGCCTGACTTGGGAGAGAAGATAGCTGCATTTAAATACACAAACCACACATGCACAGATACATGCATGCACATGATTTACTGAATACCAAATAGTCATTAATGATAACAAGTGTTTTTTTAGGGTTTGGAAGAGGCATAGTCAGCAAAATGTTCCTGATGGAGATGGGCTGTGTGCTGAACTTTGAAAGATATGATACATTTCTGTTTCAGTAAAAGGGAGGAGAGAACAGAAGAGAGCCATGTGTAAATAAACAGAGGTGGAAAATTGCAATGTGTAACATATGTTTGATTAGATCAGAAAATATGTACAGGAGTAGTGGGGGAGTTGAGGTCATGTTATGTATCTGTGGTCTTTAAATGCTTCACTAGTAATTTAGATGTTATCTTATAAATAGTGGGGAATCATCGTAGGTGAGTACATGAGCTCCTCAATAGTAGGTTCTCTTAAAAAATTAACTCTTGGGTGCTTCTAGATGTACATAAGGAACACTTTATTATAATGATCTTTTAAGGGCCCATCCACTGCTAACTCTAGCAAAAGTGTTATACATTTAAATGTTACTGGTACCTGATTCATACAGACTTAATATTATAACCTGGCTTTTATACTTTTTAAGATACAAGATCAATGATGTCAGTGTCCATTACATATTCTGCACTTAAATCCTTGTGAAAACTTTCCAGCATAATCAGTTGATGAGGTGGATAAAATGAAATAGAGAACATGGAAAGCAACATTATCATAACTGTGTAGTCTTCCTTTAATCTTTCCTTCCAAGTACTGATTGATTTACTCTTTAATACCATAATTCAGTATATATCATCAATGTATATCATTAATTTATTATATATCCCCATCATTTCAACTAGGTGCTGAGGATTCACAGATGAATTAGGCTTGACCTCAAAGACACATGTACTTGGATAGAGCATAAGATACATATATGTTAGATGTATTGGGTTCATGGAAGGAAGAATGAGTGAATGGCTGTTCTACTATGTTGTGGTACATGACTTCACTATGGGCAGAATGTTGACTGAGTCACTCCTGTTACTTCTCCTTTCACCCAGACAAACCAGACAAAGTACCACTACCCCCAGCCCATTTTTTGAGGTGGCACTTTGAAACTGGCCTCTAAACTTTCCTAATTGCAATATATAAAGAGTAGTTCATTCTGTCATCTCAGCATGGCAAAATCCTTTTAAAAAAAAGATTTTATATATTTATTCATAAGACACACATAGAGAGAGAGGCAGAGACAGAGGCCGAGGGAGAAGCAGGCTCCTCACAGGGAGCCCAATGCAGGACTTGATCCCAGGGCCCTGGGATCATGCCCTGAGCCAAAGGCAGATGCTCAAACACCGAGCCACCCAGGCATCCATCAGCATGGCAACATCTTAGCCATTTTTCAATATGTTATACATTTGTGCACACTACTGTGGATCTTTCCCACAAAATCTTTTTACCTCAAAGTAGTGTCCCCTAAAAGTAAGAGGTGATCACAGCTGCAGAAAAATTTAGAGGACTCTAAAGAATAGAGAAGTCAAAAAAGGACTGTCCCTGTTCCCACTGGGACTCCTAGGAGGCAGTTGTGTGTGTCTAAGCAGAGAGGGTTGGGATGATCCCAGAGTCTTCTGTGCCATGGAAGCCTTGTGGAAGAGGTCCAGGAGTAGGGATGAAGAGGACAATAAATGGAGGACTGCTGAGGGAGACCATGGGGGAATTTCTGATGTGTTAGCAGATGCTAATGAGTTATGATGCCATTGACCAAAAACTATGAAACCAAGCCTGTACCAACTTTTTTAGTGTATGCCTGATATTTGGATTGAAAGTATTGTGACTGCTACCTAAGTCATGGGATCAAATATCTTTTCCCTCAGCCTTCTCTATTAAGAAATTATCTCTGTCCTCTATATGTCTACTCCATGTTTAAATCATTCCCGTGACACTTTTATGGGGGAGATTATAGTAGAGTAACTAATGCTACATGTCCTGTTTTCTTTATGAGATTGTAATTTGGGCAGCCCGGGTGGCTTAGCAGTTTAGCGCCGCCTTCGGCCCAGGGCCTGATCCTGGAGACCCAGGATCGAGTCCCATGTCGGGCTCCCTGCGTGGAGCCTGCTTCTCCCTCTGCCTGTATCTCTGCCTCTCTCTCTGTGTGTGTCTCTCATTAATAAATAAATAAATAAAATCTTTAAAAAAAGGAGATTGTAATTTTGTTGGATTAAGTCATATTTATCTTGTTATATCCCATCCCTTGTAGGGTCAAACACAGGGTCTTATACTTCTCACATAGTAGGTACTTCGTATATAATATGTAATATGTTACAAAATGAACTGAATTGTAAAGAAAATACCATTGAGTTTGTATTCCAGAAAAGACCCTTTCCTATACTGCATTGTAGGACAACGTAGCATCACACAGTTCTTTATCACATACATTAATGAGTTCTTACATAAATAAGCGAAGGGACAAAAATATTAGCAAAATGCTGTCAGTTACATAATAAGAGTTTTGCAGAGAATGTACTCTGAGTTCTGTAAAGCAGATAATTCAGTCCTGTGGCTCCAAATAGGCATTTATCATGTCTCCAGAATGCCCCTTTCTTTTTTTTTTTAAATTTATTTATGATAGTCACAGAGAGAGAGAGAGAGAGAGAGGCAGAGACATAGGCAGAGGGAGAAGTAGGCCCCAAGTACCGGGAGCCCGACATGGGATTCGATCCCGGGTCTCCAGGACCGCACCCTGAGCCAAAGGCAGGTGCCAAACTGCTACACCACCCAGGGATCCCCCTGCCCCTTTCTTTATTCCATCATTATAGAAGCTCTAATCATAGGGCACAATTTTAGAGAATATGTAAGTTAATGTGAAAAACCCCAGCTGTGATTCCTAAATAAACATCAAGAAAATGAACAGAAAAAACCTTAGTGTGAAACATTTACCTTGAAGAATTTTCTTCTTTCTCTGATACTGGCTTGATTACAGGGGGCTGTTGGAGTAATCGTTATATTTCCTTTGTGATTTTTTATTTTATGCCATTCTTGTAAAAACTGAATTTGTCTGATTTATTAATTTCTGTTTTGAGACATGAAAAATCACTCATCTCTATTTAAATGTTCTTTGTATTGATTACCAACATCTCCATGAGTCTGTATGAGACTGTCCCGGAAGACGACTTACCTCATTTTGAGAAGATGAGATATTGACTATTTCATGCATATAGCAAAATGTTAGAATAGTGTCTTGTAATTAAAATTAACTGTATCTATAAGGATATGATTATGAAATAAATATTGGAAAATCTGGTTGAGAAAATAGAAACTACTCACCCCATTAAAAATAATTTTTAAGGGTGCCTGGCTGGTTCAGTCAGTGGAGCATGTGACTTTTGATCTTGGGGTTGTTTATAAGTTTGAGTCTCACGTTGGGTCTAGAGATTACCTAAAAAAATTTTTTATATGTCTCAAATTCTGAAACACTCATGATGAACATGACACCCAAAGTGCATTTTTACAATAAATGTGTTACTTTGAGAAGAAATATCTTTGTGTCTAACTAAAGAATATGACAAACCTGAACTTTTATATTCTAGAACTAAAAGTCTTACTGTTTGACATTTTTATGTTCATTTATACATTTTATAGAAATATAGACATTTCTAGAAATATAAATATTTTCACATTTCCCCCTATACATATGCTTACATATTTATATTTCATTTCTAAGGTATTTATATTTTTTGACCTACTTCATACTTTAGAGATAGTGATGGTTAACTCATTAAACACCCAAACCAAGCAAATAAAACAACAGCACTCTATAGTGGTGCGGGCCATTTATGTGTGTATCTCTTAACATGGATCCCACAGCATCATGGTAAACAAGACAAATACTTTGGATAGAACAAATGCCTTTGCGATGTTCTTACAAATTTATATTCCCATTAATGGTGATATACCAAGAATAGAGTATATTTTTAATTTCTTTTAGGACCACAGCTATGTTTTCCTTCTCACAGCAAATGGTAAGATATCATCACTATTGGGAATTGAAGTCCATAAAAGAGAAAAAAATAGTTCTTCAATGACCAAATGTGATTTTCAGAAGTCATGTTTAGTGAGTAACATGATTAATCTTGCATTTAAAAAGAGTCAGAAAAGATAAAAGGAAGAACATCTTCCTTCTTTTGAACTACATTTCACTCCACAAATACTAATAAACAAAGAGTAGAGAGTCATGTGAAAAACCTATAAAGGATAATTCAATACAGGAACTTGCATAGAATTATTTTCCATTAACTAATCAGAACTTGCATTAATGTAAATGAAATCTATTTTAGCTTCCAGGAATACCATTGATTCTTTAAGGGACCTAAAAGAATAAAGAATGAATGTATAAGAATAGTAATACGATGGTAATGTGTAATAATTATACATCTACCTAATTGCAAGATATAGTGCAAAGTGTAATCAGTACTGTTGTTGTGCCCAAGATTGCGAATCCAAGAAACCACCGAGGAGCTGACAACGATGCAAGCGCACGAGGGTTTATTAGCAAGCTTGAGCTTGGGTCCAGGTATACCCGACACAGCGGAACAGGGACTTGGACCCCAAAGTGGGTTACAGCTGGGTTTTTATGGGCTGGTCTAGGGGATTTTCAGAAGGGATGGAGGAATCTCAAGTTCTGTTTATATTCTGATAGGGGGCTTTCAAGGGCATTGAGCTCTGTTCTTATTCTAATAGGGGCTTCCTGCCCTTGGCTTGGGGTCTGTTCTTATTCTAATATGGGATTTTCTACCATGAGCATGGGCTCTGTTGTCTTTCTGATATGGGATTACCTGCCGAGGACACTGAGGACATTCTGCAGTTTTTCCCATAAAGTTCAGCTCTTATTCACAGGGGCCTAAAATGGCTGTACTTGTGCTAACGCTAAACTTGAGGTGGAATGGCTTTGATTTTTCTTGGCCTCCACACTGTGAAGAGCAATTTAGTAATCATTAATAATTCTCAGATGTTTCCCTCATAGTCCAGTGGTACAAAGCAATTGTTGTACATTTTCTGCTGATATCAGCCATCACTTTAAAATTGGTTTTGTTTATCTTTACTGAGTACAATAATTGGCTGTTTTTTATTTCAAATAACTTTTAAATATGAAAATATTTTGATATTATATTACATATGTTGCACTTAAATTACATGCTGTAGCCTTCCACAACTCACCCTGATACTTTTGGTTTTCTTACATGCGAACTGAAATGTCCTTTGAAAAAAATCCTTCATTAGCTGATAAGTCTCCTTTTGTTGACGTATCCTAGAGATATGGTAATTCCAGAAAGAGGATATGGAGACAAGAATTTTAATCACTAAATCACAAAATCTTTTATAAAATTGAATAACCTCCAGATGCTATTCTTTATAGCCTTGTAAACTAATGGAAACATATTTCAAACTGTACATTTTTCTTCCCTTTAATGAGGTCACTTGTACCTTTTAGTGGTCTACAAATAGCAAGCTAAATAAAAGAATGTCTTCTTTCTTTATACTCTGATAGCACTAAAAATGAACAACAGCCTCTCTGCTAAGCTTGTCTATTGTTATCTCCAGCCTCGTAGGCATATTTCATTTAAATTAATCCTTGTCTTTCATGAACATACACATTTGGTCTTGGCATGTAGCTGGGCCAGTGGCCATTTTTAACGATGTAGCATAATAGACCCATGGGAGGAGAAAATAGTGTTCTATTTGTTAGTACTTCTCAAAGTACTTTGGTTTGCATACAAAATTACCTGGGGATCTTGGTAAAATATAGTTTCTGACTCAGGAGGGCTGGGGTAAAGCCTGATGATTCACATTTCTAATAAATCTCAGGTGACCCAGTGCTGCTGGTCTGCTGACCCTCACTTTGTTTGCTAGGTATGATCAAAGTGATGTATTTTCATCTTTTCTCTTGAATTGAGTGCAAGCTTGGGGGAAGGGACCTAACCTATCTTTATCTATTCTTTAGCAGGGCCAAGCACAGCACTCGGCATCTGGTGGGCGCTCAATAAACATATGTTGCATACCAGACGATACACCAAGAGTAAAGACTCCCTGTTCTCTGGTGCCCTAAATTTTCTTTTCTCTCAGAATGTATAACAACAAGGGACCCTCTTCTCACCTAGTAACGTGATCTGGTTACAAGTCAGAGTAGTAAATTGAAATTATAAGGTTGCACTAGAAGTCACAGAACCAGGATGACAATTTTACTTTTTTTTTCACCTCTTCCCTGCTTTCCTTTGTCTAGCTAGAACATATTCTAGGAGTGGTGCCCTCTTCAACTCCTCATGGTCCAAAGTGCTGAAGTATTAAGCCTCTTAGAGGGAAAGTAAGGGAGGAGCACAGGAGGCTGAGGGTAACACCTTGAAAGTTCTCTTTAATTTGAGAATATCAACAGAGGGTCACCCAGACTTACACATGCATTGCTTTGACCTTCTTCTAAGATGTAAAATTGTTTGTTCTTGAGGTTATTTATCCACAGTTGTTTTTTTAGTTAGAATTGCTCCTAAGTATTTTTGGAAACTGAAGAGGTCACAGGTGTGTGGCTGTTGCATTTTGCCCCTAGATCATTAGGCATCCACCTTCAAGAGTGTACAGTGAAGCCATCCTGTGGGATGCTTGGGCAGCTTGCCTTCTTCGTGTGATGGACGTGTAGACAGTCTTATACCCACTCGGTGCTTAGAAAATCAGTGTTAACAAAAAGACATTAAAGGCATTAAATTGGCAAAGAAGAAGTCAAACTCTCCCTCTTCTTCAATGACATGATACTCTACATAGAAAACCCAAAAGACTCCACCCCAAGATTGTTAGAACTCATACAGCAATTTCGCAGCGTGGCAGGATAGAAAATCAATGCCCAGAAGTCAGTGGCATTTCTATATACTAACAATGAGACTGAAGAAAGAGAAATTAAGGAGTCAATCCCATTTACAATTGCACCCAAAAGCATAAGATACCTAGGAATAAACCTAACCAAAGGGATAAAGTATCTATACACTAAAAAGTATAGAACACTTCTGAAAGAAATTGAGGAAGACACAAAGAGATGGAAAAATATTCCATGCTCATGGATTGGCAGAATTAATATTGTGAAAATGTCAATGTTACCCAGGGCAATGTACACATTTAATGCAATCCCTATCAAAATACCATGGACTTTCTTCAGAGAGTTAGAACAAATTATTTTAAGATTTGTGTGGAATCAGAAAAGACCCCGAATAGCCAGAGAATTTTAAAAAAGAAAACCATATCTGGGGGCATCACAATGCCAGATTTCAGGTTGTACTACAAAGCTGTGGTCATCCAGACAGTGTGGTACTGGCACAAAAACATAGATCAATGGAACAGAATAGAGAATCCAGAAGTCGACCCTAAACTTTATGGTCAACTAATATTCGACAAAGGAGGAAAGACTATCCACTGGAAGAAAGACAGTCTCTTCAATAGATGGTGCTGGGAAAACTGGACATCCACATGCAGAGGAATGAAACTAGACCACTCTCTTTCACCATACACAAAGATAAACTCAAAATGGATGAAAGATCTAAATGTGAGACAAGATTCCATCAAAATCCTAGAGGAGAACACAGGCAACACCCTTTTTGAAGTCAACCACAGTAACTTCTTGCGAGATATATCCATGAAGGCAAAAGAAACAAAAGCAAAAATGAACTATTGGGACTTCATCGAAATAAGAAGCTTTTGCACAGCGAAGGATACAATCAACAAAACTCAAAGGCAACCTACAGAATGGGAGAAGATATTTGCAAATGACATATCAGATAAAGGGCTAGTTTCCAAGATCTATAAAGAACTTCTTAAACTGAACACCAAAGAAACCAACAATCCAATCATGAAATGGGCAAAGACATGAACAGAAATCTCACAGAGGAAGACATAGACATGGCCAACATGCACATAAGAAAATGCTCTGCATCACTTGCCACCAGGGAAATACAAATCAAAACCACAATGAGATCCCACCTCACACCAGTGAGAATGGGGAAACCACAAATGTTGGAGAGGATGCAGAGAAAAGGGAACCCTCTTACACTGTTGGTGGGAATGTGAACTGGTGCAGCCACTCTGGAAAACTGTGTGCAGGTTCCTCAAAGAGTTAAAAATAGACCTGCCCTACGACCCAGCAATTGCGCTGTTGGGGATTTACCCCAAAGATGCAGATGCAATGAAACGCCGGGACACCTGCACCCTGATGTTTCTAGCAGCAATGGCCACAATAGCCAAACTGTGGAAGGAGCCTCGATGTCCATCGAAAGATGAATGGATAAAGAAGATGTGGTTTATGTATACAATGGAATATTACTCAGCCATTAGAAATGACAAATACCGGAGATCCCTGGGTGGCGCAGCGGTTTGGCGCCTGCCTTTGGCCCAGGGCGCGATCCTGGAGACCCGGGATCGAATCCCACGTCAGGCTTCTGGTGCATGGAGCCTGCTTCTCCCTCTGCCTATGTCTCTGCCTCTCTCTCTCTCTCTCTGTGTGTGACTATCATAAATAAATAAAAATTAAAAAAAAATAAATGAGAAATACCCACCATTTGTTTCAACGTGGATGGAACTGGAGGATATTATGCTGAGTGAAGTAAGTCAGTTGGAGAAGGACAAACATTGTATGTTCTCATTCATTTGGGAATATAAATAATAGTGAAAGGGAATAGAAGGGAAGGGAGAAGAAATGTGTGGGAAATACCAGAAAGGGAGACAGAACATAAAGACTCCTAACTCTGGGAAACGAACTAGGTGTGGTGGAAGGGGAGGAGGGTGGGCGGTGGGGGTGAATGGGTGACAGGCACTGAGGGGGGCACTTGACAGGATGAGCACTGGGTGTTATTTTGTATATTGTAAATTGAACACCAATAAAAAATAAATTTATTAAATAAAAAAATTAAAAGAATAAATTCTAGAATCTCCAGAATTATACCAACAATTATTTACATATTCAGAAAAATGAAACCGAAAAAAATATTTCCTTAAGTGCTCAGTATCGATATAAAATTCCTCATAAAGAGAAACAATTTTTATTTGTAGTAAGCTGAGCATGTGGCTCTACCAGTATCATGCCCGAGTTCTCCCTCTAAGTTCCTGGTGGAAGGAGTGAAAGATGGTGATTTAAACACACCTGTGTATACACAGGTACAAAAGAATAAAGGGTGTAAGGAAAATATTTTACGGCTACTTGGCCTATTAGCTATCAAACTGATCAAAATCTGATAACACTGTCATAGGCAGCATTCTAAGAGGGCAGAAAAATCCATGACTTCTAAGGAGCACATTTTAGATACTCTCCTCTGTTTGAGTGTGGCCAGAGTCTGTGAATATGATAGGATTCACATCCCGGATTAAATTCATCAAAGGTAAAAAAAAAAAAAAATCATCAAAGGGGAAATTAACTGACTAGGTCTAATCCAATCAGATGAATCCTTAAAAGAGATCTCCATGAAGTCAAAGAGACTCGCAGTATGAGAAGGTCTATGGAAGAGCCATCTGGCTAAGGCACAAGACTCCCCTCTGGCCAACGAGCAAAACAATAACGCCAGTCCAAGAAACACAAGGTTATTAATTCTGCCAACAACCAAGGGGCTTGGAAGAGAACCCTGGATCTTCTGGGTTGATGGATGCAAGCGGATGAGATTCCACTTGCAGAGACACCTGTATTTCAACCGAGTGAGATTCTTAAGCTGAGCATCCAGCTGTGTCACACCAACCCCTGACCTACCCGACAATAATAAATGTGTGTTATCTTAAGCCATCAACTTGCGGTAACTTGTCATGCAATCATAGAACAGTAAGACACTAGGGCATTTCTCATTTAAGCAAGTAGGATAGCATGTCTGGTAGGTAGTTTTCGGGGCTTGAGTTTTACAAATAATATTTCTAGCTCCTTCAAGGACTACACTGTTTTTGCAATTGACATGGATTGTGCACTCTCTTCCAAGCTTCTCATCCTAAGGTAAAATCCGTGAATTCGTGGGTCAAAATTCCCTGACAACTTCTTCAGTGTGTCTGGGCCTGTTTGGTGGGGGAACTTATGCCCGAGCAACTTATTCCCGCGCACAGAGGCAGCCCCTGCGGCTCCGGCTGACAGCACAGGACAAGGGCTGCGGCTCACCCCTTTCACCCCAACCCGATTCCTTTGTTTTTGAAGAAGAATGTATTTATTTACGATAGACACACAGAGAAAGAGAGAGAGCGAGGCAGAGACACAGGCAGAGGCAGAGGCAGGCTCCACGCAGGGAGCCCCACGCGGACTCCACCCCTGGGCTCCAGGGTCAGGCCCAGGCTGAAGGCGCGTCAACCGCTGGGCCGCCCGGGCCGCCCCCAATTTCTTAAAAGCTGCGCGGGCAGACAGTCACCAGGCCCTCTCCAGCTGTGCTCGGTGCCACGCAGGCGGCTTCTTGACTGGCTCGAAGCATCTAAGCAAAAGTTTGCGGGGGGGGGGGGGTCCCTGGGGCCACGTTAAGATGCAACCGGCGCGCAGTTCACATCACTTTGAAAATAGCTTTGAAAAAAAAAATCGCTTTGAAACTGCCGAACTGGGATCCTGGGCCTCACTCCGCAGGCCTCGGAGCGGGCGTCAGAGCCAGGTTTTGCAGTCCTCTCGCCTCAGCTGCGGCCCCGCGACCACAATTCCAGGTGCCCGCCAGGACCCTTCGAGCCCCGACAGCCCGGAAGCGCCTGACCACGCCTACCCACTGCGCCTGCGCGAGGCGCCCCCTCCGGCGAGCGGGGAGACTGGCGCTGGGCGGGCCGAGAGGCTCGTCGCGCCTGCGCGAAGGCCCCGGGGAGCAGCGTCGTTACTTTCCAAACGACTGGCGGGAACCGTTGGAGGCCGTGCGGTCGCCGTCTGGTCTGCCGGGCAGCAGCGCGCTCCCTCGTCCCTAGGCCTGGCCGTGGCGCCGCAGCTCTCCCGCGAGCAGAGGCGGAAATCGTGGCCCAGTTCTTCTGTGAGTCCCCCTCCCGCAGGCCAGAGGGCGGGGACAGCTGAGGCCAGCGGCCCTGGAGGCCCGGCCGGCCCGGAGGCGGGGGCCGGGGGTGGGGGGCGGCTCTGCTCCAGCGCCCGCCTGGCTGGAGAATCTAATCTAGGCGCCTTGCTCCTGGGGGAGCGGGAAGCCCAGGTGCTGCCCGGCCTGCCTCGCGCCGCGCCCCTGCACCAGCAGCCTTGCGGGAAACTGCGGATCCCACAGGCCGCCCAGCCCGGCCGCCCGGCACCACCCCGAGCGGTGGAGCCCAGTGCACTTTGAACAGCCCATCCACCAAGCTTTGATTCCGGTACTGAGGGCGATGGGCTAGATTTAGGACCAGGCCATGCTTGTACCCTCTGATAGACTCTGGCAGGAGAAGAGGAGGGAAAAGTGAGGGAGAGGCTTGCTCTGGAGCATCCGACCGGTTAATCAATCAATTGCTAATCCAGACGCAAAAGCCTATTTCCACACCCTGTGATCACGTAACCTGAATTGGGGCTTGCATTACCCTGAGCTTGTAGTTCTACTTGGACGCTAGGTTAATGCAGTTTGGCATTTTTATTTCCGCATAAACGCAGGTATCGTGTTCTTTTGATTTAGAAGCAACATTTTTAAGGATTTTCAGTGGCACTTTTCCCCTACTCTGCTTTCAGCAAGACACGCACAAACGCACGTTTAGGCTTTTTCAGTTTGATGCCATGAATGAAACCGCAGCCACATCTAAATAGGCTTTATTTTCCAGAGTTACAAAGTGGAAATAACTTTAACATTCCTTTTGTTTTCAGCATTTGGCATCAACAGCATTTTATATCAGCGTGGCATATATCCATCTGAAACCTCTACCAGAGAGCAGAAATACGGACTCACCTTGCTTATAACAACAGATCCTGAGCTCATAAAATAATTCAATCATGTAGTGGACAAGTGAAAGGTATTTAATTGTTGAAAACCAATTTGAGTTTTGCAGGTCTTCTTGGACCCGTACTTTCTGGCATCTTGGTGTTCATTTTTCAGCTCTATACAAAGAGGTGTAGAACACTGCAATCTCAAATATAGTGATTCTCCATCGGAAGGAAGCAAATAATAAAGTGAAAGAAAGTCCACTCTTCCCTACCACATTTTGAGTGGGTTAAATATGTTGATGTTAGGAATCTGATCTGGCTTCACAAAACAATCTCTATCAACTCCTTTTGAAGTGATTTTTGCAGTTCGTGTAGCCAGGTGGAACAAGTTGGAATTTTACATAACTATGATGATGTTTATTATTGGAGAGAAATCCACTACATATTTTTAACATGATATATTTTCTATAGCTGCCTAGAGTTTAAAACCGTCATTATTTTAAGATAAAAGAAAATGAAATTGGATCCAGCCTGGGAACTAAACTTAAAAAAATACTACTAATAGAATACCCAATAAAGTTTTTTAATGTCTTACTGTCTTCATTTGTCTTTGTTAAAATCCTGCCTGTACGTTAGCCATTTCTATCTGAACACCCCTTGTTTTTTCTTAGCTCAAGAAATTACTGAATACTTGTTGAATGGATACTTGTTCTCCATCTATTCTGTCTCTTTTTTCCATGTTTTTCTCTACTTAGGATTCTCACTTCTAATTTTTCTGTGTTATAGGATGTTTCTCCCTGGCTCCTCATTTCACCTTCCAAAACTAGTTCCAAAAAAAAAAAAATTACAGTAATTTTTTTATACCTGAGTCATATATATATATATATATATATATATATATATATATTTTTTGTTTGTTTGTTTCAAGAGGCTTTATTTTTAAAATTCTATTAATTGTGTTTTTATCATCTTCAGGGCTAAATCACCCAGGGTGATACTCAGATTACTTAGCCTGAAACATAGAAGTAACTAAGAATCTATGTCACCTTAATTTGATGAAGAAGCAAGCCCTGCCTAAGTTACTGGTTTTTAGGTTGTCTCCTTTAAGGCTACACTTAGAACATTTCACCTCAGTTGTATGTAGACCTTCCTATTTAATTTGTCCCTTTTATTTTAGTTAGAATGGAGGAATTGCTTTTCTTAGAGGCAAATTGTTCAATCTCTTTGAATCCCCATCCCTCTAGCCTTCTTAAGGAATCTACCCTAGTTCTCTGGTATTTCTGGTTTCTTTGTTTTGAGATATTTTCATTGGTTTCATTTGTCTTCAGTTTTAAAAGAAAAAAATTTCCACCCACCCCAGATCTTTAAGTGACTACCTAATCTCTTCCTCTTCCGAGCAAAATTGAGACAAGGTTGGTTTTTGTCAAGGGGTCAGCAAGACTGATGGCCCATATCCAGCAAGTGGCCTATTTTTGTACTACCTGCAAACTGAGTGTTTTCAGATTTCTCAAGGCTAGTTTTTAAAAACTACGCAAGAGACCTAGGTGGCCCACAAGTCCTAAATATTACAAGATTGTTTTTGTGTCTTAAAAAACAAAACAAAAAAAAACCTGTGTATTCTTGAGTATATTATCCCAAGTTCCAAGATTAATTCAGGGCTCATTATGAGGCCCCCTTATTATAATCTCTAAGATGACTTCTGACACATTCATAACTTTACTAACAATCTTTGTGTAGTTGACTCATAAACATACATCCAACCCAAGTCTTCTCTTTGCTCATATAGTAAGTGGCTCCCTTGATATCCACATGTGGCTAACCTAGTGATACTTGAAAACTAAATTTAAGGGGGTCCTGGCTGGCTCAGTCAGTAGAGCATGCAACTCTTGATCTTGGGTTGTAAGTTCCAGCCCCACATTGGGTGTGGAGATTACTTAGAAATAAAACCTTAGGGCAGCCCGGGTGGCTCAGCAGTTTAGCACTGCCTTCAGCCCAGGGCATGATCCTGGAGACCTGGGATCGAGTCCCACATCAGGCTCCCTGCATGGAGCCTGCTTCTCCCTCTGCCTGTATCTCTTCCTCTCTATCTGTCATGAATAAATAAATAAAATCTTTAAAAAAGAAGAAAAATAAAACCTTAAAAAAATTGTAAGCATCATGTCTCATTTCCATTCTCTTTCAATGAATGGATCAACCTTCCAACCAGTGGTATAAACCAGAAAGTTGGCAACTATCTCTGAGTATTTCCTCTTCCTTAGTCTCATAAGTATCCAATAAATCTTAACAATTTTAATCACGAAATCTCTTGACTCTACCTATACTGATCCATCTCTACCAATTTATCCTTCTATAAGCCTTCAGTACCTCTTGCTTGAATTACTAATCAATTAGCATCCCTAGATCCTCTCTTTACTTCCACTCTACTTTCCACACATCACAGCCTAAAGGATAGTTCTGAAATATAAGTTTAATCACATCACACCCTACTTCAGACACAGTAATGACTTCCCTGATTCTTGAAGTATAAGTTCTTTAATTTACCCCATGTGACCTTGTGTGGTCTGACCCCTATGTATCTTGCACAAACCGACCTTGTTCATTCTCCCTTTCTTAACTGTATTTGTATTACCCTTTCAATCCTCTGGTCAGATACTTTTCGCTTTTCAGTATTTTAGACCTGTACCCTTTTCTGTAATCTTTTGCATATTTAATGGTATTTATTTGTAGAACTGAAGTCAAGTGAGAATTCCCTGAGTCAAATTTTCCTATATTCTCTCATTGGATCACATACTGCACCTTCTTAACATTTATTACAATTAAAAATTTGCATTTATTGCTGCAGTGATTAGATTAATGCTCATCTTCTGGAATTTACCTTGGATTAGAGTATACTGCATGTTCACTACTCTGTGCTTAGCATTCAGTACTAACTACATCTGGTACGGATACTGAGAATTGGACAACGGGAGCTAGGTTATTGTGAGGCAAGTTTTCTGTACAGGTTGGAGGAGTTCCAAAATACCAGTGGTAGGAATTTGCTAAGGGCAGAAAGTGAGACCTGGGAAGAGTTACTTTGTAATGCAGTGAACCAAAAAAGATGCCCTGTTCTGTATTGCAGATTGGTTATACAAGTGTTCAGTTCAGAAACTGGTGGTATTCATCTCAAATATTGAAAGCGGTGAAGTCCTTGAAAGGTGGAAGTTTGATATTGAGTGCGACAAGACTGCAAAAGATGACAGGTAAGTATGAATTAAACTGCTTCCACTTTCATAGATTTTTTTTCCAAAACTTGTTTTCTTGACTAAATGAGTTCTAACTATATTGAACTAGTTTCGTATAAGGTAGTTTGTTTCTAACTATGTTAGATCTCCCGTGGAGAAGAATAAGACTCACAAACTGTGCTCACAAAAGAGTCGTGCCTATTATGGACTTGTATAGTGTACTTTTAACATAACTGCCCTTAGTCTAAAATCCATAAATTTCACCCTTTAGTATTTATGGTGCTATATGTAAGCTACACATGATGTATTAGGTGGGCCATTTAATGGATTGTGTCAAGGTACTTTTAACCATGAAGTATTATCCTAGATTTTCTCCTAGCTTGATATGCAGCTCTACTGTATTTCATTTAACGCTATAAACTTCCTAAGACACTCTGAACTGAAGTTCTTAGATCCTCTGGATGGGAAATGCCCCCTCATTATATGCTAATTCTTAGCATTGTCCCAGGCATGCTTACCTGTAAACTCAGAACTCTCTCTCATAATGAAATATAGTTTGTTCCTGAAGCCTTTGGTCTGTTTTAGAAAATGTTTATTTTATTTTTTAATGAATTTATTTTTTATTGGTGTTCAATTTACCAACATACAGAATAACACCCAGTGCTCATGCCGTCAAGTGCCCCCCTCAGTGCCCACCACCCAGTCACCCCCACCCCCGCCCTCCTCCCCTGCCACCACCCCTACCTAGTTCGTTTCCCAGAGTTAGGAGTATGTATGTTCTGTCTCCCTTTCTGATATTTCCCACACATTTCTTCTCCCTTCCCTTATATTCCCTTTCACTATTATTTATATTCCCCAAATGAATGAGAACATACAATGTTTGTCCTTCTCCGACTGACTTACTGCACTCAGCATAATACCCTGCAGTTCCATCCACGTTAAGCAAATGGTGGGTATTTGTCATTTCTAATGGCTGAGTAATGTTCCATTGTATACATAAACCACATCTTCTTTATCCATTCATCTTTCGATGGACATCGAGGCTCCTTCCACAGTTTGGCTATTGTGGACATTGCTTCCAGAAACATCCGGGTGCAGGTGGGTGCAGGTGTCCCGGCGTTTCATTGCATCTGCATCTCTGAAGTAAATCCCCAGAGGTGCAATTGCTGGGTCATAGGGCAGGGCTATTTTTAACTCTTTGAGGAAGCTCCACACAGTTTTCCAGAGTGGCTGCACCAGTTCACGTTCCCACCAACAGTGTAAGAGGGTTCCCTTTTCTCCGCATCCTCTCCATCATTTGTGGTTTCCTGCCTTGTTAATTTTCCCAACTCTCATGGTGTAAGGTGGTATCTCATTGTGGTTTTGATTTGTATTTCCCTGATGGCAAGTGATGCAGAGCATTTTCTCATGTGCGTGTTGGCCATGTCTATGTCTTCCTCTGTGAGATTTCTCTTCATGTCTTTTGCCCATTTCATGATTGGATTGTATGTTTCTTTGGTGTTGAGTTTAAGAAGTTCTTTATAGATCTTGGATGCTAACCCTTTTTATCTGATACATCATTTGCAAATATCTTCTCCCATTCTGTAAGTTGTCTTGTAGTTTTGTTGACTGTATCCTTTGCTGTGCAAAAGCTTCTTATCTTGATGAAGTCCCAATAGTTCATTTTTGCTTTTGTTTCTTTTGCCTTCATGGATGTATCTTGCAAGAAGTTATTGTGGCCGAGTTCAAAAAGGGTGTTCCCTGTGTTCTACTCTAGGATTTCGATGGAATCTTGTCTCACATTTAGACCTTTCATCCATTTTGAGTTTATCTTTGTGTGTGGTGAAAGAGCGTGGTCTAGTTTCATTCCTCTGCATGTGGATGTCCAATTTTCCCAGCACCATTTATTAAAGAGACTGTCTTTCTTCCAATGGATAGTCTTTCCTCCTTTATCGAATATTAGTTGACCATAAAGTTCAGGGTCCATTTCTGGGTTCTCTATTCTGTTCCATTGATCTATGTGTCTGTTTTTGTGCTGGTACCACACTGTCTTGATGACCACAGCTTTGTAGTACAACCTGAAATCTGGCATTGTGATGCCCCCAGCTATGGTTTTCTTTTTTAAAATTCCCCTGGCTATTCGGGGTCTTTTCTGATTCCACACAAATCTTAAAATAATTTGTTCTCTCTGAAGAAAGTCCATGGTATTTTGATAGGGATTGCATTAAACATGTACATTGCTCTGGGTAACATTGACATTTTCACAATCTTAATTCTGCCAATCCATGAGCATGGAATATTTTTCCATCTCTTTGTGTCTTCCTCAATTTCTTTCAGAAGTGTTCTATAGTTTTTAGGGTATAGATCTTTTACCTCTTTGGTTAGGATTCTTCCTAGGTATCTTATGCTTTTGGGTACAATTGTAAATGGGATGGACTCCTTAATTTCTCTTTCTTCAGTCTCATTGTTAGTGTATAGAAATGCCATTGATTTCTGGGCATTGATTTTGTATCCTGCCACACTGCCAAATTGCTGTATGAGTTCTAGCAATCTTGGGGTGGAGGCTTTTGGGTTTTCTATGTAGAGTATCATGTCATCGGCGAAGAGGGAGAGTTTGACTTCTTCTTTGTCAATTTGAATGCCTTTAATGCCTTTTTTTTTGTCTGATTGCTGAGGCTAGGACTTCCAATAATATGTTGAATAGCAGTGGTGAGAGTGGACATCCCTGTCTTGTTCCTGATCTTAGGGGAAAGGCTCCCAGTGCTTCCCCATGGAGAATGCGATTTGCTGTGGGCTTTAGGTAGATGGCTTTTAAGATGTTGAAGAATGTTCCCTCTGTCCCTACACTCTGATGAGTTTTGATCAGGAATGGATGCTGTATTTTGTCAAATGCTTTCTCTGCATCTAATGAGAGGATCCTATGGTTCTTGGTTTTTCTCTTGCTGATATGATGAATCACATTGTTTGTTTTATGAGTATTGAACCAGCCTTCTGTCCCGGGGATAAATTGTACATGGTCATGGTGAATAATTTTCTTAATGTATTGTTGGAACCTATTGGCTAGTATCTTGTTGAGAATTTTTGCATCCATGTTCATCAGGGATATTGGTCTGTAATTCTCCTTTTGGTGGGGTCTTTGTCTGGTTTTGGAATTAAGGTGATGCTGGCCTCAAAGAAAGAATTTGGAAGTACTCCATCTCTTTCTATCTTTCCAAACAGCTTTAGTAGAATAGGTATGGTTTCTTCTTTAAACGTTTGATAGAATTCCCCTGGGAAGCCATCTGGCCCTGGACTTTTGTGTCTTGGGGGGTTTTTCATGACTGCTTCAATTTCCTCCCTGGTTATTGGCCTGTTTAGGTTTTCTATTTCTTCCTGTTCCAGTTTTGGTAGTTTGTGGCTTTCCAGGAATGCATCCATTTCTTCTAGATTGCCTAATTTATTGGCCTATAGCTGTTCGTAATATGTTTTTAAAATCGTTTGTATTTCCTTGGTGTTGGTCGTGATCTCTCCTTTCTCATTCATGATTTTCTTAATTTGAGTCTTCTCTATCTTCTTTTTAATAAGGTTGGCTAACGGTTTATCTATCTTATTAATTCTTTCATAGAACCAACTCCTGTTTATGTTGACCTGTTCCACAGTTCTTTTGGTCTTGATTTCGTTGAGTTCTGCTCGAATCTTTCTTAACTCTCTTCTTCTACTGGGTGTAGGATCTATTTGCTGTTTCTTCTCTAGCTCCTTTATATGTAAGGTTTGCTTTTGTATTTGAGATCTTTCCAGTTTTTGAGTGGATGCTTGTATTGGGATGTATTTCCCCCTTAGGACTGCTTTTGCTGCATCCCAATGATTTTGAATGGTTGTACCTTCATTCTCATTAGTTTCCATGAATCTTTTTAATTCTTCCTTAATTTCCTGGTTGACCCTTTCATCTTTTAGCAAGATGATCCTTAACCTCCACGTGTTTGAAGGCCTTCCAAACTTCTTCTTGTGATTTAGTTCTAATGTCAAGGCATTATGGTCTGAGAATATGCAGGGGACGATCCCAATATTTTGGTATCGGTTCAAACCCCATTTGTGACCCAGGATGTGGCCTATTCTGGAGAAAGTTCCATGTGCACTTGAGAAGAATGTGTATTCAGTTGAGTTTGGATGTAAAGTTCTGTAGATACCTGAAGTCCATCTGGTCCAGTGTATCATTTAAAGCTCTTGTTTCTTTGGAGATTTTGTGCTTAGAAGACCTATCCAGTGCAGAAAGCCTTAAATCGAAGTCACCAAGTAGAAGTGTATTATTATCTAAATATGTCTTAATTTTGGTTATTAATTCATTGATATATTTGTCAGCTCCCACATTCAGGGCATATATATTGAGGATTGTTAAGTCCTGTTGTTGGATAGATCCTTTAAGTATGATATAGTGTCCCTCTTCATCTCTTACTACAGTCTTTGGGGTAAAGTTCAGTTTATCTGATATAAGGATGGCTACCACTGCTTTCTTTTGAGGACCACTTGAATGGTAAATGGTTCTCCAACCTTTTGTTTTCAGGCTGTAAGTGTCCTTCTGTCTAAGATGAGTCTCTTGTAGACAGCAAATCGATGGGTCCTGCTTTTTTATCCAGTCTGAAACCCTGCACCTTTTGATGGGGTCATTAAGCCCGTTCACATTCAGAGTTACTATTGACAGGTAGGAGTTTAGTGTCATCATGATATCTATTCAGTCCTTTTTTTGTGGATTGTTCCACTGAACTTCTTCTTAAAGGGAAATTTTAAGAGTTTCCCCTTAAAATTTCTTGCAGAGCTGGTTTGGAGGTCACATATTCTTTCAGTTCCTGCCTGTCTTGGAAGGTCTTTCTCTCTCCTTTTATTCTGAATGAGAGCCTTGCTGGATAAAGTATTCTTGGTTGCATGTTCTTCTCATTTAGGACCCTGAATATATCCTGCCAGCCCTTTCTGTCCTGCCAGGGCTCTGTGGAGAGGTCTGCTGTAACCCTAATACTCCTCCCCATAAAAGTCAGGGATTTCTTGTCTCTTGCTGCTTTAAGGATCTTCTCTTTATCTTTGGAATTTGCAAGCTTCACTATTAAATGTCGAGGTGTTTAATGGTTTTTATTGATTTTAGTGGGGGATCTCTCTATCTCCTGGATCAGAATGCCTGTTTCCCTTCCCAGATTAGGAAAGTTTTCAGCTAGGATTTGTTAAAATACATATTCTGGCCCTCCGGCCCTTTCGGAGCACTTGGGAAACCCAATTAAATGTAGGTTTTTCTTCCTCAGTCTGTCGTTTATTTCTCTTAATCTATCTTCATGGTCTTTTCATTGTTTGTCTCTTTTTCCCTCAGTTTCTCTCTTTGCCATCAACTTGTCTTCTATGTCTCCCTCTCATTCTTCTGCCTCATGAACCCTCATTGTGTGGACTTCTAGTTTGGATTGCACCTCATTCAATTGATTTTTACTTTCTGCCTGATTATATCTAAATATTGCAGTCATGAAGTCTCTTGAGTCCTTTATGCTTTTTTCTAGCCCCCAGTAGGTTTATAATAGTGCTTCTGAATTTCCTTTCTGACATTGAATTGTAATCCAGATTTTGTAACTCTGTGGGACAGAGGACTGTTTCTGATTCTTTCTTTTGAGTTGAGGATTTCTTTCTAGTCATTTTGCTCAGTGCAGAGTGGCCAAAAACAAGTTGTATTGGGAAAAGGAGAAAAAGAGAGGAGAGATAGAAGGAAAGAAAAGAGAAAAAGAAAAAAGAAAAAAGGAAGTAAAAAAGAGAAGAAACAGAGATAGAAAAATAAAGAAAGGAAAAAGAAGGGCAGGGTAAGCAAACAGAAATCAAAAAGCAAAAGAAACAAAAACAAAAAAAAACACAGGGGAGTATCTTCTATTTCTGTACTTTAATTCCCTTGACTTCCCCTGGAATTTGTCCATCTAGTTGGTCTTCTGGGGGACGGGCCTGTTGTGCTGATCTTCAGGTGTTAGCACTTGGGGGATCTGCTCTGCCGCCTGCCTGTTCCAGGGCTCAGTGGGGATTTTTTACCCCCTTGAGGCTCCAGAAGGAACAACCACAGTGGCAGCGGCCAGCTCTGGAGCTCTGGAGTCTACTCCCGCAGTAACTACAGAGCTCTCCATCTGCAGGGACCTGGATGCTCTGGGGGCGGGGCCGCTGATCTGCTCAGCTCGGGGCAGGAGCGTCCTTCCCGTCCTGGGCCCTCCTGGCCTCTTCCTGTCCTGGGGGGAGGCCGGATCCTGGGCTGTGTCCCTGGCGCCCTGTGCTCCTGGGCCTGCGCTGTTGGATTTGCACTCCACCGCATAGCCACCTCTCCGCAGAGCTGCCGTCCGGGCCCCTCTGAGCTGCTCCCGGGTCCAGCGATGCCATGCTGCAGCCCTTAGGGAGCTCAGCGCACTCTCCCCAGGGCACAGTTGCTTTGTTAGTGACCCAGGGAGCCTGAAGGCATCCCCACCTTTCTGGGGTCCTGCTCCAACTCCCTATGAGGCCTTTCCACCCAGGAAGATTGGTGAAGCTCCTGCTTCGTGGGGCCTGGGCACTCCTGTCCTGGGGACACTCACCCCGGCCTTAGCCTGGCTCTTCGCGGGGCCCCTCTCCCTTGGATGCCTTTTGTTTCTTTATTTCTTTTTACCCCGTCTTCCTAACTTGATAGAAGCGTGAACTCTTCTCACTGTAGCATTCCAGCTGTTCTCTCTTTAAATCTCAGGCTGAATTCATAGATTTTCAGGATGATTTGAAGATTATCTAGGTAATTGGTGGGGACAGGTGATTTGGGGACACTAGTCTTCCGCCATCTTGCCCCTCCCCTAGAAAATGTTTAATTATAAATACACCTTGATATAACATCTTCTTTGAAGCACTACAGAATTAGACATTTAGGTATTCCTAAAAATACCAAAATGATTATGCCAATTAAAGATCTTAGATACTAATTGTTATCTTTATTTTACAACATCCTGAATGTTTCCTGACTTGAAGCACTCGGCAGGTTTTCTAGTCATCTGTTATTTAATGATCTAATACTAAGATCAGCCTTAATATCTGGAATAATTAATGAAATTATAATTGTTTTTTAAAAACTCCTTTGGAATGCATTACTTAATTTGAGTTTTGAAGCATTTAATCAAACAAATAATCTTATCAGTGTTTTAAATAACTTGTTAAAACTTAAAATGAATCAACTCATTTAGTTTCTTTGGTAGCACACCCAGAGAAAAGTCTCAGAAGGCCATCCAGGATGAGATCCTCTCCGTAATCCAACAGATCACAGCTACCGTGACATTTCTGCCGCTGTTGGAAGTCTCTTGTAAGTATTATATGACTTCACGTTGGTTCAGATTTCTTGTGGAAAGACTAAGCTATTACTTTAAGAATTAACCATTTTGTTGAATTTTTTCTTAATTATCCATGTCATGGTATATAAGTGAGAAAAACGTCATGAATCTAAAGCAATGCTGGTTGTGTTTTATTTACAAGTGCTGAATAGGGAAAGAATGAAAATTTTCTACAGTGCTCCTGAATATTTTGATGTAATTTCTTCCATTTCTTTTATTTTATACACATTTCCTTGTATATAATTAAGACTTAGACAGGTATAACTGTGTCTTTCTTTTCTAGATTAGTTACTCCTTCATTCATCAGATATACCCTAAATGCCTACTGTATGCCTAACACGGTTCTGGGCATTGGGATACAGCAGTCACAGAACCAAGATGTTCTTTTTCTCTGGCTTAGATTCATGCTGTCTCGTGATTAATTATATACTTTCTGCAAATATCTTTAGTGGTTCTTTGAAGAAAAAAATCAAGTTTTTCATTAAGTAAAAGGGAGTACAGTATTTTCTGTACTAAAATTTCCATTGAAGAAAAGCAATTAGCTAATATAACTGATTAGAGATCAAGCTAAACTAGCTTTTCTGACATGATAGCTGGCTCACATGTGAGGGAGACAGGAAGGATAGTTGTACCTTTCGAAAAATAATTGTACTTTAATGATCTTATCCAATTTAGGTTCATTTGACCTACTGATTTATACAGACAAGGATTTGGTTGTACTTGAAAAATGGGAAGAGTCAGGACCACAGTTTGTTACCAATTCTGAGGAAGTCCGTCTTCGTTCATTTAGTACTACTATCCACAAAGTAAATAGCATGGTGGCCTATAAAATTCCCACCAGTGACTGAGGATGAGATAAGGACAGTGATGTACTTGTAGTTCTCAGATGCGGTTTTCCTGAAACCAAGTCAACTATAGTTGATAAATTTTGTATCACTGGTTAATTTTTAGACTGGGAAAACTTAACATTCTACATCTATTGAACTGTGCATAATTGTCCAATTTTTTCTACCTGTATAACTTTATACAGGGTTGACATAAATTATTGCACGTTGTTCAAAAGGGAACTAGCAGATCACATCAGCATTGTTGTCAATTCCTTGAAAGTGGTAACTGTAGATGGATAACTTTTGCCATAAAACTAAATGCCTTCTTAAATCAGACCTTTTGGTCAAGGACTTTGACTCTGGAATATAGGTAGGGAGATATTAAATGTAAAATACAGCAACAGAAGTCTGAATATTGAGAGTGTTTGTTTAGATTCTGAAATTATCTAACGATAACTTGCAAGTAATGAAACATTGCTCATAATAGGTCTCTGCCATTTATTTTATTTGTCTATTTTCCATATTGAAAACATTTCCAATGATTTGATTTTAATTTGTTGTAGAACTCGAACCTACAAAGCTACGTATATTGCCACTGTTTAAATTCCTGTGATACAGAACTCTTAATTTTTTTTATGTTTTCTAAAATCAAGCTTTAAATGATGATGAAATAAAGTTAAATATGTATGTTTAAAATTTGTCTTAAAGTATGTTTATATTGGTGTGGTATTAACACATACAATAGAATGGATTCAGTATAGCAAATAATATCTTGTGCCTACTGAGGCCTAAGGATACAAACTTGAATAAATCTGGAGTTACTTTCAATTTAATGAACAAGCTTTGATTATATCCCTTTAATCTTATAACCTTAGACTTAAAATAAGCATCATTCTCTGTAAAAAATAATAGATGTCATTGGAATTAATTCATTTTAGCATGTAGTGTACTGGAGAACTTTTCTATCCTCTTAGCCTTATTGCCAGCCTAGTTTTCCTTATTTTTTAAGGGTCAGTTTAAGGCAAACTTCTGACGTCTTTTCTCATCTCTATTCTAAATGTTACCTTGTTTTGTAATTAAGTGCTTAGTATCAGACACCGTTCTAAGCTTTTTATATGATTTAACTCATTAACCTTCACTATAAAGTAAAACACATGGCCTGTATCACTCATTCAGAAATTACAAAGTGAGCACCTGTTAAAGTGCCAAGTATTAGGATGAATGAAACAAAGTCCTGGTCTTTCTAAAGCGTGAGATATGGAGAGGAAAATAGATGGCAATCTTCCAGGCAGTTACTACACAGGTTTATCTCATTATGTATTTGTCTTTGTTTTTTCACCTGAGTAATCTAATCTCTTTGATCCAGTTGCCTGCTTGTTAAGAATAAAGGGCAATTCTCTCATTGCAAGACAAATAAGTGCCAGTAATTGATGACAGGTATCGTGAATGCTACTGTGAAAGCCCATTGCCTTGAGAATTGTTGAAGCTAATTGAGGTCCACCCACATGTGTCCTTTTCCTGAATAAGAAAAGTAGTTCTGCAGAAATGAAAATGATGTTGAATTAAGGTATGGTCAAGAGTCTGGTTTTCCAAACATGAGGTATGTTACAAAGTGGACACTAGTAAGATTAAAACATTTAAATTCTGGGCTGTTTGTAACCTCTAAACATGAAACATTAGGTTGAGAAGGAAAGCAGAACTGAAAGTTCAGTAAAAATATGAAGAGTTAACAATTCTGGTCCTACTTTTGGGACAAAAGTTTGAAATTCTTTTTAGAAAGCAGTAACTGCTTTAGGAAACACTAAATACCTCTGCTAAATAAGCAGAAATAATGTGGTCATTCCCTGAAAAATGTTCACCAGTAGCAACTTTCTTAATAGATCACGGATAATACTTAAATTTCTGTCAGTTGTTTTTATTCGCCAAATTAAACAGTCCTAATATTACCACTTATACTTTGTGGCTTATAACACTACTGAGTCCTACTAGTACATATATTAGAGTTGAGTGGGAGCCAAGCTACAAGCTTTATTGGCAAAGCTCAATCGGAAAAGCTTTGGCCTATGGCTCCAACTAAACTTGTCCTGCCCTCTTTTCCTATACCTTGAAGTCCACCTTAAGAGGAAGATATTTATTTATTTATTTTTTTAAGAGGAAGATATTTAAACCAACAGATGCAAGAATTGCGAATGACCTATGAACAGTGGGTATTATGTGTAAGTGATGAATCACTAAATTATACTCCTGAAACCAATATTACACTATATGTTAACTAAAATTTAAATAAATGTTTGGAAGAAAAAAAGAGCCCTACATGACTTCCACACCATGTTATACAGAGAAACCAAGATTCTAAGAGAGCCTGATGGGCCTGCCCTGGACTCTTGACTCAGTTTTGCTTACCATAGGTGGAGGAATGGAAACATGTTCCGACTGGGCCTATCAGGGTCTGAAATAGAGCCCCAGAAGGGACTGAACCACACGTCTCCAGGATTCTTCTCCCAGTGTCATCAATTGGAGAGAGGAGTCAAGCCTCCATGGGAATTCACACAGAGGTGTGTAATAGTCTCATGTATTAATTGGCTTTTGCACAAACAACCATAGAATAACAATTTTTTCCCTGTAAGTCAGTGGGTTATCTGGAGTGCTTGTCTTCTTATCATGCAAATCTGCAGGGTACGTGTCTCCTTCTATCATTGAAGGGGCAATGCCTCACCAGGACTGCTAAAGCTTATCTTCAGAACTTTCACACTGACATTTTTGCCCATATTCCACTGATGCAGGTAAGACTTAAGGCTAAGCCAAACTTCAATGGGGCCAGAAAGTACACTCTTCCCATGGACTTGGGGAGAGGGCTGTGTGAAAATCTGGTGAAAGTGATAGTATACAGGATAGATCAGGATATCTAAATAATGCTACCCTGTAACTTGTTTTCCACCAGATGTCACTAATGCTACAATATTCAAATTAAGGTGAACTTTTAACTTTAATATTCAGCCTTTCCTATTGGGAATTAACATTGGGATTTCTGGCTACAAAGATATAAAGACATCAGAGGAAGAAAACACAGCACCTGTATTCGTTAGGTAATATTTCATTTAATTTTCCTGCTTTAGTGCACAAGTAGAATTGCAGGATCAATGGACACACAAACAGCTCTACATTTTTTAAACTTTAGATGGTCTCTTCTGTTCATGATCAAGAAGCTCATTTGGCTCCTCAGCAAGCTCATCAAGAGCAGTGTTTCTTCACCTTTCCTAATGGCTCCTACCCTTTTACATCCTTTTAGCAATTGAATGTCCATAACAAATTACTTTCCATTTACTGTACTTTACAAAGCTCCAGGTTTCTTTGGGAGCATTGTAATTACACTGTCCTCAGATGACTTTAACCAATTAATGGCAGGGACCAAAAGACAGAGGACTTAATCCTGTAACTTACCTATATCGTTCAAAGAATAAATCAAGTGTGAATTTGTGAGCAGTGGTGCAACAATTTCCCAACCAGTCAAAAGAATTGTTCATTAAATAACCTTTTACTCTTTAGGGAATTAATTTTTGGCTAAAGTTGTAAATAATAATATCTTCATCTTTTTATTAAATATGTAAAGTTCTGTTTTAAGTTATTTTTGTTCAATGTAACCATGATAAAAATTTGTGTTGGAATAACTATGGAATAGAAATGCTGCTAAATTTCAAATTTTATTAGTTACATCTTCTTAGAGCAGATCTTTATTTTTTATTTCTTTTTTTTATTTATTTTTTACTGGAGTTCAATTTGCCAACATAGAGCAACATAGAGCCCCCCTCAGTGCCCGTCACCTAGTCACCCCATCCCCCTACCCACCTCCTCTTCCACTACCCCTTGTTCATTTCCAAGAGTTAGGAGTCTCTGAGAGCAGCTCTTTAAAGATCTTTCCATTCTTCATGAATATGGCTTTGAAAGCCAGCAGCATTAACTGATGCTTATTTTAAAAAAATCTAGTTGGGAAAGCTACTTAATCTTCATTAGAGTTAACAATCCTCTTCCAATCTGGCAAAAACATGGTAGCCTTAGCAACAAAACTATTAGAAAAGCTTAGAGAGGAAAAGGCCAAGCGTTGACCCTCTGATTACACAAGTCAGTTTATGTTACCATTTCACCTACTTTTGTGCTCTTACCATTTGATCTATTTTTATACTAGAGAAACATAATTTCATTTATTTGTATAAAGTCCATTCATCTGTGTATATCTGCACCATTTTGCTAGGCAAGCTTGTTTGCATAAAGGAACACATGAGATCAAAATCTTTATTGTTCTGGCATTTTATCTGTGCTAAAAAAAAGCCTCTGAGTATAAGCACGACCACACATACTCCACTATCCATGCAAGGAAAAGATCTCAAACCTCTTCAAAAACTATCTAGTTATGGACATACCCAGTGGATACCTAGACATGGATCTGAATTTCTTTCTGAATGGCAGTGTCACTGACTCACATGCATTATTACTTAATCCTCACAACAAACCTAGAGGGGTTATTGTTCCCATTTTACACGTATAAAACCTGAGACTCAGGAAGGCTAGGTAATTTGCTGAACTTCAGACATCCAGGATCTAACCCCAGGCCTGACCCTAAACCAATATTCTTTCTCATTGGTTTTCAGAAACTAAGCAACAGCGGAAGGTGCCCTGCTCCAGCTGCAGGGACTCAGCCAGAAAGACTGGAATACTACATGACTCTACCTGCAAGTTGGGGAAGGAGAATTCAACACTATTTGAGTATTGAGTTGCATTAAATGTTTACATATACATAGTATTTTTGCTGTATAATAGCATCATGCATTTTCTTCCATCAATGTTTTCTTCTCTCATTCTTTCACTTGTTTTTGTAACTACAAGCTGTGTTGGAATTTGCACTTCTTTACAGGTTGGAACCAGTTTGAGAAAGGGGAGACAGAAGGCAATTTAAATGTATGTTATCATCCAAATGATAGGGTTCCCTAGTAAAGCTGGGTAGAGGCTTAGACCTCATGCAAAAACAGGGTTTGCTACTGCATCTCCATAAACAAGCCATGGGATGGCCAGACAACTGCAGTTGTCCTCACTCAAGCCCACTCCAATAGGGGACCAAGAAACTCTTTAAGTACAAAAGCTCTACACAGCTTCTATAGGTCTTTTAAAAGGTCTGTTCTACATTGTTTGGGATGGTGTGAGAAAGTGAAGAGAGCGACCCCAAATCTCTTCTCCAACACCATGTTCTGTCATCAGGATTGGAGTAGAATCCTGAAGAGGGGAATAACATGTATCCCTCTGAATGTTTGCCAGCTTTTTAATTTTTTAAATATATTACATTGTGGGTTCCACTGGCATCATGTGAGTTGTTTTAAGTAGCATACTCACAGGCATATTTTTTTTTTCAGTTTTAGTAATTATGTATGTATTTTCATCTGTAGTCAGAAAGATACCTGTTTTTTTTCCTAACATGTTTTAACACATATTACCCTGAGCAAAGATTGTAAAGTCCATGCTGAATACTTAAAAACATGTATTTGTAGAGAAGTCATGAAGGCGGTGTACACATGATGGAAGGCTGAAAAACAATGTCATAACCCTTTGTACTCAGGCATCAGAAGGGGACCAGGCAGCTGTCCCTCTCAGCCGAGTGGTGCATGCTCAAAGTGCTGCTGTGCTCACACAGTCCCCAAGTCTGCTTCTCCCTACACAGAGTCCTTCTGGGACTTCTTGAAGGGCATTTTGTTTTTTGCCCATACAAGACTAGCACCATGAGTCAGATAGTACTAAGCTGAAAGTTCACTCTCTAATTCTATTTCTTATCTCTAATTATGCCCAGTCATGTCCAAAATAGCTCACCAGACTTTATGAAATGAATACAGAGAACTATATCAATATTAAAATGTCCCAAATTTGAACAATATGAAACTCATTTTTGTTACTCAACTTCCCCACAAACTAAATCCCCTTGCAAATAAAAGCTCATAGAGCTTTTATTTAAAGTCCAAATGCTCTCACTCTCCATTTTATACAATTGGCTCAGTGTCAGCCAGAGGCTTTTACTCAGAGCCAAGGTTCCTATAGCTGCAGCTGTGTCCTGGGATTTCACAGGAATGAGTATAGCTTCTTCAGCCTCTTCAAAGTTGCTTCAAATCTCTAATTAGTTCTAGTCTCCAAGGGGTCAGCAGTCACAAAAGAAACTGTCCACTATAGAAGTTGTCACAAACAAAACTGTGGTACCCCACTTAAGTGACTATGTAATGTCACCTGACACTGCTATCAGAGCACAGCAGATAACTTAGTAGCACCTATGCTGGAGACAGCAAGGACCTGGTCTCAGTCCGGTGGCAAGCCAGCCAGCTGCACCAGCACTGAATCCACGGCCTGTGAATCTGTATGACTGAGCAGAAAGTGCCCATCAATAGTTGTGCTTCCACATATTTAATATAGGTATTCCTTTGCTTTTGCTGTTGTTATTGTTTTGTTTTGGTCATGTGTCCCGGGTCTCCCATATATATTACCTACTTTCTCTCAGAGAGTGACATTTGAGACATTATTGCCTTCTTCAAAAATGTAGATAGGTATTCTGGTTTCTTCATTTCCTTGTGTCTTGTGTCTCATGTTTTGGCTACTTTGGTACAAGATTGTGAGACCACAAGTCTAGAGAAAACTTCTACTCCCAAATTCTTCCAAGTCTGTTCTCTCTAGAACAGGGAAGTACACTCTCCTCTGTAAATGCATGAGGAATGGGATAATGAACATCACCGTACTCCCTTAGTACTATGTTTAACTTACTAGTATATGACGTTTTACTTATTCTGAAAATGGTAATTGTCATCTCTCTTCCATAGACGTTTCATTCCTACCTAGGCAGGTTGAGTTGGGCCAGGCAAAGCAGTAGTTGGCCAGAATCAAGATTCTAAGAAAATAAAATACTGTGATCACAGTAAGAGGCAATGAGTCAGGATTAGTCTTTTGTCAAGAAGTAAAAGAAGGATAACAAAGTTTAGCAAAACTTTAAGGAGATTCTAGATATCACAGATTAAAATAGTCAAAAGTTAGTATTCCAAAGAGTTGCACCATTGAAAAGATAGAACCCAAGCACAAGCCAAAAAGATTCCAAAAAACTTAAATTCAGGACAGAAACTTTTTTAAAAGCTTTTTTTAAAATTTTTTATTTATTTATGATAGTCACACAGAGAGAGAGAGAGAGAGGCAGAGACACAGGCAGAGGGAGAGGCAGGCTCCATGCACCGGGAGCCTGACATGGGACTTGATCCCAATTCTCCAGGATCGCGCCCCAGGCAAAAGGCAGGCGCTAAACCGCTGCGCCACCCAGGGATCCCCAGGACAGAAACTTTTCTAGTCTCTCTTATTCCTTCCTGCCTCCATAGGATCGGACTACTGGTGTAAGGAGAGAGATTGCAGATGGGAAGGAAGTGGTGCCAAGAGCTGCAGCTGCAAAAAGTCGAGTTGGTTTTGTTTCTTCTAACTTTTCAACTTAAAATTAATACATACACACATTTTAAAAATCAAGCAGTAGAGAATGATACCAAGTGAAAAGTAAATTCTCAGCCTGAACTTGTTCCCCGACTCATTTCCAGCTCCCTGTTTTTAAGTATTTTCTGTTTTCCTGGTGGTTACCACAATACCTCTGAAATATATGTTAATACTTGATTTCTTCTTTTATCTTGTTTATCAACTCTAGATAGCATTTATTGGAAGATGAGAAACTTATTTCTTTGATCCATCCATGTCTATGTTTTTCCAGTTACATTGCTTTGATATTTCTGGTGATTATCATTTTAAAGAGTATACTTAAACTCTATTTTGTTACATCAATTTTAGACAGTATATAATTGATTTCTTGCTATATAAATAAATAGGTGAGAAAAATCTGTGACATTATCTTCCATATCTCTCTGCTGCTTTAATATTCAGACTTCCATTGTTTCATATTATCAGTGTTACTATTAGTCAGATTCTCTTTTACAGTTGTTGTCTTCCAAGCTTTGTTTGTATGTTGATTCTACAAATTAAAATAGCATTTCCGTTATTCCAATGATTAAATTACTCCTTACTGAAGGACTAAATAGCTCTAGTTATTGAGAAAAAAAAGGGTAACCTTAGGTCAGGAAAACTGAAAGATGAATGTTCCAAGTGTCAAGGTCAAATGGGATTCCTTGAACTCAATCTTCAAGACTTTCTATTAAATTCAATTTGGTCGATGATACCTTTATTTTATTTTATTTTTTTAATTTTTTTTATTTATTTATGATAGTCACAGAGAGAGAGAGAGAGAGGGGGGCAGAGACACAGGCAGAGGGAGAAGCAGGCTCCATGCACCGGGAGCCCGACGTGGGACTCGATCCCGGGTCTCCAGGATCGCGCCCCGGGCCAAAGGCAGGCGCCAAACCGCTGCGCCACCCAGGGATCCCCCGATGATACCTTTAATATACAAGAAATCTTTATCTGCCTTTGTTCTTATTTCATAGCCACCTCTTTTTTGGCTTCTTGACTCTAAAGATGTTAGTTGGTTTTGTTTTCTTAATTTTTTTTTCCATTCTCTTGTTTTCCTCAGGAGTCTACTGTTATAATATCTCTTCCACTTGCACCTTTTTTTTTTTTTTTTTTGGTTTATTCTAAATTTTCTGGGTCTTTTTCCCAAATATGCGAGTGATGAAAAAGGTTCATCAGCACTGGTAGCATGATTTTCCACTGTGGTATTAGACCTCTTTCTTGAATGAAAAGATGGATGGCAGGGTCTTTGTACATATAAGCTAGTAGTACTGTTTTAGGGTACATTTCGGTATTTTGTTCATCATGTATCTTTTGAAAATTGACTTCTTTTATTTTTTTTGAAAATTGACTTCTAAAAATATTAAATTAAAATATCATATCTTATTTACTTAGTTTTTTGGTGCATCTCAAATTTTGTGTGCCTGGTTTCACTCACTGCAGTATCTATCTGCTTTGGGACAAGGACCTGGAAGGTTAAATGTAATTTCCAGATATGGTCAGTAGAGGGCAGCAAAGGGTAGTAGAGTGAATACTCAACTGCCAAGGCCTGGGCAAACCTTTTTTCCCTCTTTATAGAGATCAATTAGTGGTAGTAGAAAATCCAGAGTGCCAGAATCAGGATAGAAATTATCCATAATACTGATCCAGGATGGGTATCAAGCTTAGAAGGCAGTGGAAATGTTTAGTCACAAATTCATAGCCTGGTATCTATCAAAGAGATGTGAACCACTGGACATTAGGAGGGGAATCATTAGACTTTCACAGTCCTGACTCTTACTCCCAGCCTGCCTAAAACCTAAGATCTCGTTCTGTAAAGTCCCAGGAGTCTCCTATCCACATTGAGAGCTTTGCAAATTTCCTGTCTGACAGTCAGTTCATGGTACCAGCAGTGGCTCTGGGTTCCACAACCAGCCATTCCTGAGAGAAGAGACAGAGTGGGACATGGGCACCATACATAAACACTGACAGTTGATGAAAAACTCACTTATGTGTCAGTTAAATAATTTGGGAGCCAACCTAAATGGGATGTGGCTTAAAATACATTTTCTTTCATCTTCCAGAACGGACACATTCTTTAGGCAAGGAAAAATTATAGGACTTTGAAATTAGACAAACTTGACGCTATGAATTATTAGGTATGTGGTTTTCAGTGCCTTAACTTTACTAAACTTCAGTTTCTCCAACTATAAAGTGGAAATAATGATTCTTACCTCACAAACCTGCTGCAAGGAAATGAGAAGATGTCCATAAACTGCCTGGCAAAGAACTTGGCAATTTGTAGTTACTCAATTGGCATTACTACAATCTCCCCCTATCTTTGGTCATGGAGAATACCCATGATATTGTTACTATTTCTGAATAAAAAGTCTCATTGTCTCCTATAAGCATAACTAAATCATTTGAAGGATTACTCTGTTAGATATCATACTAAGATTTCTGCGGTATGATCTCATTTAATTCTCATAACAGCCCTATGAAGCAGGTGCTTTTATCACCATCCTGATTTTATAAATGACAACAGTGAGGCTTCAGAAGTGTAACTAGTTTACCCAGTGTCATGTAGGTAGTAAATTATGAGGAAGGATTAAAACTACATAATTTGATTCCCGACCTCGTGCTCTTGCCATTACATAATGTTTGCTGATGTACACATGTAATCAAAGATTTAAAATTTTAGGCGAAGAAATCAAAGAAGAAGTTTAAAAATAATTGGAGACCAATGAAAATGAAAACACAATGGTCCAAAAACTTTGGAATCCAGCAAAATCTGTTCTAAGAGGGAACCTTAGAGCAATCCAGCCCTACCTCAAGAAGCAAGAAAAATATCAAACAACCTAACCTTACACTAAAGAAGCTGGAAAAAGAAGAACAAATAAAACCTCAAACCAGCAGAAGAAATAAAATAATAAAGATTAGAGCAGAAATAAATGAAATAGAACAAAAAAAACACACCAAGGTACAATCAATCAGATGAATGAAACCAGGAGCTGGATCTTTAAAAAGATCAACAAAATTGATGAACCTTTAGCCAGACTCATAAAAAAACAGAGAGAGAGGGGACCCCTGGGTGGCTCAGTGATTGAGCATCTGCCTTCAGCTCAGGGCATGATCCCAGAGACCCAGGATTGAGTTCCACATTGGGCTCCTTGCATGGAGCCTGCTTCTCCTTCTGCCTGTGTCTCTGCCTCTGTCTCTGTCATGGATAAATAAAATCCTTAAAAATAAGACAGAGAGGGCGAGAGAGAGGACTCAAGATTATAAATGAAAAGGATTTCTGTACATGTCTTTTGCCCATTTCATTATTGGATTCTTTGTTTCTTTGGTGTTGAGTTTAATACATTCTTTATAGATCTTGGACACTAGATATCTGATATCTGATATGTCATTTGCAAATATCTTCTCCCATTCTGTAAGTTGTCTTGTAGTTTTGTTGACTGTATCCTTTGCTGTGCAAAAGCTTCTTATCTTGATGAAGTCCCAACAGTTCATTTTTGCTTTTGTTTCTTTTACCTTTGTGGATGTATCTTGCAAGAAGTTAGTGTGGCCAAGTTCAAAAAGGGTGTTTCCTGTGTTCTCCTCTAGGGTTTTGATGGAATCTTGCCTCACATTTAGATCTTTCATTCATTTTGAGTTTATCTTTGTGTATGGTGCAAGAGAGTGGTCTAGTTTCATTCTTCTGCATGTGGATGTCCAATTTTCCCAGCACCATTAATTGAAGAGACTGTCTTTCTTCCAGGGGATAGTCTTTCCTCCTTTATCGAATATTAGTTGGCCACAAAGTTGAGGGTACAATTCTGGATTCTCTATTCTGTTCCATTGATCAATGTGTCTGTTTTTGTGCCAGGACCACACTGTCTTGATGACCACAGCTTTGTAGTACAACCCAAGAATTCTCACAGAGGAAACATAGACATGGCCAACAAGCACATGAGAAAATGCTCTGCATCACTCGACATCAGGGAAATACAAATCAAAACCACAATGAGATCCCACCTTACACCAGTGAGAATGGGGAAAATTAACAAGGCAGGAAACCACACATGTTGGAGAGGATGCAGAGAAAGGGGAACCCTCTTACACTGTTGGTGGGAATGTGAAATGGTGTAGCCACTCTGGAAAACTGTGTGGAGGTTCCTCAAAGAGTTAAAAATAGACCTGCCCTACGACCCAGCAATTGCACTGCTGGGGATTTACCTCAGAGATGCAGATGCAATGAAACAACAGGACACCTGCACCCCGATGTTTCTAGCAGCAATGTCCACAATAGCCAAACTGTGGAAGGAGCCTCGGTGTCCATTGAAAGATGAATGGATAAAGAAGGTGTGGTTTATGTATACAATGGAATATTACTCAGCCATTAGAAATGACAGATACCCACCATTTGCTTCGACATGGATGGAACTGGAGGGTATTATGCTGAGTGAAGTAAGTCAAGCGGAGAAGGACAAACATTATATGTTCTCATTCATTTGGGGAATATAAATAATAGTGAAAGGGAATAGAAGGGAAGGGAGAAGAAATGGGTAGGAAATATCAGAAAGGGAGACAGAACATGAAGACTCCTAACTCTGGGAAATGAATAGGGATGGTGGAATGGGGGGTGGGTAGTGGGTGGGGGTGACTGGGTGGTGGGCACTGAGGGGGGAACTTGACAGGATGAGCACTGGGTGTTATTCTGTATGTTGGCAAATTGAACACCAATAAAAATAAATTTATTTTAAAAAGAAATGAAAGAGGAGAAATAACAACACCACAAAAATATAAAGGATTTTAAGAGAATATTATGAAAAAATTATATGCAAACTAATTGGACAACCTAGAAGAAATGGGTAAATTCTTAGAGACATATAACCTCTCAAAGATGAGTTGGGAAAAAATAGAAAATTTGAAAAGACTGATTATCAGCAATGAAATCAAATCAGTAATCAAAAAACTACCAAAAAACAGATGGCTTCACAGGTAAATTTTACCAAAGATTAAGGGACACCTGGGTGGTTCAGCAGTTGATCATCTGCCTTCAGGTCCTGATCCCAGAGTCCTGAGATCGAGTCCCACATTGGGCTCCTTCCATGGGGCCTGCTTCTCCTTCTGCCTGTGTCTCTGCCTCTGTCTTTCTCTGTCATGGATAAATAAATAAAATCCTTAAAAAAAATTTTTACCAAACATATAAAGAAGAGTTAACACCTACTTTTCTCAAACTACTTCAAAAAACAAAGAATGAAAGCTTCTATGTATTCTATGAAGTCAGCATTACCCTGATACCAAAACCAGATAAAGACACTACAGAGAGAGAGAAAGATAGAGAGAGAGAGAACTACAGGCCAATATCTCTGATTAACATACATGCAAAAATCCTCAACAAAGTATTAGCCAACCAAATCCACCAATACATTAAAAAAGTCATTTACCATGATCAAGTGGGATTTATTCTTAGTATGCAAATGTGATTCAATATTCACAAATCCATTAACATCATACATATCATCAACAAGAGAAGGGTAAAAAACCATGATCATCTTAATAGGTGCAGAAAAGCATTTAAAAGTACAACATCCATTCATGATACAAACTCAACAAAGTAGGTTTAGAAGGAACATACCTCAACAGAATGAAGACCTTATGTGAAAAACTACAGCTAATGTCATACTCAATGGTGAAAAAGTGAGAGCTTCTCCCCAAGATCAAGAACAAAACAAGGATTTCCACCCTCACTACTTTTATTCAGCATAGTACTGGAAGTCCTAGCCCCAGCAATCATACAAGAAAAAGCAATAAATGGCATCCAAATGGGTAAGGAAGAGGTAAAACTTTCACTATTTGCAGGTGCCATGATACTATATGTAGAAAACCCTCAGGATTCTACCAAAAATGGACTAGAACTGATAAATGAGTTCAGGAAAGTCACAGGATACAAACCAATATACAGAAATCCACTGCATTTCTATACACTAATAATGAAGAGAAAAAAAGAAATTAAGAAACAGTCCCATTAACAATTGTACCAAAAATAATAAGATACCTAGAAATAAGCTTAAACAAGGGAGTGAAAGACATTATATATATATATATATACTGAAAAACTATAAAACATTGGTGAAAAAAATTGAAGACAACACAAATGGAAAAATATTCCATGCTTATTGATGAGAGAACAAGTATTAATAAAATGTTCCATACTCAAAATAATCTACAGATTTGATGGAATCCCTATCAAAGTACTAATAGTATTTTCACAGAACTAAAACAAGTAATTCATAAGCATGTATGGAACCACAAAGACCCCAAATAGCCAAAGCAATCTTGAAAAAGAAAAAAACTGGAGGTATCACAGTCCCAGATTTCAAGATCTATTACAAAGCTGTAATAATCAAAACAGTATGGTATTGACAAAAATGGACAATAGATCAATAATACGGTATTACTGGCATAAAGATCACCTTAGAGTATCTCTTTTATTTGATATTTAGGGTGAAAACATAGGTGTTTGGTGAAATAGATGAAAACAGACCCGGGCAGCCCGGGTGGCTCAGCGGTTTAGCGCTGCCTTCAGCCCAGGGCATGATCCTGGAGAACCGGGATCGAGTCCCACGTCGGGCTCCCTGTATGGAGCCTGCTTCTCCCTTTGCCCCCCTCTCTCTCTCTCTCTCTCTCATTCTGTGTCTCTCATGAATAAATACATAAATAAAGTCTTTAAAAAAGAAAAAAGACCCCATCATTATTATTCTATTTAGAGCTCATTCATCAAATTAAAATAAATCACAATGATATTATGGAAGAAATTAAGCTTTAGCTATTACTGCAAAGGTAACTGTGACCTGGTAAAAGAAGCTCCCTTTATCTTTCTCAGACAAACTTTTCTCTCCTTTGCTTTACTACAAGGAGAAGATACTATCAAACACTGTATCTTTCTCAATTAATTCCTTAAAACCAGTGACTCACAATCCTGGTTACATGTAAGAATCACTCAGAGAGCTTTTTCCAGATCTGATGAATCAGAACCTCTGGGGGAGGCAGTTTCAGAATGAGTGCCTGAAAAGCCTCCCAAGTGAGTCTGATGCATATCAGAATTGATCAACAGGACGAGATTCTAAAAGGAGAGAAGTTTTCCCGGCCTCTAAATCTCTAACCTCTCTGAAGGGAGATGCAGAGAATGGAACATAATCTGAGAATTGGGGAAGGTACAGAGATAAGTCTGCCTATATTTTTTACCTGAAATAGATTATTTTTTACCTGAAATAGATTTTGACAGGTACTTGATGGGAGGCCAGAAAGTGTTGCCCAATGAGCCTCCATGGTACTAAATATAGTCAAGCATGGCCAGACTAGCACTTGTCCTTTAAAAATGGTGAGAAAGGGGTGCCTGGTGGCTTACTTGGTTAAGTTTCTGACTCTTGATTTCGGCTCAGGGTTATGATCTCAGGATCATGAGACAGAGCCACAGGTCAGAATCCACACTCAGCACCATTTGTGCTTCTTTCTCTCTCTCTCTCTCTGCCCCCACCTCTTGTGCACATGCACTGTCTCTTTATCTCTCTCTCTCTCTCAAATACATAAAATATTTTTTAAAAACTGAATAAAAGTGGTGAGAAGCCTGGAGGCCACTATCTACATGCCACTTCTGTGTTAGTTTGGTTTTAAGATGAGAAGCCTTAATAAAGTCTAAAAGGACTACCAGGACTTGTGCTCTCACCTCTACCTAATTTACAGGCCAATTTCACTCTCCTGTACCTTCTGCCTGTGTCTCCAATCCAGCAAAGTCTTCCATGTTTCTGAAACATCAGTTAGTCACATTCTGTCCCTTCAACTGACAAATGTATCTTCCCTCCCTTCCTTCCTCTTTCTCTCTTCTAAGTAATCCCAAGTTATTCTTTAAAGGTCATTTCAAATGAGCTCGTCAAAGAAGCCTTCCTCTCCATAATTGAAATCAGGTGTCAAGCCCCTCCCTAAATTTCTCACCTCAATCTTTAATTTTCCTCTGCAGTACTTTCCAGAGGCTGTGTTAGGCAGTTATTGATGACATTCTCTGTTTAATATCTGTCTTCCCCCCTCCTCACTTAAATCCTGGTTTTGTGAGAGTTGGGCCTGGCTCCCTGTTGCCCAGACCTATCAAGTGCCTTTCTCCTAGTACAGGTTCAAACACTATCCGTTGAATGAATAAAGTAAATAAGAGAAAGACTATTTTATGTCATGCCTTTTTCCCTGTCCATCCCTGCCAGAAAACTATTTCATTCACTTGTTCAATACAGAATTTTTTGATTCCTCCGATGTGCCAATGTTTGTGAGAATTTAATGATAAGTCAGACATAGACTCCTTCCTTGAGGTCCATAGAGTCTAGTAGGGCATAAAAGATAGGTTTTCACATGCCTGTTACAGGAGCCTGTAAGGGAAACCACAAACTTTGTCTGTAGGATCAAATTTCTGTCCTCCACAGTTGTCAAAGAAAGACACTGTCCATGGTGGGAAGAGTGGGGATGGGGGGCCCTCGCAGGAGGCTGTGTGACCTCCTGAGTCAGTTGGATTTGAATCCTTCATATTATGTCACGGCTGCTTGGATTCAGAGTCCAACCTGTATGCGCAGGAGCCTCCTCATCTGTAAAACCATCAGTTTCCTAGTGGAAAGGGAACACTGTCTTCATGTAACATGTTTTTAACAGGCTCCTGTAGGTGCTTTGACACTGAAAGAGATGTCCAGGTGGCAAATCAATGGTTAGTATCACTAACCATTAGGGAAATGCAAGTGAAATCCACAGTGAGATATCACACTACACAGCTATCAGAATAGCTAAAATAAAAAATGACAACACCAAATGTTCATGTGGATGAGGGGAAACTGAATGACTCACACAGTACTGGGGAGAATGTGAAATGGCACAGCCATTCTGGAAAACAGTTGGACAGTTCCTAAGAAATAAAAAATAAAACTATAAAAAAACAAAAAACAAAAACAAAAAAACATACCTAGCATATGACCTGGCTCTTCCCATCCTGGGTATTTAGCCCAGAGAAGTGAAGACTTCACGCTGACACAAAAACCTGTACACAGATGTTTATAGTAGCTTTATTAGTGACAGCCAAAACCTGCAGACACTTCGAACTCCTTCAACAGGTAGTTAAGCAAACTGTGATACATCCATATCATGATGTACTACTAAGGGACACCAGGAAATGAACTGTGAATACTTGCAGCCATCTAGATGAATCTCCAGTTACATCAAATGGGAAAAAGGAAATCCCCAAATTTCATAAACTATGTGATCCCATCTGTATAACATTCTTGAAATGGCAACATTATACACATGGTGAACAGATTTGTGATTGCCAGGGATTAAAGAGGTGGTGGAGGGGGAAAGAAATTTGTGTGGTTGTAATCGGGGAATAGGAAGGACCCTTGTGGTGATGGAAGTGTCTCTGGAAGACTCCATCTGTAAAAAAACTGATGTCATCTCTCTGTGTTATTTATTATAGCTGCAAATGAATCTACAGTTATCTCAAAATAAAATGATTACTTTTAAAAAGTCAAAACTTGGAGGCCAAGATAAGGAAACCAGTATGTCAGTTTGGCAGTTACAACATGAGCTTTGAATATGTGACATCATAATGGCAGTGACCGCGGACCGCTGCGGAATCTTCAGGCTTCAAGCATTTGACAGTACTCTGCCAAGTGCTGTAGACTCACTCGATTTCCCGTCCCGCGAATTGAAGAGAAAAGGATGTTCCCGTCAATCAGAAAGCACGCTGAGCTTACAGGTGGACATTCAAGGCTTCAGCGCATGAGGTAGTCTTCTGATCCACTATTTCTGACCATCCAAACAGACCGGCAATAACAGGAACTGTTGTTTTCTTTTGTTTCCTCTAATACATAGAAACTAATTAGTAACTCCAGCACCAGCTTCCTGAAAAGCTGCTCCTGTTCATAAGATTCAGTGCTGCTGAGCAGAAGGGAGCAGGCTTTATACATCCTTGGGGGAGGCGGAGACACTTTCTTGGCTCCATGAGAGAGCCAACTCTCTCTCTCTGTGAGACAGTTTTCAGTGGGTCTATGAAAATACCTGTCCTAGTTCTGAAAGAATTTTTACACTCTGCTCAATTGAGTTGTTTTATTACCTATTTTGACCAGGAAGTCCTGTCAGAGCTCAGCCAAGTAATAGCTAAACTCTTGTGTTCAGAAACTTTCTGAGGTTTCCAATATTTTTGTTGATCTTTGAGAATTTTTACCCCAATTTTGAATATTGAATTAGATAAGATGGGGGTCAACTTCCAGGATCTTCAGTTATCTTCATTTTATCTTAACATAAATATTATTATATTTATATTATATTATATTTTATAATATATTATTAAATATATTATTATATATTTTATATTAGGCCACAAGTTGTCCTGTTTGTTGTTGTTGTTCATTCTCCTTCTTGTAATCTGCTCTACCTTTGGCTTCTTGGCTCTCGCCTACCTAATGGCTCACAATTAGCTCTGCAGCTTTCTCCACCACACCTCTAAGTGTTGGCATGCCCAAGGGCTTTGTCCTTGAAACTGTCCTCCCTCTGCATCAGTTTCCCAAGTGACCTCACCTCTTTCTATAGCTTTCTGTAACTCAGGGATCCTTGATTCTGAGCTCTGGAGCTCTGCTTTGGGGGTTGAGACTACATTTTAGTGTTGTGTGAACCTTGAAACTTGGCATTAAACTATATTGTGTATTTGACCAGTAACTAACTGCTCTGTGTTTGATGTCTTGCAGGAAGAGCTCGTCTGTGGAGGTGGACACCCACAGCGAAAGCACTACATCATCTGAGGGTGCCACTCGTACCTTGCTCATCCATGGCCCCGTTGAGCTCAAGAAAGGCTGGAGGAGGCAGAAGTGGCAGCTTTTCTTGTACAGCGATTTATTACTGATGTCTAATACCAAGTAGGTGTACCATGTTTCGTGCTCTTGTGAATCTCAAAAAAATTGCATTCCCATTAACCCTTACTATACGAAAACATAACATTTTTTCCCTTTTGTGTTTGCCAATGCTTGAGTCCTTCATTCCATGAGTACTTCTGGAGGTCTTGTTTTGTGTCATGTCCCTGAAGCAAATACAATTGACAATGTGACAGACCAATGTCTCTCCTGCCTGGGACTTACAAATGATAAAATAAGAGGGGGAATGATAATGATTAGTGCTGCTGATAGAAGGTGGATAAGGGGCTGTGCGGAGAGGGTGGGAACGTGTTAGAGAGGAATAGTCTAGGAGGGCCTCTCTGAGGTGGAGCATTAAAACCAAATCTATGAGAGGAGAAGCAGCCACATTCCCAGACAATGTGCCTGAGCCATCGAGGCTGAGGGACTTGCAGGTCTACGTGGGTACAACCTGACCCTCAGAGAGAGGGGCTCAGGGAAGCCTGATTTGACTAGAGCCCAGAGCATAGGCCATGTTATCAGATATGATACTATGCTCAGGGGTCTAGTCACTCAGGGTCTTCACAGGCCATGGTAAAAAAGTGGAAATATTTTGCCAAAGGATTTGTAATTAGGGGACTGACCAAATCTGATTTATATTTCCAGCAAATTTTTCTGACTGTTGCTAGATAATAGATGGATGGGTAAGCAAGAGTGGAATCAGGGAGAGTAGTTAGGGGAGGCAATAGTCCTGATGGATGGTATCAGGGCTCTATCTTAGCAGTTTAGTAAAAAGGAAAGATGGAGCAGGGTAGCCCGGGTGGCTCAGGGGTTTAGCTTCGCCTTTAGCTCAGGGCATGATCCTGGAGACCCAGGATTGAGTCCCACATCAGGCTCTCTGCAGGGAGCCTACTTCTCCCTCTGCCTGTGTCTCTGTTTCTCTCTCTCTCCTCTCTGTGTTTCTCATGAATAAATAAATAAATCTTTTAAAAAAAAGATGGAGCAGATAGATGGAATGTAGGAGAAAGAATTGACTGTGTGCATTTTCCTCTCAACCCTGAACACAAATGCATTGAATATCCAGTCTAGAACATGATGATTGCTCAATAAACGTGTGGGAGCAGGTCATGGAAGGTCACCTGTTTACTTACTCCATCTCTGTTTGCATTATTCACAAAACGTGGAAGACCAAGAACACTCCCACAAACAAAATATCAAGAAGTTTTTGGTCATGAGAAAAAACTAACTCCCTCTTTTTTTTTACTGCTTTCACCCTAGATCTCAGTTATGCCATGTCATAGGTACGACATGCTAGTAATAATTTGGCAAAATGATATACTCATCTGAGTTACATTAATAACAATTTATCAGGGGCTTACTACATGTCAGATATTATGCTAAAAACTTTATGTACCTAATTTTGTCCAACCTTACAATGACCCTGTGAGATGGGAGTATTTTTATATTGGAGAACCTTGATGCTCAGAGGTCTAATGGATCTGCCCAGGTTACCATATTAGTAATGGACAGAGTCTACATTTGAAATCAGGTCTATTTATTTCAAAGCACAGGCTTTTTTATTCACTATGTGATGCTACCATTTCTATTCTCTCTTTTTTCCTGAATTTCATACAACATTCCATGAACACCTAGATTCTTTCATTATTGAAATCAACCCTTCCTTTACATTGAGTGAACAACTAACTCCAATCTGCTTGGTAAGAAATAGATCAGAATGCTTAGTGAATTGAAAAATGAAGCAAGTATAGCTATCAAAAAATCAGAGTCAAAGATAGTAGTAAAATATATTTGAGACTAGGGAAATTGCCCATAGATGTAACCTTGAAGGTGGTGATGTCATAAGGAGGACAAAGAGAAAAGGAATGTCCAGGCCTTGGCATGAGGTCCATATGAAAGACTCTCTTCCTCCTGATAGAAGGCCAAGTCATTATTTTAAAAATGCAGACTAGTTACCATTCTCTTTATTTAACCAAGGTGAGTATGGGAGACCAAAATATGTGGGATGCATGCTGGGAACCACACTAGGAACATCACAGATGCCTCACCCACCTGGGTTTCTCAGTGATTGAGCATCTGCCTTTGGCTCAGGTCGTGATCCCTGGGTCCTGGGATCGAGTCCCACATCGGGTTCCCCACAGGGAGCCTGCTTCACCCTCTGCCTATGTCTCTGCCTTGCTCTGTGTATCTCTCATGAATAAAGAAAATATTTCTCACAGCCCTCCAAGGCCCATATTTTTTATCATCCACAGGCTGCAGAGATGAAAATGGGAACAGAGGAAGTCTCAGAAATGGTCCAGTCATACATAGGGAAATCATGCAAGAGGTTCCAACCCAGGCCTGCCTTCATCAGAAGGCCATGTTCTTCCTTCCATACCATGTTGTACCCTTCCATCCTTAGCCCAAGAGACATGCTAACAATAGCAAACTCATTTCCTGGTTGTTAGGACCTTGCAGACCACTCATATTCAATTTACAAGGGGAATATGTTCTTCTTCTTTTCTTTTATCTTTGTAATTATTATAAGCATTAGGGACAGGAGAAGACTTTCCTTTTCTTACTAGAACTATTTATTGTCCTGGGTGCTGCTTACCTCTCAGCCGGTTTTACAGAGCCTATGATGTTCTACTAAAAAGATTTTTATATAAAGATAGTGTTGTGTTTTTCCACTAGAGAGTTGCATCTATTGAAGGGCTGAATTTTTATTCGAATGGTTCATTATGACAAAACAAGTTGAACATTTTTCATCTTTCACATATTGCTTTTGAGATATGTCCTTATGTCTACTCAAGGGTTTTTATGTGACAAAATCTTTATCAATTTATTTGTTAATGTTCTTTGAAAGAGACTCAGTTCCCAAAAGATTATCTTATATACTTTATATTATACATTGATAATATTAGAAAATGTAAGTGATCACAGGCATGTTAATTTCATATTTAACCCAAGGTCTTTGATATAGAGAGAACACAGATTTTTAGAATTCCGAGTTCGGGATATCATCATGGTCAGGTTCTGGTAAGAGCTCTTTTTCTGCTTGCACACGGCTGCCTTCTCACTGTGTACCCCAAGGCATGTCCTCAATGCATGTATGTACACACATACAGATCTCTCCCACTTCTTACAAGACCATCCATCTTACTGGATTAGGACCTGACCTTGATGATCCCATTTAAACTTAATTACCTTCAAAAGCTCTAGCTCCAAACATGATGATACTGGCAGAGAGGGCTTTATGGTAAGAAGGTGGGAAAGCAGTGGGAGGGAGACACAATTTCATCCATAGCAGTAGCAAGCAGCACTTAATGCTTGCCACAATCTTTAGAAAATTACTATGAGATCATTCCCATAGTAAATATTTGGTATATTTTTGATCACTGTTAATATGAAAAAATTTACCTTTTTTTCTAGAAGGAAAAAACTAAGAAGAAATAGCCCCTGAAATAAAAAAAAACATATTTCATCCCTGTCATGCCTTGGTCTTACATGGAGGAATCAATACCCTCAATCAATCTATTCAAATGAATAATCTGAGTTTAATGCCTAATTTTTACAATTAGCCATAAAAAAGGGGGTAGGCTGACCCAGGTTCCATTTTACCTCAGCTCAGCCTCAGGCTTCAGCTGGAGACTCTCTCATCTTTAGGTTGACACTACAGAATTTAACAGAAATTGAATAGTTGATTAATTTCTACCTATTTTTCAGTCAGAATTAGTGAATTTTGGCTTGTGTGTAATAATGAGGGGAATTAATGTTTGTTTCTTCACAAAGAAATTCTATTTCTCTTGTTGTACAAGATGTTACTAATAGTGAAAATTGGGGATTTTTCTCACTTCTTTCATACACTAGAAACTTGTGTTCACAAGAATTGAAGTCAAATGGAATCTTCCTTATCATTTTTGGTATTCATTAGAATACTAAATAAGTTATTTTTCAAATAAAAATTACTTTAAAAATTAAAGTACTTTAAAGTACTTTAAAAATTAAAATAAAAATTACTTTATTTTTAAGAACAGTATCTACTTGGGGCCCTTGGGTGACTCAGTGGTTGAGTGTCTGCGTTTGGCTTAGGTCATGATCCCGGGGTCCTGGGATCAAAGTCCCTCACCAGGCTCCCCAGAGGGAGCCTGCTTCTTCCCTCTGCCTATGTCTTTGCCTCTCTCTCTCTGTGCCTCCTCGTGAATAAATAAAGAAATCTTTAAAAAGAAAGAAGAGTATCTATTTGATAAAATATTAAGATATTTGTACTAGTAGAAACCCGTGAAGAATTTAGAAAAAGGGACTGAACTTAGCTCACACCCATCTTAGACATCACATTCCTCATCATTAGTTATTTTTTTTAATTTATTTTTTATTGGTGTTCAATTTACTAACATACAGAATAAACCCCCAGTGCCCGTCACCCATTCACTCCCACCCCCCGCCCTCCTCCCTTCTACCACCCCTAGTTCGTTTCCCAGAGTTAGCAGTCTTTACGTTCTGTCTCCCTTTCTCATATTTCCCACACATTTCTTCTCCCTTCCCTTATATTCCCTTTCACTATTATTTAGATTCCCCAAATGAATGAGAACATATAATGTTTGTCCTTCTCCGACTGACTGACTTCACTCAGCATAATGCCCTCCAGTTCCAATCCACGTTGAAGCAAATGGTGGGTATTTGTCATTTCTAATGGCTGAGTAATATTCCATTGTATACATAAACCACATCTTCTTTATCCATTCATCTTTCGTTGGGACGCCGAGGCTCCTTCCACAGTTTGGCTATCGTGGCCATTGCTGCTATAAAACATCGGGTGCAGGGGTCCCGGCGTTTTCATTGCATTTGTAATCTTTGGGGTAAATCCCCAACAGTGCAATTGCTGGGTCGTAGGGCAGGTATATTTTTAACTGTTTGAGGAACCTCCACACAGTTTTCCAGAGTGGCTGCACCAGTTCACATTCCCACCAACAGTGTAAGAGGGTTCCCTTTTCTCCGCATCCTCTCCAACATTTGTTGTTTCCTGCCTTGTTAATTTTCCCCATTCTCACTGGTGTGAGGTGGTGTATCATTGTGGTTTTGATTTGTATTTCCCTGATGGCAAGTGATGCAGAGCATTTTCTCATATGCATGTTGGCCATGTCTATGTCTTCCTCTGTGAGATTTCTGTTCATGTCTTTTGCCCATTTCATGATTGGATTGTTTGTTTCTTTGGTGTTGAGTTTAATAAGTTATTAAGGAATGTAGAAATGAAATAAAAAATGAATTTAATTTGGTCAAAAGATGAAGATGACTATTAACTCACTGTCGTGAAATGACGAATAGTTACAGAATAGACTATGACCCCTGCTCCCAACATTTGTAAGAGAATGCCTCTATCTTAGAACAGAGGATATCTCCCTAGAATTCTGCAAAACTCCCCAGTTCACTGGGGCTTACCTTTTGGCATAAAGATTAAGGTAGTGGAAAGCAAGAAGGACATCATGTTAATACAACTATAATAAATGACTATTTTTAGAAATAAAAACTGCAGTTCTCCTCCTCTTCTTCTTAAGTCAGTTTACAGTAGATTATCGCTTTCTAATTTCTGCTGAGATAATCCAGTTGGGTCAGTGATTGAGAGTAAAGAAACACAGTAAGACCTTAGAAGAATCTATTGAAGTAAAAGCTTTGTTGTAACACGTTTTAAATATTTCCAAGCTAGCAACTGGCTTTATTAATATAATGCCTTGAGATTTATCCTCTCACTCCCAATATAAATCCCATGAGAAAGCTGGGCTGATGGCTCTGGGGACAGAAATGAGGCTGAGGGTAGGAAAGATGAAAAGGTTACTTCACGGTCAAGTGGTTACAAACATGGGCTTATGAGTTAGGCTGTCTGGGTTCAAACCCTGTCTCCTGCATTTGACAATTTATTTAAACTTTCTGTGAGTTTCCTTATTTGTAAAATGGAGCTAATAGAGACCATCTAGTGTAGTTGCTTGAGGATTAAATTTTTATATTTATATTTATAAAATATTTAGAACAGAGCTTGGCATATGATAAGTGTTCAAAACGTTATAGGAGAGTAGAAACCACACTCTGGGCTCTAGGATCATTCCTTGGTTCAACTAATCCTGGTGCTTTATTGAACTAAGGTTATTGGATGGCTTTTTCCAGGTCAATGTATTTGGAAGTTTCCACACAGGATCTTAGGTGTCTGTATATACACAGATACCTATATTAGAAAGAAAAAAATCTGTAAAAACAAGCAGATACCTGTCTATCATTCCCCTTGGGCATATATTTTTGACATGACAATGCCTTTTGAATTACTATCTAGAAAAATGATTTTATCTGTTAATTGACTATGTTCCATAAAAATCTTCAAGCACATAGATACAGGCACTTGGCTGTAATGTTGAAATAAAAAAATGTTGAAATAAAAAAATATGGAAAGATATTGGTATCCATCATATTTATATTCATTGTGTCCTAAGCTTTGAATCTACATTATCCTTCAAGTGGGCTTCCTAAAAGATTATTTTTATTTCATAAATCCCACTGAAGAGTTTTAGCTCTAATTTTTCCATGAATCAGTGGAGTCATAGGGATTTTTGCACATGAGGTGTCTTTCATCTCAGTTTAGTTCAGTGTTTTCCACATGTGTTTCTGAATACTAAGGAGTTCCAGAGTGGAGGATCCAAGTTCCCCAGGCATTCCTTATAGGACTTGTAACTGTTTAAATCTCAAGCCCACCTGCGAGTCAAAGTTGTGAATTAACCAAATTAATCAATTAATTAATCAACCAAAATAAATCAATGGTGGTTTTTATCTTTGAGGTCAAAGAAGATTAGGCAGAAATTATCAAAAACCCATTTCACCCCTTCTTACCCCTCAGAGAAATGGGAAGTATCCATGACTTACATATAAGACCTCCGAACCACTGATCTTGGATTGATTGATGGACAGATGGATGGATGGATGGATGGATGGATGATTTTTCAGTTGGGCTCAGTCTGTAGGCTAACAATTTTTTTGTTTTAGCCAGAATCTATGGGAAAATGGTATGGACAAAATTTTAAGAAAGCAAATTGAAAATAACCTATGCTTTAAGGGCTAGAAAATATTTTTTAAATTAAGGTTGAAAGTAACTTTTAAATCTTTCTGATCCAAGCTTGTTTTTTTTTGTTTTGATTTCATCTCTCTCCCTCACACTCTTTAAAAGATTTATTTGTTTGTTTGTTTGTTTTTTATTTATTTATATTTATTTATTTATTATTTATTTTAGAGAGAGAGCAAGCATGAGTGGGGGGAGTGGCAGAGGGAGAGAGGAAGCCGACTCCTCATTGAGTGGTGAGCCCTACACAGGTGCATGATCTCAAGAGCCTGAGATCGTGGCCCAAGCCAAAACCAAGAGTTGGATGCTTAACTGACTGAGCCACCCAGGTGCCCTTGGTTTGTCTCTCTTAAGAAAAAAATTGTATAACTATTTTTATAAGTCATGTATCATGTACCTTTGTTCAGCCCCTCAAACACTTTTTGAAGTATGCAAGTCATAAATGAATAATTAACTGCAATAATAGCCATAAAATTATGTGTAATAGGTAACAAATCCAGCAATAGCAAATGAATTAATGGTTTTCCTACAAAGCTCTAAAATATACAGTGGTTACTCAACACTCACCATTCAAAAATATGGCTATTTGCTGCCATTAGAGTGTTTTCAGTTTTCCAAGCCAGAGTTTGCTCAACACACACATTGCAAAGGCCCATCTAACCATTTGCTGTGTGTGCACAGAGGGTAATAGAGATGTGGGAGACCTGATTTGCCCCGGAGCAGTGAGAACTGGTCTCTAATGAACACAGCTGTTCCCATAACATTTTGAAATGAACTAACAGAGGTCATGTTTGGGATCTTTCTAGGTATAAGAAAAACTTTAAGATAAAAAAAAAATACCACTGAACACCATGTGGATTGCCAACTGCATGGATACAGTGGGAGATGCCAACATCAGTTCTGGGAGGTCCTTTGTGTTGGGCTGGCCCACGGTAAACTTTGTGGCCACCTTCAGGTAAGACCGATGCCTTGGTGTCCTGTATCTACATGGCTTGAAAAGGATAACATTGAAATCTATTGTCTACCAAGCTGGTGACTCACTTTTTGACCTCCCATGACACTTGTTTTGCCTTGTACTTGGCCTAAGAAGGTGCTTATATCCACATGGAAACAAGTAGATAATGTATAGTGGGAACTACTGGAGTAATTTCCTTCAGTTTTGATCAATGGTTTTTCAAATGGGCTCTATAGCCACTTGAGGAGTTAGGAGTTCTAGTTCTGTGGAAGGAGAATCAACAGAGTGAGGTTCAAGGTCTCCTCTCCAAGATCCTGCCCTCTGATTCCCAGGGAGTATCTGCATTTTTAAATCACCGGAATAGATTTCTTGAGCAAGTACTATTAAAGGGTCCAATTAAATTTGAAAAATTGCTTTTACACTCCCAAGTTAATTCCCTTAACATCAGTATGTAATTATACAAATAAATTGATCATGCCGTTGGATACTAGGTTGCCTGAATTGCTGTGTACAGATTATCTTAGTTGGTGACGATCTAAAACAAAATATGATTCCATTGAGTAGAGTTTAGTTGTGTAAGACACATTTTTAGGCTGACAAGAGGATGGGGAATGTGGATCTCGACCCTGGATATCCTGAGCAGACACCTCTGAGTTTACAGGGATCATGCCACACTTGCATCTCTGTTTGAAACATCCACACCCCAAGCCTCATTCCTGTTTTATGCGGTTGTACTTAACACACTGCTTTCTTCTCCTCACCCCACTCCACCAAAATCTCACAGGTCATCATAAATGTAAGACAACAAAAATCTTTACAAGTTGTTAATTTATTAATCCTATAATGCAGCTGTTGAATTAATGAAAAATTTTCAAATCTTATTAGGAAGAAACATGTATTTATATCCTCTCTGCAGGTCTTCTTTTGCATAAAGATCATCAGTTCCCATTGCTTAATATCTTCTCCAGGTTGCAAGTGGAAGGAAAGAGTTTCAAATGGGAATTTTAAAAAAAAGGGAATATATAAAGTGTTTGGTAGGGGAGTGTCCAAAAAAAAAATTTCCCCCTAATAGGAGGAAAATGTGGAAGCCATTTAACTATTAGTTAAAAAGGCTGTATAAATAGATAGAAGGCACATATAACAACATCTGGCACCTAATGCTTTTGTTATTGATTATTATTACTGTTCTGCGGATTGGCATGAGTAACTAGAAGCTGTGTCTATGCACCTAGGCAGGTTGGGACACTAAATGGGCATTCTACTTTCTTGATGCGACAGGTCCTGAAATGGTGATGGAGAGGGTGGGGAGTAGTGTTGCTGGTAGAATTATAGAATGTGACAGCCACTGTAGACAGTTTGATGGCTCCTCAATAAGTGAAACACAATTACATATGACCTCCAGACACATATCCAAGAGAAAGGAAAATATATGTCCATGCAAAAATTAATACACAAACGTTTGGGGGATCCCTGGGTGGCGCAGCGGTTTGGCGCCTGCCTTTGGCCCAGGGCGCGATCCTGGAGACCTGGGATCGAATCCCACGTCGGGCTCCCGGTGCATGGAGCCTGCTTCTCCCTCTGCCTATGTCTCTGCCTCTCTCTCTCTCTGTGTGACTATCATAAATAAATAAAAATTAAAAAAAAATACACAAACGTTTGTAGCAGTATTGTTGACAATAGTAAAAGAAAGAAAAGAAGAAGGAAAGAAAGAAAGAAAGAAAGAAAGAAAGAAAAGAAAGAAGAAAGAAAGAAAGAAAGAAAGAAAGAAAGAAAGAAAGAATAAAGAAAAAGAAACCAAGTGTATATCAACAAATATACAAAATGTGGAACAGGAGCTAGGGACAGGAGGGAAGGGAGAGTGACTGCTTAATAGACACATGTTTGCTTTGGGGTGATAAACATGTTCAGTCACGATGGTTGCACAGAACGATGAATATACTAAAGGTCACTAATGGTCAATTTTCTTTTATGTGTAATTTACCACAATAAAAAAAAATGCTGGTAAGTGATAAGCCCACATGTGAATGAGCCTTAAGACATTTGCAACTTTGGATATTAAATGCTGTGAAAATTTTAGCAGAGAACATACTGATCTTTAGTAATTTTGCATCAGGGGATTGATCTTTCTCAGAAGATCACAGTGATGAAGAATACGGTTTTTAGGAACTAATTTAACATATTACAATCTGCCATATGTATAAAGAAATAAAAATATTACAGGTGTTTTTTTCTGAAAAAGATATTCTTGTTTCTGAGCCAAGACAGTTCCATCAAATTGCTAAATTTCTTAAATGTGATTTAATTTGAATGGTAATATTCTTTATATCCGAATAGCCCTTGCAGCTGCAGGAACACTCTGAGCTATAATTAACCTTTTTCCAGTTCTGGAAACTAAATATCAAAGTGGTTAACAACATGCCCGTGATCACATAGCTTGCATCACATAGTCACAATTAAGTTTTCAGATTTGAAATCAACTTTCTTCCTCTTTAGGATCTACTTCCCATTGCTTTAATAGAGTCCACCAAAAGCCCAACTCTAAGGGGAGTACAATTTACACATCACATCCCTTAACAACGGGCTCCTGATATTTTTAATCTGGAATGGTGATCTTAATATGTTAGTAGGAGTATTGTACGTTCCTCAATTTTTTCTTCTCATTTTTTAAATTGCAGTTCTTCAGAACAAAAGGAAAAATGGCGTTCTTACCTTCAAAGGTATTTTGTCAATGTATTATTATAAGTCTTTAACCCATGATGGAAAAAATGTAGATCTCTTCAAAGCAGTGCCCCCAAACTATGTTCCCTTCCCTTAGTAGAAATTGTTACACTATCCTCCAATGATTTCTTATTAATTGTACCCTGGCCATTACTACAAATAACCTGCTCTCCTTTACATGCATATATTGCTTATTTTTTATGAAATTCTGGTTATCACTCTCATCTTCCCCAGCTCTCCAACCTCATGATTATAGCTAACATTATTCTCAAAACATATATTAAATTTCCATAAGTGCAGTTTACCCTACCGAGTAATGCTGAAAGCAACTTCTAATTCCTACATTTGAAGGTGCTAGTATGCCCTCTGGTCTAGCTAGGCAGGAAAGCTTTGGTGACTGGATCTGCTGGTCAAATCTCACATGACGAGAGTGATCCATTGTTTTCCGAGTCACAGCTTATTTTCCTGAAATATTTTTGCATGTTTCCTTCTGACCCAAAATTTGGTTTTGCTGAGCTTATTTATATGCATTTAAAAATAACAAAGTACGTTGAAAACATGATCAACATAAATTGATTGGAAAGTAAGGTAATTTATCCTACTCTATTTTGGGTTACTATCAAATTCGATTAGGTACATCATGCTAGCCAAAGAGAAGGAGCAGCCAAAAAGCATTCTCCTCAAAATCTTCACTGAGAACATCAAGAACTGTGCCTGTGTGAGTATTTTTAAGACCAACAATTAAATTCTGAGTTCCTAATTCTGACTGAATGAAAAAGATGGAGATAGAGGTGGAGACACAGAGAGGGAGGAAGCAGTGAGTTGGGGAGAGAGAAAGAGAGAGCAAAAGGTAGGAAGAGAGAGAGAATATTTAGAAAAGTACCATGAGGAAAAATGTATTTTCCCCCTCTCCATGTACTGCTTTATAGACCTAAAAACTGCGTCCTAGGTAATATGAAGCAAGAGGAATACATACTACAGTGCTTAAGCAAGGAAAGAGTATCGGATGTTAAGTGTCTATAACATTTCTCTGGATCCTTCTAATTGCTTATAGTGGCTTGTAATACAGTGATTTAGAATCAACCATTTTTTCCCCAGTGGCCACCACTTACATACAGAATGGTCTGGATTGTCTCCACAGTCCTTTTTCCCCTCCAGATATTTTATTTGGTATAACTATAAACTCAGAGAAAAGTTGTAAGTATAAAAGTAATACAAAAAGACCCCGTATACTCTTTCTCTAGATTCACCTATTGGTAACACTTTATTCCATTTGCTTTATCACTTATTTTCTTTCTCTCTGTCTATTACATGTATGTGTATACTTACGTTTGAGGGTCATACATATACTATGGCCCTTTTTCCTTAAACCTAAGCATTTCTTAAGAATAAAGATATTCTACAGTTATCACCTTTAGTGAATTTAACCTTGGCATAATACTTTACTCTGCCATTCCCATTCTCATTTTGTCAGTTGACCTCAATAATGTCTCCTTTCTAGTACAGGATCCACTTAAGGATCAGGTGTTTCATTGAGTAGTTATGTCAAATGCAGAGGAGTTTTAAAAAGTCTTTTGTTCCAAGGAATATCAGGATTGAATTGAACTAAGAGGGATGACACTTTTAAGGGATCAGCATATTTCTATTTCAATTTCTTTATACCGTGGGGAGAAAAAAATCAAACCAATTGGCCCAGTTTTTGTGTGTAAAATTTGATTTCTGAAATTGTAGTACAGTAGCCAAGACATTTACAGTGATGAACAAGATACTTTGGGTATCTTTAAATGCATTTTTTTGTGGTTGTTGTTATAGTTTGAAGTAGCTCTAGATCACACAAAACATTATTTGAAGGTGGAAAAAAAAGATATTCCTGGATAAAGCAAAAGCCATGCAAATATTTTGATCTGTTGCTAAGTGCAGGCTAGATGCACTGCATGAAGGAGAGAGAATTCTCTAGCAGCAGAGCACATTCTCGTCTCTGCCTTTGATATCAATTGTGGCAGTGGTTTACATTCAGAACTTTCCTTGGAAAATTACCTTGAATTTTTAAAAATCAACTTTATTGAGGTATAGTTTGGGTGAAATAAACATTTCTGATGTTCTTCACCCATTATTAAAGATCCAGGTTTCCCACTGCACTGTTTCACTTCATCGTAGAAAGATGATTCTTAGCATTCCTTGTGCAAAACTGGTGCAAACAGATTTACTTAATTTCTTTTATCTGAATATGGCTTTATTTTTTGACACTGACTCTTGAAGGATATTTTTGGGGATGTAGAATTTTGTTTGCAGATTTTTTCCTTTTAGTCCTTTAGATGTCCAGTCTTTTGCTCTTGATGCTTTCTGATGAGTAGTCTGTGATTAAACATTAATCCTCAGTAGGTGATTTGTCATTTTTTCTCTAGCTGCTTTCAAGTTTTCTCTTTATTTTTGGTTTTTAACAGTGTGGCTAGGAAGTACCTAAGCATGGTTTTCTTTGAATCTGTCCTATTTGACATATTCTGAATTTCTTGAATTTATAAATTGATGCCTTCACCAAATTTGGGAAATTTTAATCATTATTACATCAAATATTTCCTTCCTCATTATTTCTCTTTCTCTCCTTGTGACAGTTCCATTTGCATATCAGACACTTTCACATTGTTCAGAGATCTCTCAGGCTCTGTTAATTTTTTCAATCTTTTCCCCCCTTTTCTTCTTCACACTGGATAATTTCTAGTATCTATTTTCAAATCACTGACTTCTTTTCATCATCTCCATTATGCAATGTAGCCTAGTCAATAAATTTTTAAAAAATATTTTTTCAGATAAAAATTTCTATTTTTAAATATTTTTCCTCTCAAAAAAGGAAAAGTCATAAATACTTCTTATTTCTATACTAAGATGCCTCTATTTTTGTTTATTGTGAGCACATTTTCATTTGTATCATTGAGCATTATTGTAATAGCTGTTTTTGGCTAATAGTCTAAGCATCTAGATCATCTCAGGTGTGGCTTCAGCTCTTGAAAATTGATCTCATTTTCCTGGTTCTTCATATATTAAGTAACAGTTTGACTCATGAACAAAAACTAACTTTTCTTTTTCTTTTGAATTATTTCAAAAAATAGTTTGTTTTTCTGAAGTTATTTGTTTAGAGAGAGTTCCTTCTAATGGAATTTGTCTGTTGGGAGATCCTACAACATGCAGGAAAATATACATACATCCCTTGAATTACTATTTCAATGACTATTTGAATGACTATTGAATTACTTTTGGACCATCTGTGATATCAAGTAATTGCATTCAATTCATAGGAAGAAAAATACAATGAAAGGACAAGGAATGAATTATGAAAGAGCATCTTTTAACTTTGCTTTTAATATTTTCAAGGCCTGTGAGTGTCCACTTGTGCTGTTTCTTCTTTATGCACTGTTTCCTGAAGGACACAGGCCCCATTGCCTAAAAATGTTACAAAAACTGTATGCATAGTAAATGTTCTGGTTACATATTCTCTTATTTTAAAATGACTTTTGTAATTGAGATAGTTTTATAGATCCATCTCAGATTCCTATTAACCCCTTTCAGAAAATTTTCTGTAAACTTTTCCTAGTTGTATGGAGCAGTTTCTCAATGTATGGTCTGATAGAGAGCTATTATAAGTATCTACTCACTGGCAGAGTTGTGAATAGAACATAAACTTCTAACATTTCCAGTCTCATTTCCTAGATTCATTGGTTTTATTTGTCTTAACAGATTGCAACAATGGAAGTCTTAGTTAATCATGATGCCTGACAAAGAAAATACAGACTAAATAGTAGTTTTTAAAAAAGTGTCTTTCATAGCCAGTTCTTATCTGATTTTACTGAAACCGACTATGTAATTACAAAGGAACTAAGCCATACTATACAAACACAACTCAGTAAGAGAGGAAAGTATCTAGTGCCTTCCTTTAATACTATCCCCCTCCCACCATTTTGGAAATAGCCTTATGGAGCTGAGGGTCACCCAAGTGCCCTCTTGGAATTCTCAGTTTTTCTCTTCCTTGCTTCAGCTGCTGTATTTTGTATGCCACAAATTCTTGGAGGGAAATATATGTTTTACTGACATGTTTCCTACTAGCTTCATGTTACATAAAAAAAATGAAAATATAATTAAGGGTTCGTGTTCTACACGTGCTTTACTTTGTCATTACCTGAAAACAAGCTTTACCTTTGGAGTATGGATAATAATTTGACAATTATTTGGTCACATGCTTTAAATCTAAAAAAAATTTGTAGCAATTTTTCTTATTTATTTTTTACAGTCCGTAACTATAACAGTGACAAATTCCGACACGGCAAATGACACTATCAACATGTTACTAACAATGCTGGGAATAACCGTAAGTTGCCTATAAACTATTTTTAGTTTACGAACCAACTTTGACTTTTGAGATTTGTGTGTGTGTGTGTATGTGTATGTGTGTGTTGTGCACCTCCCATCATAAGACAGCTGATTATTGTAGATAACAGTCATATTTTGTCCTTCCAACTTTAGAAATTGAAGGCAGCAAAGCTATAGTATTAGCTTATACATGAGTGCTATCTTATATTCCCATTTTAAATTTTCTGAAAATTCAAAGTCATAGCCTAAAATTGGGCTATAATTTTAGAGTGCTAATAACAACATGCAGTTTATTGTATATATTTTAAATACAGACAATAACAATGTTTCTAAATTTCTTTTTTTTGTTTCTAAATTGTTCTCTAAATTTCTCAATATTCCCCTCCTATTGGAC